>NW_022681470.1:3681004-4148504 GCF_009764315.1 Trachypithecus francoisi | reverse complement strand
TTTATCATTTTTAAAGAGTTCAGGCCAGTTATGTTGCAGAATGTTTGAATTTGTCTAATCTTTCCTTATGACTGAAATTCAGATGATTTTCCTTTGACTCATCACTTCTTTCTTCTCTTGGTGGGCCAGGCACTTCCCCTGCAGGTCATGTTGCTGCTCCATGTAATTATCATCTGGCGGCCAGCAGAGGAAATGGGGTAAACCCTGAGGCGGTGGTGAGATGGCCCCTGCATTATCTTCAAGCCATCAAGCCAGGGAGGAACAATAACCCTGGACAGAGATGAATCTGAGTTTGCAAGCTATCAAGTGCATTGACCTCTTTGTCCTCAACCACATCTGAAGTCACCAATCCTTTCCAAATTCAGCCATGATGTTGGTAGAGCAGATTTGCCGGGTTCTTCTCAGGGCCCCCACTACCCTTATGTTTAAATCCTTAGTCTAATTCTCATCTTTTCCTGCCCGCCTGCTGCAGGAAATGAGAGCCTCTCTGTATGCTGCAAAGGGGGAGCCCTGCTTTCACACTTTGCCTAAATTAATGATGATGTTTGCCGTCTCACTGCAAAGCATAGATAGTATTCATCAGGAACTATCCAGTTTCATTACTCTCATAATTACTTCTCCAACCTCTCAAATGCCTGAGAAACTGCACCTGCCAGTTGCTTCCTCCTCCCCCTACTCTGTCCTTTTGTACTGTAAGTGAAAGTTTTGTTTTTTTTTTGAAACGGAGTTTCGCTCTTGTTGCCCAGGCTGGAGTGCAATGGCGTGATCTCGGCTCACCACAACCTCCACTTCCCGGGTTCAAGCGATTCTCCGGCCTCAGTCTCCCGAGTAGCTGGGATTACAGGCATGTACCACCACGCCCAGCTAATTTTGTATTTTTAGTAGAGATGGGGTTTCACCATGTTGGCCAGGCTGGTCTCGAACTCCTGACCTCAGGGGATCCATCCGCCTTGGCCTCCCAAAGTGCTGGGATTACAGGCATGAGCCACCATGCCCGGCCTAGGTGAATGTTTTAACAGTTGCTTCCCTACAGAATGCCAGAGGCTAGCCCTACTCCTCCTCACTGGTAAGGAGGACTTTACTGATAGCCTGCTGGTAGGTGACGGAATCCCAAAGTTCATCTCAGAGTCTGCATCCTCAGCCCATTCCCAGACCAACTCTTTTCAATCAGGAAACACTGGGAAACACTCTGACAGGGAGATTTGTGTGGAGGTGGTTTATTGGAGAAGAGAGGCACAACAACTATCTCCACCATGGAACGAAGGCAGCAGGTTTCAGCAGAGGGAAAAAATAACTCAGATGCAGCAAAGGCTCTGCCTCAGCCAGTTGATTCCACAGGGAGTTTGAAGCTGGGATGACCCTTCGCAGTTGTCCCAAACCCAGGCAAGGGGATTCGTCCTTGTCACCCTCATATTGACAAGTCATTGGATACGGCTGCCTGCAGCGGGGAGCACACACCTTGGACATCAGTTTTGTTTATTTGTTTTTGCCTAAGGGCAATTCTTGAAGCGCAATTTAGTTGTGAGTTATCAAGAGGCAACCTACAGTCTCAGCAGGTATGGACACAGCTTGGTCCCTAAGGGGAGTCGAGGCAAAGCACCGCATTTTCCACTGCAGGGATCCCTGTACTTTCCGTGACTAGAGGGCTCATCTGTTTAAAAGGCACCTTTAGACTGGAGAGGTGGAGGAGCCGGCAGGGGACAGAGGAAGGGCAGGGAATCTGCCGTGTTGGGTTGGCTCCATGTTCGAAGGTGGAAAGTGGATGAGGAGCACGCAGCACAGTTGCTCTGTCCTAGAACGAATTCTGGCTAACCAGCCAGGGCTCCCCCCTGGGAACTGAAATATACATGGTACCCTACCCCAGTCATAACTGCGATCTATTGAATGAACTCAAATAGTAATAGTAGAGTCTCTGGATTGAAAAATCTCATACTATTTTAATGTTCCTACTTTTGTTTGTATTTTCTGAATTATGAGAACATGCAATTTTTTTTATTTACTTACTTATTTATTTTTATTTATTTATTTTTTGGGGACAGGGTTTTGCTCTTGTTGCCCAGGCTGGAGTGCAGTGGTGTGATCTTGGCTCACTGCAAACTCTGCCATCCAGGTTCAAGCGATTCTTCTGCCTCAGCCTCCCGAGTAGCTGGGATTACAGGCATGCACCACCATGCCTGGCTAATTTTGTACTTTTAGTAGAGATGGGATTTCACCATGTTGGTCAGTCTGGTCTCAAACTCCCGACCTCAGGTCATCCACCCCGTCTCGACCTCCCAAAGTGCTGGGATTACAGGCGTGAGCCACTGCGCCCAGCCAGGACATGTATTATTTTAAAGATTTAAAGGTTCTATGCAGATGAGGAAGGTCTCCGAGCTCTCTGACATCACCAAGGGAGAAGTATGAGATTAAGTGGACAGAAGATGACTCCAAATTAATGGTGGATCCTGGGGAAGAGTTATTTAACGAATGTGCTTCCAAACATGAAGATAAGACTTGGATGTACTGTAAGAAAAGGTGATGAGGCTGACCCGGATGGTGGTCAGTATGGCCTGGCAATATTTTGCCTTTTGAGAGACTCAAAGGACAATATGACATGGTGGAAAGATAGACCGATAGTGTTGTGTTCACATTTTGCAGGACAATCCCAATGCCGCTCATCTAAGGAAACACTAACTTTGCCATTTACAAAACCCAGGGGGGAGACTGGAGGACATTTGAAAGCTGAGAGGAATGGAGAACTGGGTGTTAGAGGTCACCAGGCACGGCACAGGCTTGAAGAAATGTCTACCAATGAGCGTCTTTATGCAAAAGCGGCCCTTGCCGTTCAGAGGCCGTTCTGAGGAGCAGTCCGCACAACCTCTTCTGCTGTGTAGATTCGTCATAACTTCGGTTTGACTCTTCAGTGAAATATTTTAAAACGCACTTAAATTATATATTTACATTTTATATACATGGCGTGTATAGTATGATCCCAGTTTTCTAAAATTATTTGTCTATAAAACCCCTCTCTCACTCTTAACCTCCATCTGTTTATATTTCTAGAATGAAATCTAAACTGATATTCACCAGTTGTGGACAATGATAATTTCTGACCAGTGAGATTTGTGTTCCTTTTTTTGTAATTATTATTTATTTATTTTTTGAGACAGAGTCTTGCTCTGTTGCCCAGGCTGGAGTGCAGTGGTGTGATCTTGACTCACTGCAACCTCCGCCTCCCAGGTTCAAGCCATTCTTCTGCCTCAGCCTCCCGAGTAGCTCTGATTACAGGTGCACATCACCACACCCGGCTAATTTTTTGTATTTTCAGTAGAGATGGGGTTTTGCCATGTTGGCCAGGCTGGTCTTGAGCTCCTGACCTCAAGTGGTCCACTCACCTTGGCCTCCCAGAGTGCTGGGATTACAGGCATGAGCCACCACGCCTGGCCTGTGTTCATTTTGAGACTTTCTTCTTTGAACTTTTTGTTATATTGACAGGTATATCTTACATAAAGAACATGGGAATTTTTTGTTCATTTTTTTTCTCAGTGAAGAATATGGGTTATTACTCTTAAAACGCCTTTGACATCAAATAGCTAGATTCAAATCATAGATTTGACTGTAAGGCAAGTTCCTTAGCTTCTCTTAGCCTTCATTTCAAATAGAAATACTTCATTTGCAATAGAGAATCTCCCTCCATGGTGGTGATGGAGATTCTAGATGGTGTGTGTCTAATAGCTAAAACAACATGAGGTGCTTACTCAACAAATCAGACCCAATTTATCATTTCTCTTAGTGTGGTTCCAGTTTGTTGCTTCTGTCCTCATATATTGAAGTTTTTTTTTTTTTTTTTTTTTTTTTTTGTTGAGACGGAGTCTTGCTCTGTCGCCCAGGCTGGAGTGCAGTGGCCGGATCTCAGCTCACTGCAAGCTCCGCCTCCCGGGTTTACGCCATTCTCCTGCCTCAGCCTCCCGAGTAGCTGGGACTACAGGCGCCCGCCACCTCGCCCGGCTAGTTTTTTGTATTTTTAGTAGAGACGGGGTTTCACTGTGTTCGCCAGGATGGTCTCGATCTCCTGACCTCGTGATCCGCCCGTCTCGGCCTCCCAAAGTGCTGGGATTACAGGCTTGAGCCACCGCGCCCGGCCTGAAGTTTTCCTTAGCTTATCCGCTTTCAACAAAATGCTGTGTCACCAAGACTCTGTTATTACATTATTTCATGCCTGTTCCATATAGGTTAAGCTCCCAGCAGGAACCCAGCCTAGCCCTGGTCTCTCCTGAGTGCCATCTGGAATCTTATGGAAATATTTTACATTCTAACTTGCAGACTGTATTTAACTGAGAAGTGTCCCTGTTTCCAGGACAACCTACTGTAGATAATGCCACTGTTGGCTAGGCGTGGTGGCTTACGCCTGTAATCCCAGCACTTTGGGAGGCCGAGGCGGGAGGATCACGAGGTCAGGAGATCAAGACCATCCTGGCTAACATGGTGAAACCCCATCTCTACTAAAAAATACAAAAAATTAGCAAGGTGTGGTGGCGGGTGCCTGTAGTCCTAGCTACTCAGGAGGCTGAGGCAGGGGAATGGCTTGAATCCGGGAGGCAGAGGTTGCAGTGAGCCGAGATCGTGGCACTGTACTCCAGCCTGGCAACAGAGCAGGACTCTATCACAAAAAAAAAAAAAAAAAAGAGACAATGCCAGTGTTTTGGTTTGGTTTTGGTTTGGTTTTGACAGGTTGGTCTGAATAAATATTTTTGCCACTTCTTTTTCTCGGGTTATGGCTTGCTTCTATATAATAGTGCTATTGTAACACTTCATGGATTGGTTTGAACCATATTTTAAAATAATTAAAATTCTCCTTTGATACCTGCAAAGAAGCAGGTTGGAGCCTGATCTAGCCTTGGACAAGGCAGAGCTGGCCTCGTCTGCCCCTCGTGCCAAACCATACTTCCTCAATTCTAGCTTGCAAAGGGCAGGACTCCTCAGTGTGGCACCACCCAGATTTTCACCTTACGTTGTCCTTGGGACCATCTTTACAGAAAAGAAAGCTCTAGTGATTAGATAGCCTGGATTATTCGCCTACATGATTTTCCTTTTCACACTAATTTTTGCTCTTTCTCCTTCCTTCCTTCCTTCCTTCCTTCCTTCCCTCCCTCCCAGCGGAGTCTCGCTCTGTCGCCCAGGCTGAAGTGCAGTGGCCGGATCTCGGCTCACTGCAAGCTCCGCCTCCCGGGTTCACGCCATTCTCCTCCCTCAGCCTCCCAAGTAGCTGGGACTACAGGCACCCGCCACCTCGCCCGGCTAGTTTTTTTGTATTTTTTAGTAGAGACGGGGTTTCACCGTGTTATCCAGGATGGCCTCGATCACCTGACCTCGTGATCCGCCCGTCTCGGCCTCCCAAAGTGCTGGGATGACAGGCTTGAGTCACTGCGCCCGGCCTGCCCTTTCTTTCATGTGCAGCTGGGCTGTCTCTAGAGACCAAAGGATCTCTACTTTTTGTAAGCCTAAGACCTGAAAAGCATTTCCTGGCAAACCTTGTAAGCCATCGTGCATCACAATACCCTTTGAATGATGTAGAGGAATCAGGCCCTGCCACTGCCACTCTGCAGTTGATCCAGCAGCAGGAGGCAGCTGTAATCATCACTGTCCTCAGAGTACTTTTAAGAACAAGGGGTCTCTGCCCAGGGCAGCCGAGGCAGGTAAGAGCCGTGTGGTTGTTACTGCCTGTACCTCTCTCGCCTCACTTAGTGGCTGCATTACTACATGGTTGACTGCATTTCAAATATTTTAGAGACAGGAACTCGCAACATAAAGAAACTTTATGGCAAGCCTTTTGGTAAAGCAAAAATTTCTTTTAGAAAGTGAATGCTCATCCCTCTCAACTTAGAATTCTTGTCATAGTTTTAACTCGACGTGTCTTTTTTTTTTTTCTCAGAAACAGGTACACCTATATTTAATAAGATATCTGGTTCTCTGGGATACAAGAATACCTAGGTTTTAAGAACTGTTCACTAGATGAACAGGTCACTGAGTTAGCTGATCCATAGATTCTTTCACTCATTCACTCATTCTGAAGTATGCATCAAGCACTCCTTGGAGAGCGAACACTTGGCAAGAGAATGAGATAGGAGAAGGACAAAGAGAGCGAAGATCGTGGCCACCAAAACGAAGTGGGTCCCCAGCATCTAGGAGCTCCTGTTCTACCTGAAGAGACAAAGGGCTCTATAAATGGACGTCTTGGCCAAGCATGGTGGCTCACACCTATAATCCCAACATTTTGGGAGGCCGAGGAGGGAGAATCACTTGAGCCCAGGTGTTTGAGACCAGTCTGGGCAACATAGCAAGGCCCTGTCTCTATTTAAGAAAACGAACAACAACAACAACAAAAAACCCAGATGTCTTGTTGTTTGAAGAATTTCTGGAGCCTTATCCAAAGCCTGGCAGAGAGTTGTCACTCATTTTTCTTAAATAATAGAATAAATTAATTCAGAAACCAATAAACCGAAAAGGAGAAGACTCAGAACCAAAATGCATAGGAGAATTTACCAGGGGCTCTGGGAATTCGGAGGAGGGAAATGGGCCATTTGAAACTCAGAAGAGAGGCCTCGTAGAGAACTTACGTAGGACCTGAACAAAGCCCTGAAGAGTGGGTTTAATTTAGGCTAGAGAAGGAGAAAGAGTGAGTATTCAGGCAGCAGAATTCACTACAGAACTGGTGAGAATCAGGGGAGAGGGGAACCAGCCTTCCCAAACTGGGAAAACTGGCTGCCTGAAAAAACAGAAGCAATAGGGGACTGAAAAAGTAACTCAGTTGCTGTGAGCTCTCTTCTAAACAGCCTCTCAGCACGCATGCTCAAAGGCAGTTAGAACGGTCGACATGCTCTTAGCAGGGTGAGTCACGTCAGTCCTAAAGCACTTCCCCACCTATGCCTTCTCTACACCCTCAGGTCACTAGGGCGTGGCTTTCCCCAGAGGCTGAACTTCCTCTAATTTCTTTTTTTTTTATTATTATACTTTAAGTTCTAGGGTACATGTGCATAATGTGCAGGTTTGTTACATATGTATACTTGTGCCATGTTGGTGTGCTGCACCCATCAACTCGTCAGCACCCATCAACTCGTCATTTACATCAGGTATAACTCCCAGTGCAATCCCTCCCCCCTCCCCCCTCCCCGTGATAGGCCCCGATGTGTGATGTTCCCCTTCCCGAGTCCAAGTGATCTCATTGTTCAGTTCCCACCTATGAGTGAGAACATGCGGTGTTTGGTTTTCTGTTCTTGTGATAGTTTGCATTTCATGAGCACAGATGCAACACTTACAAGGAAAAGGGGCATTATAAAATAAATGCATCCAGAAAATCAACTGATACAATTTACTCACCAGTTCAAATGCCATTTTCTGACTATTCCACAGGTTTCCATTGACTCACTGAATTTTCCAAATCTTACTAGATGTATAACATCAGAGTCTCGGGACCCTGACTCGAATATCCTTCCTCCTCCTCCGTCCCTTCTCTGGACAGAGTAATTCATAACTGGCTAGTTGTCTTTCATGGTGGCCGTAAGTTGATTAAATTTGCTAAATAATTGTGACTGGTTTCACCTGACATTGTACCGGGAGTACCCAAACTTTGATTTTTTTTTTTTTTTTTTTGAGATGGAGTCTCATTCTGTTGCCCAGGCTGGAGTGCAGTAACATAATCTTGGCTCACTGAAGCCTCCACCTCCTGGTTCAAACGATTCTCCTGCCTTAGCCTCCAGAGTAGCTGGGACTACCGGTGCGCACCACCATACCCGACTTATCTGTGTATGTATATTTTTAGTTGAAACAGGTTTCACCATGTTGACCAGGCTGGTCTCAAACTCCTGACCTCCGCACTTTGGAAGGCCTGCCTCAGCCTTCCAAAGTGCTGGGATTATAGGCGTGAGCCACCATGGCTGGCCTGATTCAACAACATTTTTAAAAATTCTTTCCTATCATAAAAATAGATGCCAATTTTAAAAATGTTTTTCAACCAAGTCTTCAGAAAGTCCTTCTCCTTGAGGAAAGCTTTTCAGATGCTTCATATCAGGGAAAATGTCCAGGTTTTCTAAAGCAAATGTGACTTACCTGCTCTTAGAGTCTATTTTTTTAGATCTCTGAAAGAGGAGAGGGA
The DNA here is from genome assembly GCF_009764315.1 of Trachypithecus francoisi. Taxonomy (NCBI): domain Eukaryota; kingdom Metazoa; phylum Chordata; class Mammalia; order Primates; family Cercopithecidae; genus Trachypithecus; species Trachypithecus francoisi. Next base: position 4,140,373 of record NW_022681470.1, on the reverse strand, counting down.
GACGCAGCCACCCAGCTGCCTGGAAGGTAATCTGGTACGAAAGGATTCTGTTTTAGTAGTGACTGTGCTTTAATTTTATATGCACTTCTGTGGCTCTATGATTAATATCTGACTTTATCTCCTTCACCAGACTGTAAGCAACAGGACGGTGAAATCACGTGTCTCTTGCTAAACACATTTCCTGTAGTTGCCCGACAGGGTCAGGCAAAGGCAGTTGGTTAATAAATCTTTGCTGAATGGATCAGTGGATCAGTGATGCTACAGTGGAAGGGCCTTGAGCCTTGGAGTCAGACAGACCTGGCTGTGTGAACTTAAACATGTGGTTTAACACTTTCTATAAACTAAGAGTAATCATGAACATCGTGCAGGATTCTTTCAAGGACTGGACGAAATAGCGCATGTGAAAGGTCTGGTAGATGGTGGTTGTTAGCTGAGGTTCTTCCCCACCCCTCTCTACCAGAGGGTAGTTGCTCTTTTTCAAAATCACTTCAGCTATTTTAGTTCTCTTGTATTTCCAAATAAATTTTATTCTTTTAATTAATTAATTATTTTTTGAGACTGGGTCTCACTCTGTCACCAGGCTGGAGTGTAGTGGCACGATCTCAGCTCACTGCAACCTCTGCCTCCCGGGTTCAAGCGATTCTCCTGCCTCAGCCTCCCGAGTAGCTGAGACTACAGGCAGGCGCCACCATGCCCGGTTAATTTTTGTATTTTTAGTAGAGACAGTTTCATCATGTTGGCCAGGATGGTCGCGATCTCTTGACCTCGTGATTTGCCCGCCTCGGCCTCCCATAGTGCTGGGATTACAGGCGTGAGCCACCGCGCCCAGCCCCAAATAAATTTTAGAATAAGTTTGTGTATATCTACAAAAAATCCTGCTGGGATTTTGTTAAGATAAAGCAGATCATTGTACAGTGAATTGTTATCTTTATTCTGTTGTCTTCCAGTCCATGAATGCAGTCTACCTCTCAGGTCTCTCTGGTTTCTTTCATCAGCATTTTGTAGTTTTCGGCATACAAATCCTGTATATGTTTTGTTCGATTTTCACATATTTCATTTTTAAGCAATTGCAAATAGTTGTGTTTTACATTTTTGTTCCAATTTTTAATTTATATCTAGAAATATGATTTTTTTACATGTCAATCTTGAATCCTACGATCTTGCTAAGCATAGCTGTTGGTTTTAGGAATTTATTTGTAGATTTCTTGAGATTTTCTATGTGGACAGTTATGTCATTTGCAGCTAAGGACATCTGTATACGTTTTATTTCCTTTTCTTCTTATTGTGCTGGCTAGGACTTGCGGCACTATGTTTAATATGAGTAATGAGAGTAAACATTCTTGTTTTGCTACTGATTTTAGGAAGAGAGCACTCAGTCCTTAACCATTATGTATGACGTTAGCTGTAGGTTTCCGTAGATGTTCGCTATCAGATTGAGAAGGTTCCCTACAGTTTGCTAAGAAATTTTACCACAGATGGGTGAATTTTATTAGGTTCTTTACTATTATTGTATGTTGTAGAAATTTGATTTAATCCATATTATATAATGCCAAAAATGTACTGAGAAAGTTGACAAATCTTACAGATTTGTTCCTGAAGTCAGCATGTTGAACACTAACTTTGAGGAAGTTTGTTGCAACGTGCATTTTTAATTCATTTATCTTGGTTCACCTTCTGAACACCAATGTGATAAAAAGTTGTATTGTTAAATTTTAATTTCTGTGTGCAGAGAGTCTAACCTCAGTGGTCTGGGGGCCAACATTAGTTAATGGAGGTGGCTGAATCCTCCTAGTAGCCATGAAGCTGCGCAAGCCTTGACTCATTCTTAGCAATGTACCTTAAGAAATAAATTCAGTAGAATGAAACATATTCATAGAGATGTTCAGCATGACCAAAATGTCCAAAATTAGGGTATTGGGTTAAATAAATTATAACTCACTCAGTTATTCAATGAATATTTGTCAGATGTCTACCATGTGCTAATTATTATCTTTGACCTGACTGCTATAGCAGTAGACAAAATAGACAACCCTGCCCTTTCTTCTTTTCTTTTCCTTTTTTTTTTTTTTTTTTGAGACAGGGTCTCATTCTGTCACCCAGGCTGGAGTGCAGTGGCGTCTTTTCAGCTCACTGCAACCTCCACCTCCCAGGCTCAAGCAATCCTCCCATCTCAGCCTCCCAAGTAACTGGGACTACAGACACACGCCACCTGCCCAGATAATTCTTGTATTCTTTGGACAGATGGGGTTTTACCATGTTGCCCAGGCTGGTCTCAAACTCCTGATCTTAAGCGATCCACCCACTTTGGCCTCCCAAGTGCTGAGATGACAGGCATGAGCTACTGCAACCACCACGGAGATTACTTTCTAATGAGGGCAGGGTAAAACAAATATAAATAAGACACATAAGTAAACGTACAGTATGGCAAATGGGGAAAAGTGTTTTGGAGAAAAAGCAAAGGCAGGGAAAAGGGGTTCAGAAGTGGGGTGGAGTGGAGTCTTCTGTTAAATAGAGTGGCGGATGCCCTTACTAAACTACACAAAGGAATGTGAGATATTACAATTCAGAATACTCAGCCGGGCGCAGGGTGCTCACGCCTGTAATCCCAACACTCTGGGGGGCCAAGGCGGATGGATCACGAAGTCAGGAGTTCGAGACCAGCCTGACCAACATGGTGAAAGCCTGTCTCTACTAAAAATACAAAAATTAGCCAAGTGTGGTAGCGTGCGCCTATAATCCCAGCTACTCAGGAGGCTGAGGCAGGAGAATCGTTTGAACCCAAGAGGCAGAGGTTGTAGTGAGCCAAGATTGTGCCTTGCACTCCAGCCTAGGCGACAGAGCGAGATTCCATCTTGGGGAAAAAAAAAAGTAGTCTAGCAATGTGGAAAAAGTTTTATGATATATTGTTCAATGAGAAACAAAGAATATAAAATAGGGCCAGGCACAGCGGCTCAGGCCTGTAATCCCAGCCCTTTGGGAAGACGAGGTGGGAGGATTGGTTGGGCCTAGGAGTTCAAGACCAGCCTAGATAACAGATAACATAGTGAGATCCATCTCTACCAAAAAAAAAAAATAATAATTTAATTAGCCGAGTGTGGTGTCATGCACCTGCAGTCCAAGCTACTCAGGAGGCTGAAGAGGGAGGATCACTTGAGCCCGGGAGGTCAAGACCAGCCTAGCCAATGTGGTGAAACCCCATCTCTACTAAAAACAAACAAAAAATTAGCCGGGCATGGTGGTACACACCTGTAATCCCAGCTGCTCAGGAGGCTGAGGCAGGAGAATCACTTGAACCCGGGAGGTGGAGGTTGCAGTGAGCCAAGTTCGCGCCATTGTCCTCCAGCCTGGGTGATAGAGCCAGACTCTGTCTCAAAAAGGAAAATAAAATTAAATTAAATTAAAAATTGCAAAATAGAATATCTGCTGTGGTTTAAATATTTCTGTATGGGCCAGGCATGATGGCTCACACCTGTAATCCCAGCCCTTAGGGAGGCCGAGGTGGGTGGATTACTTGCGATCAGGAGTTTGAGACCATCCTGGCCAACATGGTGAAATCCCATCTCTACTAAAAATATAAAAATTAGCTAGGCATGGTGGCGCATGTCTGTAATCCCAGCTACTCAGGAGGCTGAGGCATGAGAATTGCTTGAACCCAGGAGGTAGAGGTTGCAGTGAGCTGAGATCGTGCCACTGCATTCCAGGCTAAGTGACAGAGTGAGACAGTCTCAAAAAAAAAAATTTAAGTATGTATATGTGTGTATGTATATATATATATATAGACACACACACACACATATATATGCTATAAAAACATGAAAATAGTTGTTTATGTGTAGAATTCATGGATGGCTCTACTATTGTCTTATGGCATTATTTACTCTGGACATACTATGGTTTCAGTGGTAAATAAAAACATTCAAAGATTTCCTAGGCGTCATTGAAATTGAGTGAATGGTAGGGCAAGGGTACGGATAGCAATTTTGTTTGCTTTGGAAGAATTTTACTTGGGGCACATCTAAGTGAGTGTCTTTTATTAAGGCAGCTAAACAATTACATATTTAAGGGAGCTGAAAGTTATGTTGTTCCTGGTGCTGAGAACAACAGTTGTACAGTACTGGCTGTGACTATGAAAATGATGGTAAGTTTACCATATGTTCATACTTGAGTTATCACATTTGGATTTGGTATGTGGCTATATTTTTTAAGATGGACTAAAATAAAATGTACTGATATATCTTATCGCAAACTACACTTCCTTATGTGTCCAAGAGATTATGATTAACGGCAAAAAAAAAAAAAAATGTGATTTGGTATCCCTTACATAAAGTGCAGGAAATTCTCTAAAGATCGGTAACCACTCCCAGACAAGGTCGTCTGATTATCGGAGGAGCATTGACTTGGACTCAAACACCACTGCTAATGCATTCCTCTAAAAACATTTGCATGGCATGGCAACCAGAGACAACCCACAGAGTGGGAGAAAACATTTGCAAACTACCCACCTGACAAGGGATTAATAACCAGAATGTATAAAGAGCTTAAACAATTTAATAGGGAAAAGAAAATCTGATTTTAAAATGGGCCAAAGGGCCAGGAGCAGTGGCTCACATTTGTAATCCGAGCACTTTGGGAGACTGACGTGGGTGGATCACCTGAGGTCAAGTGTTCAAGACCAGCCTGGCCAACATAATGAAAGCCCACCTCTACTAAAAATACAAAAAATTAGCTGGGTGTGGTGGCGGGCGCCTGTAATCCCAACTACTCGGGAGGCTGAGGCAGGAGAATCACTTGAACACAGGAGGCGGAGGCTGCAGTGAGCCAAGATCACGCCATTGAATTCCAGCCTGGGCAATGAGAGCAAAACTCCATCTCAAAAAATTAATTAATTAATTAATTAAATAAAATCAGCAAAAAATCTGAATAGACATTTCTCAGAAGAAGACACATAAATGGCCAACAGGTGTATAAAAAAAATGTTCAACATGGCTGGGTGCGGTGGCTCACGCCTGTAATCCCAGCACTTTGGGAGACCGAGGCAGGCAGATCACAAGGTGAATCTGGCCATCCTGGCCAACATGGCGAAACCTTGTCTCTACTAGAAATACAAAAAATTAGCTGGGCGTGGTGATGCATGCCTGTAGTCCCAGCTACTAGGGAGGCTGAGGCAGGAGAATTACTGGAACCCAGGAGGCAGAGGTTGCAGTGAGCCAACATCACACCACTGTACCACTGCACTGCAGCCTAGAGACAGAGTGAGTCTAAAAAAAAAAAAAAGTTCAACGTTACTAATCATCAGAAAAATGCAATGGGATATCATCTCGCCTCAGTTAAAATGTCTTTTATCCAAAAGCCAGGCAATAATGAATGCTACTATGGAGAACAGTGTGGAAGTTCCTCAAAAAACTAAAAATAGAACTACCATATGATTCCGCAATCTCGCTGCTGGGTATATATCAAAGAGAAAGGAAATTGTTATATCAAAGAGGTATCTGCACTCCTATGTTTACTGCAGCACTATTCACAATAGCCAAGCTATGGAATCAACCCAAGTGTCTATCAATGGATGAATGGATAAAGAAAATGTGAGATATATATATATGCATGGAATATTATTCAGCCATAAAAAAGCATGAAATTGGCTGGGCACAGTGGCTCATGCCTGTAATCCCAGCACTTTGGGAGGCTGAGGCGGGAGGATCACCTGAGGTCAGGAGTTCCAAGACATGGTGAAACCCCATCTCTACAAAAATACAAAAATTAGCTGGGCACGATGGCAGGTGCCTGTAGTCCTAGCTACTCAGGAGGCTAAGACAGGAGAATCGCTTGAACCTGGGAGGCAGAGGTTGCTGTGAGCTGAGATCACGCCACTGCACTCCAGCCTGGGTGACAGAGCGAGACTCCGTTTCAAAAAACAAAAACAAACAAACAAAAAGAAAAGCATGAAATCCTGTCATTTACAACATGAAGGGAACTGGAGGACATTATATTAAGTAAAATAACACAGGCACAGAAAGACAAATGTTGCCTGTTCTCACTAATATGTGGGAGCTTGAAAAAATTTGAACTTGTAGAAGAAAAGAAATTGAGCTTGTGGAGATGGAGAGTAGAATGATGGTAGAATTGATGGTTAGCAGGGCTGGGAAGGGGAGTGGGGAGGAGGGAATAAACGGTGGATGGTAAATGGAACAAAAATACAGTTAGAAGAAAAAAGATCAGTGTTTGGTAGCACAACAGGTGACTATTATTTACAATTTATTGTACATTTCTTTTTTTTCTTTCTTTTTTTATTTTTCTTTTTTTTGAGACGGAGTCTTCCTCTGTTGCCCAGGCTGGAGTGCAGTGGCTCCATCTCGGCTCACTGCAACCTCTGCCTCCTGAGTTCAAGGATTCAGAACACTTCAAGTGATCTGCCCGCCTCGGCCTCTCAAAGTGCTGGGATTACAGGCCTGAGCCACCGCACCCGGCCTGTTCTACATTTCAAAATAACTTAAAAAGTGGAATTAGAATGTTCCTAACACAAAGAAATGATAAATTATTGAGGTGATGGACACCCCCATTACCCTGATTGGATCATTACTCATTGTATGCTTGTATAAAAATGGCACATGCACCCCATAAATATGTACATCTCCTATATATCCAAGAAAAGCATGGCAACTCATGAGCAATTTATTCCCTTACAAGACTGATTCAGAATTTCTAGGCACTGAGCACTCACTCTATCTTCGAAAGGATAGTTGGGGCTGTCTTTGTTAGGAGCGCCAAGAGCCCTGAATACCCTGCATTATTCTGTCCAGCCTATCACTTCTGTCCAGCCAATCATCACTTCTGTCCAGCCTATCATCACTTCTGTCCAGCCTATCAACACTTCTGTCCAGCCTGTCACCACTTCTGTCCAGCCTCTCATCACTTCTGTCCAGCCTATCTCTTCTGTCCAGCTTACCACTTCTACTGAAGTAAACTCTGCAGTCACGAAGCTTTCGGAGTTCGGGTTATCAAATTAACCAAGAGCTCAGGTGTATTTACTCAGATTTTCTCTTTCATTGTTTCTTCCTTCCTTCTCTCTCTCTCTCTTTTTTTTTTCTTTCAAATAATCACAGCAGTGAAAGTACATTATAAATAATTAGGCTCTGTTGGATAGCCAGCTATTCCATTATAATGTAATGTGTTTAAAATCTTCAAGTTGCTTTGAAAAACACACTCAGATGAAATAAAGCAGCTAGCCAGCCGGCAGGCAATGAGTTAACCGTTGTCTATGAAAGGGAAGAGGAGGAGACATCATACACTTTTTTTTTCCAGTCCTTTCTGTCTCCTGGTTACAGAATAGTCCTAGTTTTGTGTTGGCTGATGGTCTGGGTGCCTTGTGATTGTTTTGATAGAGCATAAGAGTTGAAATAAATATTTCTGCAGCCAGAGGGTTCCAGCCCTGGTTCCTTGGTAACCTCACACAAGTTAACTTGACTTCTTCAGTACCTCAATTTCTTGGGAGTAAATAGCGATAAAACTCTGTAGGGTTGCTAGGAGGCTAATAGGAGTTAATACATGTTACCTGATACATAATCCATGATTGTCAATAGGAACTCACATTTCTCCTTTCTCAAAGATGTTTTCAAGGACACAGAACACTCTCGCACACATCACTGCCTCCTTTAACCCTGCAGAGAGCTATTGTAATCAATGTGGAGAATGGGGAAATGACTTGCCGCAGATCACGTAGGTCTCAGTCCAATGTTCTCCTGCTACACCACAAGCTATGTTTGTGCAAACTGCAGGCCCACTTGTCTTTATGCATACAGAATAGATAGGTAGGGTGCAAAATTCCTAAGGTAAATGGTAAAAAGTGTGCCTTTGTCCCCCAGCCACTCAGTTTTCCTTCCCATTGTTTACTCTTTTTCCTGTGATTTTTCTTTTTTTTTTTAAGACAGGGTCTCACTCTGTCACCCAGGCTGGAGTGCAGTGGTGTGATCTTGGTTCACTGCAACCTCTGCTTCCTGGGCTCAAGCGATCCTCCCGCCTCAGCCTCCTGAGTAGCTGGGACCACAGGCAAGCACCGACACACAGGCTTTATTTTTTTTTTTTTTTGTATTTTTCATAGAGGTGGGGTCTCACCACTTTATGTGATTATTTAAATGTAGTAGTTTGCTTGTGGCAAGCCATATTCTCCAGTAAATAATCAGATGTGGGCCAGGCACGGTGGCTCATGCCTATAATCCCAGCACTTTGAGAGGCCGAGGTGGGTGGATCACCTGAGGTCAGGAGTTCGAGACCAGCCTGGCCAACACGGTGAAACCCCATCTCTACTAAAAATACAAAAATTAGCTGGGTGTGGTGGCAGGTGCCTATAATCCCAGCTACTCAGGAGGCTGAGGCAGGAGAATTGTTTGAACCCGGGAGGCAGAGGCTGCAGTGAGCCAAGATTGTGCCATTGCACTCCAGCTTGGGTGACAGAGTGAGGCCCTGTGGAAAAAAAAAAAAAATATATATATATATATATATATATATATAAAATAAGAAATTTTAGACTAGAAACAAAATATATGTTTAGTCTAGGATCAGTGTGGGAAACAGAAAGGGGGTTAACACACAAAATGAAGTGCTTAAAAAAATCCTCAGAAGGGCTGGAGGAACAGGCTCTAGGTGGGGCCCCCAGGAGGCATCCAGAACATCTCCACCAAACTGACCCATCACTGGTAAAGCTATGTCAGTCCCGATCAGGAAGCTGCTTCCAGGAGTATCAGTTCAAGAACCTAATCGCAACACCACTGCCTCTGCTACCCAGGAAGCTGGAATTTGAACCTTGGGACACAGACTTCCGCCACTGCCTTCACAACAGTTGCTTCTTGTCTGCCCGAAAGCTGGAGATGACACACTGGACGTTTGCTGCAAAGAAGTGCTATGTCTCCACAACCTTGCTGGCCAGTAGAGAAGATCAAGGCAGCAGTCTCTGCCTCATGTCCACCTTCCAAATCCCAAGAATCTCATCTTAGCCGGGATTCTTGTCATGAGGGACTCTGGGAAATGTTGTGCTTAGCTTGCAAGAAATGAGACAGGATCTTGGGGCACAACTGATCAAAGCAAAAACAAAAAAACAATGAGGTGAGACAGGAGACTGCCCAGCTAACATTAGCGCAGTACCTTTGCTTTTTATTTTCTTATTGATTATACTTATTTTTTTTACCTTTGATTTTTAAAGAAAAGCATATCTGTATGTATTTGCCTTACGTTTGCCATTTTTTTTTTTTGCTCCTTTACTAATCTTGTATTTCCTTCCCTAAATAGCCTATAAGCATCATCCTTCTACCATGTCAAATATTTTTACCGATTTCTTTCAAGATGGACTTTGCAGTACTAGATAGCTCACCCATGGAACTATGTGTAAACTGGCAATATGATCCTTTACTCTATATATTTTTTTCAGATCCCCATCCATCATGACAGCCATCCGACTACGAGAATTTATTGAGCGTCGCCCACTGATCCCGCCAAGGTATAGTTCTTCCAGATGCACTGCCTCCAGGGCTGAGGCCAGGCAGCCAGGTGCCTGGGGAGTTAGAACTGCACATCCTGCTGCTCAGTGGTTGAGAGACCACTGCCAGGGAGTTCTAGGGAAGCTCTTTGGATGTTTATTGATGAGCAGGTCTATGCAAACCCACTGGCAAAAGTCAGAGGAAGCTGAGACGCCAAAGAAAGAGACTGACAAATCCAGTTTCTTACAAAGAAATATTTAACAGGGACTTATGAACAGAAGCCACATATGTGTCTCGGGTGGCAGTGAGATGAGATGGTGGATGTCTGCACCATTACCCCCGAGACCCAGGGTTTAGATACCATAGGGAAGGAGTGATACAGAAGGGATGTAGAGGACAATTGAAGTATGATAACACCAACGCTGTTTGGCCAAAGGGCAGAACTTACAGTGAGTACCTGCTCTGACACCAGGAACTACAGAGAAACTGGAAATCTTAGAGGCCTGGGGTGATATGATTTGGTTGTGTCTCCACTCAAATCTCATCTTGAATTGTAGTTCCCATAATTCCCACGTGTCATGGGAGGGACCTGGTGGGAGGTAATTGAATCATGGGGTGGGCTTTCCCATGCTGTTCTCGTGACAGTGAATAAGTCTCACGAGATCTGATGGTTTTATAAGTTAGAGTTCCCCTGAGCAAACTCTCTTGCCTGAGGCCATGTAAGATGTGCCTTTGCTCCTCCTTTGCCTTCTGCCATGAGTGTGAGGCCTCCCCAGCCATGTGGAACTGTGAGTCCATTAAATCTTTTTTTCTTCATAAAGTACCCAGTCTCAGGTATTTCTTCATAGCAGTAGGTAAATGGGCTAATAAAAGGGGTTAATTAGAAGCCAACATGGTGAATTAGCATCCAACACAGAGTTGCTCTAGCCTCTACCCTGGGTTTAGGGAAGTTGTGAGAAAGAGAAATCTCACACTCATTGCAGAATCCAAGCAAATCCAACTCCAAATTCCCAAAAGACCAGAAGGATATTGGTTTTTGCTTGGGAAGAGCTTTACTGAGAAGTCTGAGCAACCCAGGCCTATATTTTGGATTGGACCATTTTACTCTGCTTGGGGTAAAACCAACTGCCCCTGTGCTGCTGCACGATGAGAGCTGACAGCACAGATGGAAACTAAGGAGCCGTTTCAGTCTTTCTTCAAGGTCCTCTATGGCACAAGAATAACAAGCCCTAGATATGTTTGGTTGTACTAAATTTAATATCAGATGAGTCTGTAAATCCTAGCCCCACTCTCCCTTCACCACCTGCGATGGAGTCTGCAGAAGTGTAGTAGCTATAAATTTGTGACAGAAACTTCACACTGTGATTTGGGCGTCAGCCTCTTGTAGCCCCATTGGCTTCGTGGCTTTGAGCAAGCCTCATGTTTATTTTATTTTATTTTTATTTATTTATTAGGGACAAAGTCTCGCTCTGTTGCCTGGGCTGGAGTGAAGTGGCTGGATTATGATCTTCCAACTCCTGGGCTCAACTGATCTTCCTGCTGCCTTAGTCTCCTGAGTAGCTAGGACTACAAGCTGCCTGGCTAATTTTTAAATTTTCTGTAGAGACCAGGTCTCACTATGTTGCCCAGACTGTCTGGAACTCCTGGCCTCAAGCAGTCCTCCTTAGTATCGCAAAGTACTGGGATTACGGGTGTGAGCCACAACACCCGGCCTCATGTTTATTTTAATATTGAGTTATTTTAGCCATGTTTGGTCAACAAAGAGAAGTCCTTCTTCCAGAAACTACAGAAGGAGTGAATGGATGGATGTGTCCTTCTTGGGTACACCTTAAGAATTTGCTTTTAAGACCTGGCACAGCACCTCGTGCCTGTAATCCCAGCACTTTGGGAGGCCAAGGCGGGTGGATCACTTGAGGTCAGGAGTTCAAGAGCAGGCTGGCCAACATAGTGAAACCTATCTCTACTAAAAATACAAAAATTAGCCAGGCATAGTGGCACACACCTGCAATCCCAGCTACTCGGGAGGCTGAGGCAGGAGACTCGCTCGAGCCCAGGAGGCGGAGGTTGCAATGAGCCAAGATTGTGCCACTGCACTCCAGTGTGGGCAACAGAACAAGACTCTGTCTAAAAAAAAAAAAAAAAAAAAAAAAAAGAGAAAAAGAAACAAATAAAATAATTGGAAGTTGTGATAAAGGCTATAAAGGAAATGAAAAAGGGTGTGAGAGAGAATAATGAAGGCAGAGAGGCGGGCAGAAGGAGAATATCTTCTCTAGCCAGGGTGTGCAGGGAACAGCTCTCTGAGCAGTTGACAGCTGAGCATGATGCTGGGTGATGGGGTAGGGGGGCGGGAGGAGGGAGTGGTCTAGGGAGGAGGAAGTGCAGGTCCAAAAGCCCTGAGTCATGAAAGACACCATGACATGGTGACATGGGGGCTGGAGCTGGGAGAAGTTTGGGGAGGTAGAGGCAGGAGAAGTTCCTGGAGGGCTTTGTGGCCCACAACAGTACATTTGGGTTTTATGCTATTACACATGCAATGAGTTGAAGGGTTTTATGCAATGGAGGACCCTGATCCGATTTACTTTTTATGAAGCTCACTCTGAGAACAGATTGTCTGAGGACAACAGTGGGGGTTATTGCAGAGAGCAGGGGGAGGCAATGGTGATCTGGACCAAGAGGCGGCTGTGAGCTGGAGAAAAGCCATCCCATGGGAGGTCCAGCCTGGAGGGGGAATGCACGGACCTGCTGATGGATTGGACCCATGTATGGCAGGTCAGGAAAGGCATCAAGAGCTGTCCCACGGTGAGCACTACGGGCAGAGGGTGGGGGCACCGAGACTAGGTGCGGGAAGAGTGGGAACCATCAGTATGCCCCCCGACCCACGTGCGGCTCTGAGGACAAGCCCCAGAAAGCTGAAGACAGCCCAGCCTTAGGCCTCCAGGGGCCCCAGGGCCTGCTGTGCTCAGTTCCACCCAAACCCCCAGACTCCAGGCCAGGTCCAGACACCACAGAGCACCAGGCAGGAGCGGCCAGTGGAGGTCTGTTTCCATTTTCCCCAGAGGAGACCAGAGTTAAATAGGCCCCACAGCGAACAAAACAGATCTCAAACACCCAGAAAGAGCGAAGCCTGTGGCAAGACAATCAGGAAACACTGGAGCCAGCTCTGTTCCTCTCTCCCTGCTTCCTCCTCATCCGGGTTTTGGGAAGGAAAGGTTTTTTGTTTTTTGTTTTGTTTTGTTTTTTTGAGACAAAGGCTTGTGCTGTCACCCAGGCTGGAGTGCAGTGGTATGATCTTGGCTCACTGCAACCTCTGCCTCCTGAATTCAAGCGATTTCTCGTGCCTCAGCCTCTCGAGTGCTGGGACTACAGGTGCCTGCCACCATACCTGGCTAATTTTTGTATTTTTAGTAGAGACGAGGTTTCACCATGTTGGCCAGGCTGGTCTCGAACTCCTGACCTCAAATGATCCACTCGCCTTGGCCTCCCAAAGTGCTGGGATTACAGGTGTGAGCCACCATGCCTGGCCTATTTTATCTGTTTCTTTATTTCCTGCCTGTCGCCCCCCCCAGAATAATAATGGTAAATACTTCTGAAGCTCTTACTCTGTGCCAAGCACTGTCCTAGGTGCATCTGAACTCCTTTAACTTTCACTACTGTGAGTTCCATATGAGGAAACCAAGGCACTGTGTGGTTAAATGACTGTCCCAGATCCCACAGCCAGTGACTGGCGGACATGGATCTTAAACTCACGTCTGTGCTTATGGTCAGTGCACTTTGCTGCATCTCCAGGTTAGCCCCCCGGGCAGGGCTTACTTCCCTTTCTCTGCAACTCACTATCATGACCTCCGCCTTGCAGATTACCATTCCCGGTAGGCCCTGTAGGCACGGTTGTTGAAAACGTTAAAATGAATGAGTGAGCAAAATTATCCAGTCATTTATGTGTGGTTTGTCCCCTGGTGACTGATGGCACCTGAGCCTGCCCTTGTGCGGTTTTGCACAAGCACGTATCCAATTCATCCTTAAATGCCCAAGCCTCAGAGCTATGCTATGGAAAACCAGATTAAAATCAGCAGGGACACTGAATCAAAGTAAATGTTAAATGGTTCACACTTAGCGGTGGCCACACAAAATTCTTGTATTCATAATCATATTGGTTGGGCGCAGCTGCTCATGCCTGTAATCCCAGCACTTTGGGAGGCCAAGGTGGGTGGATCATGAGGTCAAAAGATTGAGACCATCCTGGCCAACATGGTGAAACCCTGTCTCTACTAAAAATATGAAAAGTTAGCGGGGTGTGGTGGCATGCACCTGTAGTCCCAGGTACTCGGGAGGCCGAGGCAGGAGAATTGCTTGAACCTGGGAAGGTGGAGGTTGCAGTGAGCCAAGATTGCACCACTGCACTCCAGCCTGGCGACAGAGCCAGACTCTGTCTCAAAAAAAAGGAAAAAAAAGAAAAAAAAATCCTATTATATGCAACTGTTTACTGGTGCCATCCCCTGGCTGGAGAGGCCTGTCACTCAGAGAAGGGCTGAGTGTGGTGTTGGTTTGTGGAACGCAGGATACTCCTGAAAAGATCACTTTAAGTGGGTTAAATTCAGTGTGTTGTAAAAGATCAAAGATACAGAATTTGTGTGTGATTTAAATACATTTTTAAAACTTCGATCGAAACAGTCTCTGAAGATCCAGAGGCAGCCGTGTGGCCAGCCCATCCTGCGTGGGATGATACTGAAGCAGCGTCATTTTTCTGGGGTACTACCCGTGGTTCATTGCCTCACACCAAAGAAATCAAGGACGGGAACACACAAGGAGCGAGGTTAAGAGCGGAGGTTTGGTAGGCTAAAGAAAGAGAAAATCTCTCTCTTGTGGAGAGAGGGAGTCCCAGTGGGTCTTCTGGTCCCTGGTGAAGTGCAGGAGGTTTTATAGATGAGCTTGAGGAGGTGGTGTCTGATTTACATAGGGCACGAAAGATTGGTTGGACCAGGTGTGCCATTTGCATAATGTGAGAAGAACTGGTTAGGACTAGGTATGTTGTTCGCATGGCATGTGAAGAAGCTAGCCACCCCACCCTAATATTTTATTATGCAGATGGGTTCTCTGCCTGGCCGGGTCACATTCAGTTGCGTGTTTTTGTTTTTACTATACACGTGGTGACAGAGAAAAGGGAAGATGGAGCCTCCATGTTGAACCTGCCTGGACCCCAGGTAGCCCTTTTCTATGGACACAGCTGCTGGCATTCATCCTGCAAGTTTCCAGCTTGCTTATTCATGTCCGCAGCTCGATTTTACAGGCTGCTCTTTGTTAGAAAAGAAATGACTTTGGGGCTGGTTTTTGTTAAAAGGGAAATTCCACCGAGGACTCTGTTGCCTTTTCCATCTGCCTAAATAATTTCTGTCTCCTGTATCCATATCATTACCTTGGGAGATGTCAGCCACCAAGTACAAATGTCTCGTTTATTCTTATGTACCCATTAATGGAGAAGATGGTATCATTCCCATTTTACTGATGAGGAAACTGAGGCTCCCCACTTCCTTGAGGAGATTCTTCTGGAGCTGGTAAAACCTGGGAGATGAGGGCACAGGTCTGGGGGCTTCCCAGTCCTTCCTTTAGTTCCGTCTTCTGGACTTACTAGCTCATGTCCTTAGCTACGTTATTTATCTCCCCCGAGCCTCAGTTTCTTATCAGGTATAGCGCTCACCACATTGTCTGTGATTAGATAGTTGCCTAAATATGGCTTTCCTGACCAGATTATGAACTCTGGAGTGGAAAGACAATATTATCATCCCTGTGTCCCTAGCACCTAGCACGCTGGAGACACAACAGAGCTCACAGTGAGTACTCTTCATTGAGTTAAAAGCATCTTCCAGCCAACATTGCTGTGTCTTTATGGCTTTTCCCATTTTTAGTATACAATGTCTATTTGCTGTCTGCCCCAAAATGAGAGAATCACAGAGTTTGTATGAAAATAGCACTGGATTCTTATTTTAAAAAATCATCACACACACCCTTGGGTGGCAGAATGCGACATGGAGTCTGGATACCTGGGTTTGATTCACAGTGCTGGCATTTCCTCGTTTAAGTGGACTTCACTATTTAAAAAGTCCACTTAACCTTTCTGAGACTTGGGCTATTCTTATAAAGCAGAGAGTTAATCAGGTCTACCTTGCGAGGTGACTGTGAGGATGACGTGAGATCATTTCTGTAAAAACGCTCGGTGGAGCATGACTCCCAATATGGCCGGAACAGAGAAGAGTGCAGTCATAGGAGCACAGGCTACCTGGGGCTGTGGGGCCAGGCTCTGGAGGACGGACACACCTGGCCTCTCCTATGCAATGTTGAATTTTGACTGTGGCTCAGCCCAGATCCCGCTCCGGTTACAGTCACCCTCCCAGGGAACCCTCCCAGGGAACAGGTTTGCTCTCATGTGGACTGAATACACCACCTCAAAGAGCCAAGCCATCAGGGACTCGAAATCATGCATTGTGCCTGCACCCGCCCAGAGCAAAGGAAAGGGCTTGCTAGAGCTGGTGAAAACCCAGGTCAACAGAATCACTCTGAGCAGAGCCCTGAGCTGGGCTGGGCTCGGCTCCACAGCCAAGTCTGAAGAGTCCACACGTGCTTTCACAGTCGTTCGCTGAGGCCGGGTAATGCACAGCCTCTGGCCTGGCTAGGCATTTCCCCTTAGGAGGTCAAAAGTCTCTTCTCCACCCAGCCAGCCCTCCCTCCACACCCATCTCCTTACACGCACCTTCCCATTGTCTCTTCACTCTTCCCACAACCTGCCAAGAGACACTCCCAAGGGGTGGCGGCAGGGAGTATTACTTGGTGCTGGTGCCAGGATTCTTTATCCTCAAACCACCTTTTACTGACTGCTTCTAAGGAGCGGCGCTGAGTTTCTTCTCCTGTATTCAGCAGGTGTGTGTTTGTATGCACGCCACGGTCAAAACCCGGCCCACCGCCAACAACCCCGCCACTGGAGAAACCAACGTCCTTTAGGTGGATTCTTAAACTGTAGTGTGGCCCTGGGGTAACATTCCAAGGTGGTGCTTTAGAAAATGGATAGGTGCCTAAGAAAGCTACGTGTCCCTCCCCTGTGCATTCAGAAAGGGCACTTGTTTCCTTTAGTGTGTCAGTTCCTCTCTCTTCTTATGACTTAATACCCCATTGTTATTTACCAACCAGGGCTCAGTCAGATTATCCCAGGCAGTGGGCAGGCCCAGACAGCCTGTGGTTTTTCTGCAAATCAGAGCTCCCAGAGGTCCTCTTTGCACAGACAGAAACAGAACTCACCCTGCTCAGCGTTTGCCTTCCATACTAGACCACCAGGTCCACTCCGGCCCTCACACACTCCACTCAGAACCCGATTGTGTCCAGTTTTGCTGTCTATAATTGCCTTTGCTTGGAATCTCCTCCCCATCCCCTTTGCTTATACTGGTCTTAGATACTCCTCCCTCTTCTGTGTCCTATCGATCCTTTATTCAGATCACTATTTCAGCATGTGAAGAGCTTTTTGAGGACAAGGGCTGCTGCTTAGTCAGCTTTGTATCTGCAGAGCCTAGCATAGTGCAGGGTGTTTTGTGTGCATTCAATAAATGTTGGTTGAGTCGAACTGAAGGCATAGTTTCAGTTTTTGTCCGTCATCTAACACATATTTAGTGAGATATTTTATGCAAAACGATGTGCTACTTTCTACTGACTCTGAATTTTTTTTTTTTTTTTGAGACAGAGTCTCACTCCGTCACCCAGGCTGGAGTGCAGTGGCACGATCTCAGCTCAGTTCAAGCTCTGCCTCCCGGGTTCACGCCATTCTCCTGCCTCAGCCTCCCAAGTAGCTGAGATTACAGGTGCCGCCACCACGCCCGGCTGATTTTTTGTATTTTTAGTAGAGACAGGGTTTCACCGTGTTAGCCAGGATGTTCTCCATCTCCTGACCTTGTGATCCACCCGCCTTGGCCTCCCAAAGTGCTGGGATTACAGGCGTGAGCCACCGTGCCCGGCCTCCTGACTCTGAATTTTTATGGCATCTACTGACTGCTCAGAATCTGTCGGACATCCCGAAAGACCCCACATGTCCAGGCATCACAAACTCAATAAAGTCACCTTCCCAATGATGGCCACTTACTGTGTTCCCTCTCTTGGGGAAAGGCGGGATTCTTTCCAGTGCTCGAAGACGCAGCTTTGTCTTGGACACTTCCCTGTCTTTTACCCTCCTCCATCCTATCTCCTAAAATATCCTCAATCAGCCCTATCCTCTCCATCCACATTTCCATCATATCAGAGCTTCATCATGGCCCACATAAAGCACTACAATCATGTCCTAAGCAGTCTTTCTATTTTGAGTCAGATGGTCTTCAAATTTGTTTTCTGGCTGGGTGCAGCGGCTCGCACCTGCAATCCCAGCACTTCGGGAGGTCAAGGCTGGAGAATCACTTGATCCCAGGAGTTCCAGACCAGGCTGGTCAACATAGTGAGACCCTGTCTTTAAAAAAAAATTGTTTTCCACATTGCCATCAAAAAAGATCTTTCTATATCATGTCATGAATCTTGTTAAAATCTCACAAAGTAGCCTGGGCAACATAGTGAAACTACAAAATATATATATATATATGCACATGGTACATGCCTGTAGTCCCTCCCAGCTACTTAAGAGGCTGAGACAGGAGAACCTCTTGATCCTAGGAGTTAGAGGCTACAGTGAGCTATGATCACACTGCACTACAGCCTGGGCAACAGAGTGAGACATCATCTCTAAAAGCAAACAAAACAAACAACAACAAACCTCACAAAGATTTCCTATCACCTCCATTAGTAGTTCTCAAACTTTCAGACACAAAACCCCCTTTTAAATAACAGATACTTTGTAATATCTCTGCTATTCTTCGGAAATAAAATCTGTAAATAATATAAACCAACCACATATAATTTAAAAATATTAGGTTGGTGCAAAAGTAATTGCAGTTTTTGCCACTGAAAGTAATGGCCATTGAAAGTCATAGCAAAAACCGCAATTACTTTTACACCAACCTATGTCATTATAGTTGTATAACTATAATATAAAAGGAAAAGCAATGTACTATAAAATGAGATGTATTTCTGGCCAGGCGCTGGCTCACGCCTATAATCCCAGCACTTTGCTAGGCCGAGGTGGGCAGATCACTTGAGGTCAGGAGTTTGAGACCATCCTGGCCACCATAGTGAAACCCCATCTCTTCTCAAAACACAAAGATTAGCCTGACGTGGTGGCGGCACCTGTAATCCCAGCTGCTCAGGAAGCTGAGGCAGGAGAATCGCTTGAACTCAGGAGGCAGAGGTTGCAGTGAGCCAAGATCGGGCCACTGCACTCCAGCCTGGGTGACAAAGTGAGACTCCATCTCAAAATAAATAAATAAATAATTAATTAAATAAATTAAAATAGGTGTATTTTAAGGTGTAAAACCTGCACACCGTTGCCCTCCAGCCTGGTCTCCTTCAGCCCTGCTGTATTCCACTTGTACCACCCACCCCCGTCCCACTCCCTCTTACGTTCACCCCACAGAAGCACTCCCTTCCAGTCCCCACATTAGCTCAGTGATGCTCCCAAAACACCTCAAAATTCAGCCTCTAGACAGGGCTTGAGTCCCCCTCCTAGGCTTGCAAGCACCTCGTGCTTTGACATCACAGTGCTGCTTCACATGTAGTCTTTACAGACTTAGTTGTTACAGTTAAAAAAAAGATGAAATTTTGTAAACATCAAAAGTAAAAAAATATAGTATGATGAGCCCCCATTTACCAATTCCCACATTTCTTTTATTATTTTTATTTTTATTTATTTTTTTCAGACAGAGCCCTCCATTTACGGATTCCCACATTTCACGTTTTTTTGTTTGTTTGTTTGTTTTTGTTTTTTGTGAGACAGGGTTTCATACTGTTGCCCAGGCTGGAGTGCAGTGGCACAGTCTCAGCTCACTGCAACTTCTGCTTCCCGAGTTCAAGCAATTCTCCTGGCTCAGCCTTCCCAGTAGCTGGGATTACAGGCATGTGCCACCATGTCCAGCTAATTTTTTTATTTTTAGTAGAGACGGGGTTTCACCATGTTGGCCAGGTTGGTCTCGAACTCCTGACCCCAAGTGATCCGCCCACCTCGACCTCCCAAGGTGCTGGGATTACAGGTGTCCACGGCGCCCAGCCCAATTCCCACATTTCAACCGTTATCAACATTTGCCCCACTGGTTTTATTTATTTTTATTTTATTTTTCTTTTCATTTGATTTTATTTTATTCCAGAAATATGCTTGCCCACCTACTGGTTTTGTATATCCACTTATTTCTTTTTTCCTAATATTTTGAACTTAATACCTGATACATTAAATATTTCCTTATGAATCCTGAACATAAATAACATTTTATTACAGATGCGGGAGGTTGTGGTGGGAGGAGGGAGGCCTGCAAGGCCCATACACTTAGCTATGGTAGAAAAGGCCTCGTTATGCATGAAAAAGACTCTTACCAGGAAATTCCACGGGTTTTTGGGGCTCAGTGCCAGGAACTGGGGACAAAGACCAAATACGTTTTGTATTATGCCGCAGCTGGCATTCTTCTGGAATGAACTAGTTGTAAGAGTGGCTTTCTTCTCACCTTCTCACTTTCTGCCCTAGTATATTCATTGCTCACCAAGGAAGAGACCTGCAAGGCTATTACCCTGGGCAGCTGGCAAGACTCCATTTTGATCACGGTGCAAAGAGAGCTCCCAGGTGAGATACCCTCCTCAGTCTCAATTTCCAAGAATGTCACGAAAGTTACAATGATAAAAAGTGGTGGGCAGGGGGAAGACTCCTCATAATAATGATGACAGCAAAAATAAGTATTATTTAACGGATAGAAGAGGTTTGGAAGGAAATATACCAAACTCTTACTTTTGTTTTTAATGAGTGATGACATTATTCTTACTTTATATCTTACTGTTTTGAGACAAGGTCTCACTCTGTTGTCCAGGCTGGAGTGCAGTGGCAAGATCTTGGCTCACCACAACCTCCACCTCCCAGGTTCGAGCAATTCTCGTGCCTCAGCCTCCCCAGTAGCTGAGACTACAGGCACATGTTACCACACCCAGCTAATTTTTTTGTATTTTTAGTAGAGATAGGGTTTCACCATGTTGGCCAGGCTGGTCTCAAACTCCTGGCCTCAAGTGATCCGCCCACCTTGGCCTCCCAAAGTTCTGGGTTTACAGGCATGAGCCACTGCACCCAGCCCACAGGCATTTTGACCTTATTTTCTAGTTAGAGGAGGCTGGAAACCACGGGGGTTAAAAGCAGGAAGTAGAATAAATTACAAAATGTTTGACTTTGGGCAATTTTCATTTCTTATCCACATATCAATTGCCTTATCTATTAA
Organism: Trachypithecus francoisi; assembly: GCF_009764315.1. Taxonomy (NCBI): domain Eukaryota; kingdom Metazoa; phylum Chordata; class Mammalia; order Primates; family Cercopithecidae; genus Trachypithecus; species Trachypithecus francoisi. Next base: position 4,119,543 of record NW_022681470.1, on the reverse strand, counting down.
ATAAAATAACTGGAGTAACATTCCAGAGCATTTTAAGCACTCGACATATGTTTGCTATCCTTTGACTCAACATCTAGTATATATTACACATTTCTCTTAATTGCCTGTGACATAGTTGGCTCCTGGGTATCCTCCATGCAAGAAGGGAGCCACAGCATGTGTGGCTTCACACAGTGCAGAGTCTAAATGTAATCGATGATCAAACAAGAAGTAGCTTTAAGGGCCATTTTGTTTTAATTAGATGAATGAAGTGGAGCTCAGAGAGGTGACATGTTTGGCCTGGGGTCACCCAGTTAGTTGGTATAAAAGTTGGGCTTGGTGGCCGGGCACGGTGGCTCATTCCTGTAATCCCAGCACTTTGGGAGGCCGAGGCGGGCGGATCACCTGAAGTCAGGCATTCAAGACCAGCCTGACCAACATGGAGAAACCCCGTCTCTACTGAAAATACAAAATTAGCCAAGCGTGGTGGTGCATGCCTGTAATCCCAGCTACTCGGGAGGCTGAGGCAGGAGAATCACTTGAATCCAGGAGGCAGAGGGTGCAGTGAGTCGAGATCACACCATTGCACTCCAGCCTGGGCAACAAGAGTGAAACTCAAAAAAAAAGTTGAGCTTGAATCCATTTACATTTTCTGGTTCCCAGTTCAAGACTCTGTTCTAACTCAAATCCATACTATGTTAAACTATTAGGGCTATGTTTTCTGCCAGAGGATAGACAAGAAAGGAAATGACAGACCCCCATTGCCAGAGCTGCTCATGGCCCAACTCCACAGGACACCCTCCATGTTGTGTGAACTCTGACATCACTCTCCTCCACTTCCCACCGCCACCTCGCCTGGCACCCAAATATCAGTCCTACCAGAGGATGGCTCAATTAAAGGGAACCTTGATCTGAAAGACTTGTGCCTGCCCAAGGTTAGCCTTAAGTGGAAAACTCAATGCAAATGTCAGTCTATGAGCTCATTAAGCTTCTAGTTAAGAAGAAAAAAGAAGACAAGCAAAACAAAACAACAACTAGGAAATAATGACGTTGTCAGGACGAGACCTAAGTTCAGCTATTGTAGTTATGGTATAACTTGATAGGTGTCTAACGGCTTACCTTCCCCAGATATATTCCTCCACCAACTTGATGTCCTTCAGTATTAGAGTCCTTCCTTTGAGTGAAAGTCTTGTCTTCAGAAGGGCATTGATGTATTAGTTGAAAAGGGAGAATATTCTGGTGCTAGAGAAACACCCAGTCAAAGGTAGAGGCAGGCTGGCAGTCCAGCAGAGGCAATCTAGGAGCAGTCACCAGGGGCTGGTTCGGCACTCAGAGCCATCAGTGACACACAAGTGACTAGATTGGTAGTGATGGTCACACAGAATCCGAATTCACAAGAGACTGATGCATTCCCCCGGCGCTAATGTTTTGATTGACAGCGGGAGACATTCTTTCGTAGGAAAAGGAGTACCCTCACCATCATTTAAGGCACCTACTTTACAAGGTCACGTACCTGATAAGCATGAAATAAGAACAAGTAGAGGTGGGTGGGTATTCTCAATGATTCTTTAGGCCCATCCACAACAGAGCACCTTCCAATCATCCAGCATCTCAACCCGTTCAGTACCCCACGAGCACGGTCAGATACTTGCTCTTGCTTTTTCTGAACGTCAGGCAGAGCCACTCCATTCTTAAAGAAGAACACGCTCTTTCTTAAAGAAGGCCCGTCACAGTCGAGGTCACCCAATCAGGCACACATAACTGATGATGAAGCAGTCTTCGTCTCCTCTGTGACGCTGTGTGATTAGTTCACAGCGATAAACTCACAGAAGGCTATCACGCCCTTTAGATTTAGATGTTCCTAAATCTCAGCTAACACTTAATAGTTTTCACATAAACAGCAGCTCATCTCAATAGTTTTCACAACAACAGGAGCTCATCTCACCTATTTTATAGTTTAAAAACATAAACGTGTATGAGAACATTTAGAAAACATTCACAATCAAAAACGGATGATTGAAAGTTACCCACAATATCATCACCCAAAGATAATCATGCAGAATCATCCAGATCTACATCAAAATAGGATGGGATGGGTATTTTGAAACCTTTTTATTTTTGGTAATAGCTGCATTGAGATAATTCACATACCATATGATTTATCCATTTAATTCAATTGAATGAATTCAATTCAATTCAATGAATAATTCAACTGAAACCTTTGTTTAAACACGTATTGTGGACTTTTTTCCATTTCAAAAGTTATAATCCTACTACAGCATCCTTTTTTTTTTTTTTTTTTTTTTTTTAAGATGAGTCTCACTCTTGTTGCCCAGGCTGGAGTGCAGTGGCGCGATCCCGGCTCACTGCAGCCTCTGCCTTTGGGTTCAAGTGATTCTCCTGCCTTAGCCTCCCATGTAGCCAGGATTACAGGTGGCCACCATCACGCTCAGCTAATTTTGTATTTTTAGTAGAGATGGGATTCACCATGTTGGCCAGGCTGGTCTTGAACTCCTGACCTCAGGTGATCTGCCAACCTCGGCCTCCCAAAATGCTGGGATTACAGGCGTGAGCCACTGCACCCAGCCGTACAGCATCATTTTTAATGGTGGCGTGGCATTCCCACATATTTCTGTGTCGTTGTCTAAATAATTTCCTACTTTTTTGCGTGCAAGCTATCCCACTCTTTTTATTATCATAAAAACACTTGGACAAGCATTCTTAGAGCTAAGTCTTTGCTGACATCCTAATTGTTGGGACAAAATATGTGCAGATTTTCAAGGTCTTAATATATGTCACCAAAGCTGGACCAGTGAAAGTATACTGCCACAAACGATATTTTGCCATTACATTTTGGTTGTTCTTTGCTTTGCTTTTCCAAGGGATACCTATTTGAATAGGGGTACAGGAAGGTTATAACTGATTTCAAGTCCATCAAACCCCAAGAGGCACATAGTGGTTAGTCTAACCAGATGTATTGATTCCTTTTTTATTTTATTTATTTATTTGAGACAGGGTCTTGCTCTGTCACCCAGGCTGTGTCTCGGCTCTCTGCGACCTCTGCCTCCTGGGCTCAAGGGATCCTCCTACCTAAGCTTCCCTAGTAGCTGGGATTACAGGTGTACACCACCACACCTGGCTACTTTTTGTATTTTTTTGTAGAGACGGGTTTTCGCCATGTTGCCCAGGCTGGCCTCGAACTCCTGAGCTCAAGCGATCTGCCCCCATCAGCCTCCAAAAATGCTAGGATTACAGGTGTGAGCCACCACTCCAGGCCTGCACTGGTTCCTTGAAGCAACAAACATCCACAGAACAGTTACACTGGGAAAGGGCACCAGGGACCTTGGAGCACAGGGAGTGGCTGTGCACGGGCAGGTCTAGTGGAGAGTGTGATATGCATCACCTCCTAGGACCTGTCATTGGAGAGAAGGAGGGATGCTAAAGGGAAGAACAGGGAACAGAAGTCCCTGAACCATCTACTACAGCTCTGCCAGGGCTGGTAGTAGTAGTAGAGCTATGGGAGTCTTGTCAACACTCTCTTGTTAGCCTCATGGCCATTTCCAGGGAATGGATTCCAGCTGATAAGAAAATGGACTGCTTTTTTCTACTGGGTTTTCAGCAAACTGTTTCTGTTTCCATTTAGACCGCTCATAGACTTGACAATTCCACCCAAGAGAAAATACCACTATCAGCCTCAATTAGACCAACAAACGCTCATTCGATATATTTGCCTTCGAAGACATTCAAAGCCTGCTGAGCCGTGGTGTAAAGAAACCACTTACCAAAGAGACTATTCTCTGCCGTTCTATGAGATTGGTAAGTCAGGCCAACTGCTCTTAACTCTCTGAGATTAACCTTGTCTGGGCCACAGATCAGCATCTCCCATGGGCTCGCTGTCTCAGGGAGCCTGTTTGGGACCAGTCGAGTTGGAGGCGTGGATATGTGTGTGTGTTTCTGCGTGCAGGAAGAATTTAGAGGGCCTCCCAAGGCTCCTCCCTATCTAGTTTCCTGCAGAGGAGACTTCAGGGATGAAAATGCATATATCCTTTTTAACACACGGTCTCAAGTCTGACCACTCTTTTTTTTAAATTACAGACAGGGTCTTGCTATGTCGCCCAGGGTGGCCTTGAACTCCTGGCCTAAAGCAATCCTCCTGGCCCAGTCTCCTGAGTGGCTGAGACTACAGGCGTAAGTCACTGCACCCAGCTAATTGCTTAATTTTTTTTGTGGAGATGAGGGTCTCACTATGTTGCCCAGGCTGGCCTCAAACTCCTGACCTCAAGTGATCCTCCTGCCTCAGCTTCTCGAAGTGCTGGGATTACAGGTGTGAGCCACCACACCTGGTCTTCACTGAGTCCCTTGTCACATGACAAAGTCATTATTGTGCCTAAACATAGTGTTAACGGAACTTTTCTTATTCCTGATTTCAAACTTTACAACAATGATTTGACATTTGGAGGTATGTTTCAGACATTCTAAATTCCCCTTGTAATATGTGAGGCTGCAGCATGTAAAAAAATACTGAAAGGGGGCTGGGCACGGTGGCTCACGCCTGTCATCCCAGCACTTTGGGAGGCCGAGGCAGGCAGATCACCTGAGGTCAGGAGTTTGAGACCAGCCTGCCCAACATGGAGAAACCCTATCTGTACTAAAAACACAAAATTAGTCAGGCTTGGTGGTGCGTGACTGTAATCCCAGCTACTCAGGAGGCTGAGGCAGGAGAATCTCTTGAACCCAGGAGGCAGAAGTTGCAGTGAGCCGAGATTGTGCCATTGCACTCCAGCCTGGGCAACAGGAGCAAAACTCCATCTCAAATAAATTAAATAAATACTGAAAGGGACTGAGGCTCCCGACATATAGGACCTTGGGGGAGGACATGTAGACACCAATTTAAACATTGCTGTGTTCCTGCTGTCATTGGTGCTTTGAATTTTAGTTCTTGGGATGAATTACTTCATTGACAGACTTTTTTTTTTTTTTTTGAAATGGAGTCTCACGCTGTCGCCCAGGCTGGAGTGCAGTGGCACCATCTGGGTTCACTGCAACCTCTGCCTCCTGGGTTCAAGCGATTCTCCTGCCTCAGCCTCCCGAGTAACTGGGATTACAGGCCCACACCACCACACCTGGCTAATTTTTGTATTTTTGATGGAGACGGGTTCTCACGCTGTTGGCCAGGCTGGTATCGAACTCCTGACCTGAAGTGCTCTGCCTGCCTTGGCCTCCCAAAGTGCTGGGATGACAGGCGTGAGCCACTGCGCCTGGCCAACAGACTTTTAAAATGAGTAAATCTCAATATTTTGGAGGCTCTTACACTGTGGTAGGCACATATTTAGTCCTGAAAGCAGCTCCCTGAAGTAAAGTCCTACTATTTTCCCAGCTTTACCGTAGGAAAAGCCAAGTCAGAGGCAGTTTATTAACGAGCCCAGGCCACACAGCTAGGCGGTAGGAGAAGCAGATTTCAGCCCCAGGCCACACAGCTAGGCAGTAGGAGAAGCAGAATTCAGCCCCAGGTCATTTCAAGCTGTGCTTGACTTGGAAGATACACAGCCTCTGTCACACCTGAGTGTCACCTGTACTGCTAGTTATTTAATAGTTTTCTTTAAAGAGAGTCACTTTCTATTTACTTAAAATATGGAATGCCTGGGCTGGGCCCCTGGGCCCCCGGGAATAGCGAATACAGGCATCAGAAGAGCAGGACTGGGCAGGAGAGGTGGGTCTTGGGGGAGTTGAGCCAAGGATAGGGGTGGCCATAGATGGAACTGCCAGGGGAGCCAGGGGTTGCCAGCAGGGGTTTGGGATGAGAGGCTTCAAGCAGGGCAAAGCTGGGTTCTGGAGGCTCAGAGAAGATTGGAGCCTGACCACAGCGGGAGCTCAAGGACTGGGGAGGAGGCTGGAGCTGAGGTCAGGGTCACTGGGAAAGGAGGTGCTGGGAGGGTGTGCAGAGTGGTGGGGGTGGCCGTCCCAGGGGACCCTGGGGAGGGTTGTGGCAATGGAAGCCGGGGATTCGTGGGACATGGGTTAGGGCTGAAGGAACTATGAAGCTTGGGGCGGCAGAAGTTGCTGGGGGTTGAGGAGGGGCTAAAAAGAAGGGATCAGAAAACGTCAGTGGGGTTCCAGTCCCCACAGAACTGGCTGAGCAGGTTGTCCTTTCAAGACCAACTGGGAGTTTGAAATCTGTTTCCTTTGCATGAGGAAATCCAGGTGGGCCTCCAGTTTCCAAAGTGACCTTCAACAGGACCTTCTTTGCAACTCCTCTGCTATGAGGAGATCTCATAGACAGACAGACAGACAGACACAAAAGGTGTTCTCCCTTGCTTAGTTTAGAAAACAGTTTTTAGTTCTTTCCAAACCTATGGAGCTAAATGAATGTTAGCAAAGCAATGAAATGCTTACCATCTACTATATATTGTGCCAGTTCATAGAAAGTCCAGGAGATGATTTCAGTCCTGCAGGGAACTCACAATCCAATTGGGAAGATGAAGCTTGGGACTGACTAAATACCAAATAGGGGAGCAGGAGTTGAAAGATGAGGCTGGGCACGCCGGCTCACGCCTGTAATCCCAGCCCTTTGGGAGGCCAAAGCAGGAAGATCACCTGAGGTCAGAAGTTCGAGACCAGCCTGGCCAACATGGCAAAACCCTATCTCTACTAAAAAATACAAAAATTAGCTGGGTGTGGTGGCATGCACCTATAATCCCAGCTACCTGGGAGGCTGAGGCAGGAGAATCGCTTGAACCCAGTGGGTGGACGTTGCGGTGAGCTGAGATTGTGCCACTGCACTCCAGCCTGGGTGATCGAGACTCCATCTCAAAAAAATAAAAAATAAAAATGAGATCACTGGGACCTAGAATAGCCGGAAGAGCAGTGTGCAGGAATGGGGACAGGAGCTGGGCCTTGATGGGTCAGGTGTGCACAGTGGAGAAGAAACAAGAACAGCAGAGATGGGGACCCTGAAACTAGGGACAGTACACAGGATGGGTGAGGCATGTACGGGAGTGGAGAGGACTCCAGTGAGGCAAATACTGGCTTGACTGGGCAGCGTAGAAGGGGCAGTGAGAGATGACATGCGGACTGGCAGAGTAGTAGGAGAGAATACCCGAACAGAAGAGCAGCTGAAGGAGTGTGGGAAGCTGAATTTGGACAACCAGAGCCATTGTAGGATCACAGTCAAGGGAGTGACCCAGTCAGCTTCAGAGGACATGAGTCTGTCAGTTCTGCTCAGGATGGGTTGGAGAAGGCATGGACTGCAGGTGAGAAGAGCAGCTCACTGTTGCAGTGATACAGTGTGAGCGGTATGAGGCATTGGACAGGATTCAGGCATCACAACACTGCAGGCCTGGAGCGTTCTAGCTACGTGGTGTTGGGCAACATACTTAGCTTCTCTGAACCTTTTTGCTCCTCTGTAAGATGAAGAATCAGAGTCCACTGTTGAGGACAGCTGTTAGGATTTAAGGATGTCTGCCATGTGCCTAGAACCGCGCTAAGTGGCATACTCACACACGTACGTGCACACACTCCTCGCTGCAATTAGTGGTAACAGTCCCCGTGAACTAGGTAGTAGTAGAATTATTGTTAGCCCCATCTAGCAGAAGAGGAAACAGGCTTTGAGACTTTGAAAAGTCTACTCAAGCAAGTAGCTGGTAAGTCATCAGTCCAGCCCAAGAGGAGATATGTTACCCTCCAAAGCCCATGCTTTTCAATTAAATGAGGGAGGTTACAGGTGAAATGGAAAGAAGACTCATATGGCAGAGCATGTGGAGTGAAAAAGGACAGTGCGAACAGAAAAAGAAATGGAGAGAAATGAAAGACAACTCTGCACCCTCTCATTTGTGCAACATTGGTGATGCTTCTGATAGAAATAATGGATTTAGGCAGAAGAGATGTAGTCAACTTGGGATCTAGGGACAATTAAAAACACGGTACCAGAAAGTGGTGCAGCCTGGGGACCATAAGAGGAGAAACAGCTTCAGACAGTCCCCTATTTAGTGAGGTTTGAAGCTAGACCAGTTCTAGAGATGATTTTTATTTATATATTCATCCTTCATTTATTGAATTACGCATTGAATGTCTATTTGTCATCTATTGCTGAGTAACAAATCATTCCAAAATGTAATGACTGAAAACATTAATGATTTTTTTTGTTGTTGTTCTCATGGTTTCTGTGGGTAGGAATTTGAGAACTGCTCAGTTGGGCATTCTGGCTCAGGGTCTCTCTTAAGGTTTTGGTCAGATGTCAGTGGGGGCTGCAGTCTGGCCTGAAGGCTTGACTGGGGCTGGAGAATCCACCTCCAAGGGGACCCACACACATGATTGCTGAGCTGGTGCTCGCTGTTGGCTGGAGACCTCAGTGCCTTTCCACGTGGGTCTCTCCATGGGGCTGTGTGAGTGTCCCGACAGCATGGCAGTTAGCTTCCCTTAGACAGAGCAATCTGAGACCACGGTGGAAACCGCAATGCTTTTTATGACCCGGGCTCAAAAGTCACACATTGACACTTCTTGGCCAGGCACGGTGGCTCACACCTGTAATCCCAACACTTTGGGAGGCCGAGGCAGACAGATCACCTGAGGCCTGGAGTTCGAGACCAGCCTGGCCAACATGGTGAAACCCCATCTCTACTAAAAATACAAAAATTAGCCAGACATGGTGGTGAATGCTGGTAATCCCAGCTACTCAGGAAGCTGAGGTAGGAGAAATGTTTGAACCCAGAAGGTGGAGGTTGCAGTGAGTTGAGGTCATGCCACTGCACTCCAGCCTGAGTGACAGAGCAAGACTCTGTCTCAAAAAACAGAAAACAAAAGTCATACACTGTCACTTCTGATGTATCCTGTTAGTCACATACAGTCAGCTCTAAAGCAGTGTGCAGAGGATTACACAAGGCATGAATACCAGGGGGCGAGAATCATTGGGGTCCATGCTGGAAGCTGGTGACTCCAGTATGATTTAGTTGTTTGTTGAGCAACTATTATGAACTAGACACTGCTATCTGCCGAGTACAGTGACCAGGGAAGATAAGATACCTGCTTCCGCAGAGCTGACATTCTGGTGGGGGATATAGATCATAGACAAGTGCATTTTTTTTTTCAAATCATAGATTGTGGTAGTGCTATATGGGAAATAAGCAGGGAGATGAGGATAGCTAAAGGAAGTTACTTTAAATAGGGCAGTCAGGGAAAATGTCTATGCAATTTTAGCTGAGCCCTGAAAAATAAGAATGAGTCATATAAAGGGCATTTCAGGCAAAAGTAACAGTAAGTGCAAAAGCCTGGAAGCTGGGAAGGGCTTGGCATATTTGAGGAACAGAAAGGAGACCAGTGTCATTTGGTGGGTAACGAGTTAAGAGGGATCAGGCAACTGGATTTTATTCTAAGAGCACTAGTAAGACATTGAAGGATTTTTAACAGAAGACTGACATCTTATATTTTAATGGCATTATTTGTATTACTCTGGCTGCGGTTTTTTTTTTTGAGACGGAGTGTTGCTCTGTAGCCCAGGCTGCAGTGCAGTGGCACAATCTCAGCTCACTGCAACCTCCACCTCCTGGGTTCAAGCAATTCTCCTGCCTCAGCCTTCCAAGTAGTTGGGACTACAGGCGCGTGCCACCAGGCCCGGCTAATTTTTGTATTTTTAGTAGAGGCGTGGTTTCACCGTGTTGGACAGGATGGTCTCAATCTCTTGACCTTGTGATCTGCCTGCCTCAGCCTCTCAAAGTGCTGGGATTACAGGTGAGAGACACCATGCCCGCCCTCTGGCTGCTGTTAAGACACTGTTTGGAGGCGAAAATGGAGGGGAAGAGTTTCTCAGGCAGACCACTGAGAAACAATTTAGTGGGTTAGACCAGAGATGATGGTGGCTGGGACCAGCAGGGAAGATAAAGAGGAGTAAATGGATTCCAGAGATATTTTGGGGGTGGCATCAACTGGACTTGGTGATATATTTGATGCCAAGAACACTTTCACTTACTCATACGTATCCCTTCAGTAAATAATTTGAAGGCCTGTTTAAGTGCCAGTCAATGTGCCAGGTTTTAGCAATACCACGTGAAGCAAAACTAGACACAAGATTTCTACACTCAATAACCATGGATGGGAGTGGTGGCTCATGCCTGTAATCCCAGCACTTTGGGGGACCGAGGTGGGAGGATAGCTTGAGGACAGGAGTTTGAGACCAGCCTGGGTGACACAGTGAGAACCCACTTCTACAGAAGACATTTAAAAATTAACTGGGCGTAGTGGCCCCTGTGGTCCAAGCTACTCAGGAGGCTGAGTCAGGAGGATTACTTGAGCCCAGGAGTCTGGGGCTGCATGAGCTATGATTATACTACTGCACTCCAGCCTGGGCAACATAGCAAGACCCCAACTCTAAAAAATAAATAACTGTAAATAACCATAAAAGTCTACCTGCCTCAAATGCTACAAAGCAGAGTTTATATGGGGGTATAGGAGCGTACAGTAAGTCAGAGAAAGCTTCCCTTAGGAAATGATGAGCCAAGAGCTGAAGGATAAGCCAAAAGTTAACTGGGCAAAGAGTGGGGAAACAGGTTCACAGAGAGTACAGCATGTGCAAAGGCCCTGTGGCAGGAAGGAGCATGACACGTTTGAGGAACTAAAAAAAATAAGGGTGTGCTGGAGTATAGAAATCAGGAGGGATCATGGAGCAGGGTGTGGTGGAGGGACGGCAAGACCAGAGTAAGAAAGAGGTTACAGGTCATATTCAGGGTTTGGCCTCTAGTCTGAGAATAAGGGGAAACTGCTGAAAAGTTTCAAGGAGGGCAGAAGTAATGGTTACAATTTCATTTTGTGAGGGATAAAAGACTACAAACTGGGTCAGTGTATACCGCTTGGGTGATGGGTGCACCAAAACCTTACAAGTCACCACTAAAGAGCTTACCATGTAACCAAATACCATCTGTTCCCCCCAAACCTATGGAAATAAAAAAATTTTTAAAATGTTACTCTAACTGTGAAGAAGAAAAGGAGGGGCAGGGTGGGGAGCAGCATGGGGCGAAGATTGAATGTGGAGAGTCAGGAGGAAATTGCAGTGGTTAAAGTTTTTTTCTTTTTTTGAGGCAGGGTCTCCTTCCCATTGTCCAGGCTGGAGTGCAATGGTGCAATCTCGGCTCATAGCAGCCTTGACAGCCCAGGCTCAAGTGATCCTCCTGCCTCAGCCCCCCGAGTAGCTGGGGCTACAGGCACGCGCCACCACACCCAGCTACTTTTTGTATTTTTTGTAGAGACAGGGTCTCACTATGTTGCCCAGGCTGGTCTCAAACTCCTGGGTTCAAGCAATCCGCCCACCTCAGCCTCCCAAAGTGCTCGTATTACAGGCATGAGCCACCACACCTGGCCAGGTTAAAGATTCTTAATTTTGGTTACATTGCTTGGAGTTTTAAGAAATCTGGACGCCCAGGCTATACCCAAAACCAATTAAATCAGGATCTCTGGGTGGGGCGGTTAAGTGGGGGTCCCAGGCATCAATCGTTTTTAAAACTCCCCAGATAGATCTAATTAAACTAAAGAGCTTCTGCACAGCAAAAGAAACTACCATCACAGTGAACAGGCAACCTATAGAATGGGAGAAAATTTTTGCAATCTACTCATCTGACAAAGGGCTAATATCCAGAACCTATAAAAAACTCAATCAAATTTACAAGAAAAAAACAAACAACCCCATCAAAAAGTGGGCAAAGGATATGAACAGACACTTCTCAAAAGAAGGCATTCATACAGCCAACAGACACATGAAAAAATGCTTATCATCACTAGCCATCAGAGAAATGCAAATCAAAACCACAATGAGATACCATCTCACACCAGTTAGAATGGCACTCATTAAAAAAATCAGGAAACAACAGGTGCTGGAGAGAATGTGGAGAAATAGGAACACTTTTACACTGTTGGTGGGACTGTAAACTAGTTCAACCATTGTGGAAAACAGTGTGGCGATTCCTCAAGGATTTAGAACTAGAAATACCATTTGACCCAGCCATCCTATTATGGGGGATATACCCAAAGGATTATAAGTCATGCTGCTATAAAGACACAAGCACACGTGTTTATTGCAGCACTATTCACAATAGCAAAGACTTGGAATCAACCCAAATGTCCATCAGTGACAGACTGGATTAAGAAAATGTAGCACATACACACCATGGAATACTATGCAGCCATAAAAAAGGATGAGTTTGTGTCCTTTGTAGGGACATGGATGCAGCTGGAAACCATCATTCTCAGCAAACGATCACAAGAACAGACAACCAAATACCACATGTTCTCATTCATAGGTGGGAACTGAACAATGAGATCACTTGGACACAGGAAGGGGAACATCACACACTGGGTCCTATTGTGGGGAGAGGGGAGGCGGGAGGGATAGCATTAGGAGATATACCTAACGTAAATGACAAGTTAATGGGTGCAGCACACCAACATGGCACATGTATACATATGTAACAAACCTGCGCGTTGTGCACATGTACCCTAGAACTTAAAGTATAATAATGACAAAAAAATTACATAGATCTATAAATTGAACAATTTAGTAACATATTGCTAAATTCGAAAAGTTATAAAATAACAATGGTTTTAAAGGTAAAAATTATATATGTGTTAAAAATTCTAGAAGAATAACAAAAATGTTATCAGTGATTATTTTTAGGAATAGATTGGAGGTGGTTTTTTTTCTCCTATCTGAATTGTCAAATTGTCAACTTTCTTACATAAAAAATATAATTATTTAAAAAAAAAACAAAAACTCCCCAGATAATTCCATAGCGCAGCCAAGTTTGAGAAGCAGTGATTTAGGCAGCAGATGCCGGGTGTTAGCAGTGTAGTAGTTAGCAAACGTATCTACATTTGAGAGATGCGTAGGTGGCAATGATTTTATAAACAACAGGCCGGTAAAGGGCTGGTCTGCAAGAGGCCTGACAAGGATTCCTTGGGGAAGAGTTTTTCACAGAATAAGAGAAAGAATATTAAGTTGTTTATCAAAGGTATAGGCTGTTTATCCTAACGATTTGGCGATCCTAACGATTGTTTGTTTGTTTGTTTGTGATGGAGTCTCACTCTGTCACCCAGGCTGGAGTGCAGTGGCATGATCTCGGCTCACCACAACCTCCGCCTCCCAGATTCAAGCGATTCTCCTTCCTCAGCCTCCCGAGTAGCTGGGATTACAGGTATCCACCACCATACCTGGCTAATTTTTGTATTTTCAGTAGAGAAGAGGTTTCACCATGTTGGCCAAGCTGAACTCCTGACCTCAGGTGATCCACCCGCCTCGGCCTCCCAAAGTGCTGGGATTACAGGCGTGAGCCACCGTGCCCTGCCTAGGCCAGTGTTTGATCAGATTTTCAGGGCAGAAGATATATCTAGATTAGCAAGGATTTACATTTATGTTCCGTTCTCTGAGGTGTCTGATTAAATATAGACCACGATAGAGCATGGTTATTGCTTAAGCAATTCTTCCTCAGTTAAGATGATTTCTCAGCACACGTCATTTCATTGATTTCCTTAGGAAACATTTTTCGGGCACTGACTATGTACAAGACACAGTGGAGGGTATGTAGAAGGCGCTGTCCTCAGAGAGTTTATAGCCTGGGAGGATAAGATGGCCCCTTGGCGGAAAATTACCCTTGTGTGACTCACCCTAGTGCCAAATAATTCAAATAACTCATTTTTCCAAACTAAAATACATGCCTTTACTGACAGCATGACCCTTAGGCTCTCTGATGCTCAATATTCTCATCTGTGAAAAGGATAAAAATAGTATCTACCTAATAGAATTGAGATACCGATATAAAGAATTTAAGCATTGTGCCTGTATGTAATATTACCATGCCTTCAAAAATGTTAGTTACTATTAGTATTGATCAAGAATAAACGTGTCCCATAATCAGTATCTGTAAAAGACCAATACAATGGAATTGCATATATCACTGAGATTAAGTTCTAAAATCGGCACACAAGGTAAAAATCATGCATGATCGAAGTTATCCTTGAAAAATATCTTAGACTGGCCAGGTGCAGTGGCTCACACCTGTAATCCCAGCACTTTGGGAGGCTGAGGTGGGTGGATCACTTGAGGTCAGGAGTTCGAGACCAGCTTGGCCAACATGGTGAAACCCTATCTCTACAAAACACACACACACACACACACACACACACACACACAAATTAGCTCATGCCTGTAGCCCCAGCTACTCAGGAGGCTGAGGCAGGAGAATTGTTTGAACTGCAGGAGGTGGAGGTTGTAGTGAGCCAAGATTGCACCACTGCACTCCAGCCTGGGCAACAGAGTGAAACTCCATCTCAAACAAAAACAAACAAAAACTCTTGATTGTTAAAGAGTGATATTATATGAAATCATTAACGTATTTGGAATACATGGAATTCTCAGCAAGGTGGTTAAAGTTTCTCTGTGGTTATCAACTAATTATTCATTTTATTTTCCAACGACTTTCAAAGGAGTCACCACCACGAATCCACGTGAACAATAATTACATTTTGTCAGATGATAAGGAAATCCAAAAAATCATTTCACACTTTCTTTCCATAGCATCCTCAATCTGTGTAGCACGTTTCAGGGTTGATAACACCCACTGTTCTCACAACATTGACTGTTGAGTTCACCTGGCTAAACTGTGTATGATTCAAACCCATCGTACAGCCTACAAGGATCACGAAGAGTTGCTGAATGGAATTCCTCACACTTCTAAATTACTTTAATACATTTCCAGAGATAGTGTAATTAGAAGGCCATCATTGCTATTTGACTCCATAAAAAACCTTGAAAAGTCATATTGTTGCTGGCTACAGACAGGATCACACTCGATTAAATCTAAAATTCCTCAAAGATTTCATTTCTAGTCATACTCCTTGGGCTAGTGAAATGTTATCCATTCTTAATATCCAGAAATGTTTATTTCTTGAGATACTGTTGAAGCACTAAGGAATGTAGACTAGAACAATGAAGGATTAATGATTTTGGAGTCTGTTCTGTGTCAGATGTGGACTGTACCTCTTACAAGCGATGTATACTTGGGCAAATTAATCTTTGTGAGATGGCGATATCAGTGTACCACTGAGAATTACTCTAAATATTAGAGTAATGTAATACACTCTAATATTCACCTAATAATATAATAAAGTTTTGTTACAATGCAGCCAGGTGCAGTGGCTCACGCCTGTAATCCCAGCACTTTGGGAGGCCAAGCTGGGCGGATCACTTGAGCTCAGGAGTTCGAGACTAGCCTGGCCAACATGGCAAAAACCCATCTCTACTAAAAATACAAAAATTAGGGATGGTGGCAGACACCTGTAATCCCAGCTACTTTGCTGAGGCAGGAGAATCACTTGAACCCGGGAGGCGGAGGTTGCAGTGAGCCATGATGGCGCCTCTGCACTCCAGCCTGGACGATAGAGTAAGACTCCGTCTGAAAAAAAAAAAAAAAAGTTTTTTTACAATGCTTTTGAAACACTAGTCTTTGGTTCCTTGAGCAATAATTGTATTAAAGCGAAGCCCTCTTTGAACTCTTATTTTCAGAGAAGCAAAACTGTTAATGATTATAGATTATAGATTATAAAATACGAGGGAACACCAATGGGTATGAAATTAGGAATGGCAGGATCACCCAAGGCAGGAGAGTGGGTAGATAAGACATGTGAAATCTCAAGTAAGACCAGTAGATTTTGAGTTCTGCCTCCGCCATTTCCTGGCTGTGTGACCTTGGGCAATGTACTTGTCACTCTGTTGCTTCTGATAGCACAGGGGATGGTGAAACAGATTCAAGTTGAAGAAAGACTGGTTTAAAGTGTTTTCTTTGGCTGCTGTGTGGAGGCTGGATTACAGCAGGAGTGTAAGGAAGAGGAAAGGATATCAGTGTTTTAGGTGAGAGTCTAGGTGGCCTGGGCCAGGGTGTGATGGGGGCGTGGAGAGAAGTAGGAAGTGAAAATTAATTGGATTTGGTTGGTGAGAGAGTGGTCAAGGGTGACTCCCAGGTTTCTGGTTTGTGTTATTATAAGTAACACAGAAGAATGGATGAACTTCATTGATTTCTTTGCTTTTCTCTTCTCTTTTTTTTTTTTTTTTTGTAACTTTTGAGATGAAGTTTCCCTGTTGTTGCCCAGGCCAGAGCGCAGTGATGCAATCTCGGCGCACTGCAACCTCCGCCTTCCGGGTTCAATCAATTCTCCTGCCTCAGCCTCCCGAGTAGCTGGAATTACAGGCACCTGCCACCACGCCCAGCTAATGTTTTGTATTTTTAGTAGAGATGGGATTTCACCATGTTGTCCAGGCTGGTCTCGAACTCCTGACCTCAAATGATCCCCCCGCCTCGGCCTCCCAAAGTGCTGGGATTACAGGCTTGAGCCACAGCGCCTGACCTATTTTCTATTTGTTGTGATATCTATCATACCTGCAAAAAATATTTTGTACATATCCAATTTAAAGAGTAATAAGAAAAATACTTATTTATCCCTTAGGTCAGTTGTGAAAAATAATTTCCTAATATAGTTAACGCCTTTGAGTCTCCCATCCTTCTACCCAGACATACCCTCTATCCTGAATTTGTGTTAATCTTGCCTTTGCTATTGACTGTTTTTACCATATACATATCTATTCCCAAATAACATAGTGATTGATTTTGTATGGTTTTTAACTTTGTTTATTCTGTTTTGGAGTTCATTGAACTTTTCTAATCCAAAGGTTTATAGTCAATAAAATTTGAAAAAACAAAGAAACCTCTGAAAAAAGGGAAAAAAAGAATTTAGGGATGGCAACAAGTGCAATTTGATCAAAATAAGGCACTGGTAAGGTAAGAGTAAAAAGGTTTGGGGGTACAGAATGAAATGTCAACATGCAAATTTATGTAATTTATTTCATTTTATTTACATCTTGGCATAATTGAATAATATGCCTCTTAATCAGAGACTGAACCAAGGAAACAACCTTTTGACTGAGTCCTTTTTCCCATATTTTAAGTGCAGTCATTTGTCTTAAACCCCAAAAGTTATTTTGTTATTGTGCACAACTGCTAAAAGGACAGTGTGTTAAAAATTAGGAGCGAGTAGTCTTTAAATAAATCCTTAATTTGTTTTAAATTCCAGATTGGAACCAGAAATTAGCCACAGTTTCGCTGAATCCTCGACCACTTAATTCACTGCCAGAGCTCTACTGTTGTGAAGAGAGAGGCGGCTTTGAAAGAAATGCTTTTAAACTAAAATAACCATGGCATTTGAACAAAATAACGTTTGGCATTCTTAGGTGGCTCTTTTAGACTAAGTTAATGGCAGCAGAACTACTTTCAATTTAAGTGTGTATACAGATGGCTATAATCCTAAAATATTTACATGTTGCAAATTCTTTGCAGATTAAGTTGGTCAGCTTAGAACAGGGACTCAAGATCTATCCTTAAAAGAACTTGAATTTTAGCCCCTCCCTCTTATTGCTGATGCTGGCAAGCTATCTTACATTTAGGCCAACGGTTACACGTAGGATCAGGTAAGAAGATCATTGTGTCTGCACAATAATTGCAACACTGTTGGGAAAAATAAAAAAAAAACCTGGGGGACTTGGCCAATTAGGAAGAAAACTAGCACTGGAGACCGTCAAGGGGCTCTGGATGGAGAAACCCAGGTGTAGTCTGGGGCTGTTAGGGAGATGAAGAGGATTAACTGAGAGTCTGTATACAGGAGTTAGCACCCCTATCTTGGCAAGAAGAAAGCCTGACAACTAGGCATCAGCTCCTCAGGCAGAAAGCTAAAGGGTCTTCTCTAAGGAGAGGTAAGGATCCCAAGGAAAAAAACCTTACATTTGGCTTCTAGGGACCCCTGCCCTCCCCCAGTTCCCCAGCATACTGGTTAGCTCCCTCCTCACTCACTCCAAAGTAACACCTATCAATTGATAAACTTCTCCAAGAATGCAGAGTTCCATGTAGCTTTCCATCGCCTTAGTTTTAGATGTGAAGGGCTAATCAATGATTAAATCATAGCGTTCTCTAGAGAAACAGAGTATGTATGTGTGTATATATATATATATATGAAATGAGGATTTGTTTTGATCAATTGGCTTGTGCAATTATGGAAGCTGAGAGTCCCAGGATCTGCCATCTGCAAGCTGGAAGCTCATGAAAGCTGGTGTTGTGGTTCCAGTCCAAGTTCGAAGGTTGGAAAACTGGGGAACCAATGTTGTAAGTCTCGGTCCAAGTTTGATGGCCTGAGAACTAGGAGTGCTGATGTCAAAAGACAGGAGAAGCTGTACGTCCTGGCTCAACCAGAGACAGTAAATTCATCCTTCCTCCATCTTTTGGTTCTATTAAGGCACTCAAAGGATTGGATAATGCCTGTCCTGTTGGTGAAGGACGTCTGCTTTATTCAGTCTACTGACTCCAACAGTAATCTCCTTCAGAACCCCTTCACAGACACACCCAGAAATAATGTCCTGCCAGCTAACTAGGCATCCCTTAGCCCAATCAAGTGAACAAATAAAGTTAACCATCAGGCCAGGTATAGGGGCTCACTCCTGTAATTTCTGTGCTTAGGGAGGCAGAAGTGGGTGGATCACTTGAGGAAAGGAGTTTGAGACTAGTCTGGGCAACATGGTGAAACCCCATCTCTACAAATAAATACAAAAATTAGCCAGGCATGGTGGGACATGCCTATAGTCCTAGCTACTCAGGAGGCTAAGGTGGGAGGATCACCTGAGCCTGAGGGGTTTGAGCCTGCAGTGAGCCAAGATCACATGACTGGACTCTAGCCTGGGTGACAGAGTGACACCTTGTCTTGGAAAAAAAAAAAAAAAAAATTAACCATCACAAGTTTACTCCTTGTCAACTTGGCACCTATAAACATCTTAAACCATACTTAACTTCCAAAAAAGATAATAACAAGGTCATAATCCTGCCTAATATGATATTAACATTCTGCATACAACTGAAAACGTGCTAATCCCAGGGTGTTTACCTCCCAGAAGAGGAGGTAAAGTCTTTTAATGAAGTTTACTCTTCTCCTGATATTCCATAACTTAAATACTATGATGTAGCATTAACAATACTCAAATACTATATATAAGGTCAGTACATCTAATATGATAAAGGAATGAGAGGAAATAAAGCAAACATTTTTGCCTAAAATATGTATGTATACATGCAAACACGCTTACTAAAAGATGAGGCTGGGCGCAGTGGCTCACCCCTGTAATCCTAGCATTTTGGGAGGCCGAGGCAGGTGGATCAGCTGAGGTCAGGAGTTCGAGACCAGCCTGGCCAACATGGTGAAACTGCATCTCTACTAAAAATACAAAAATTAGCCAGGCATGGTGGTGTGTGCCTGTAATCCCAGCTACTCAGGAGGCTGAGGCAGGAGAATCACTAGAACCCAGGAAGTGGAAGCTGCAGTGAGCCGAGATCGCACCACTGCACTCCAGCCTGGGCGACAGAGCAAGACTCTGTCTCCAAAAAAAAAAAAAAAAATGAGGACATATGGCAATTACAGTCCTCATTCCTGTAACTGGCCACACAGTTGCAACTGGTATTTATAAAATGCTACCTTCTCCTACTATTCATTCTGTATCCCTTTTGACTTCAACACACAACTCAGCAGTCATGGGTCTTTACTGGGTGGAGTGGCCTAAACCTCCATTCCTGAAGGATCTGGACATTAGTAGTCCTGCCTGGATTGGGTTGGGGCATGGTAATGCTGAGAGACATCCTAAGTGGTCCATATCCCAGACATATTCTTCCTTTGTGGAGTAGTGGAGTAGCAGTTCAATTTCCCCTTGCTTGTCCAGATCAACTGCCCCAACCAGCAACATAACTTCCTACTTAGTTTGCTGACTCAGAGGCATGAAGATCCTAAAATGGCTGGGCAGCAGTGTTAAGTCCAGTCCAGCGGGTTCATTGTGTCTCCTAGTGGAAGCATTCCTCCTTCTGGAACTAAGGTCTCTAGGCCAGCAGAGCATGAAGTCCTGGGAACAGTAAGCAAACATTTTGCTAATGGGTTACTGTAAGAGTGAGTGATGCCACTCCCATTTCTACCTCTTGATTCCTGGATCTGTGAATCCTAGCTATGGGAGAGCGAGCGCCGTATACTGGACACTGACTCAGAGCATTTGCAGCCTTCTGGAGAACCCTGCTGCAGCCCTGCAAGGTATTGCCACCTAGCTGGCACTGCAACTGATTCTTCGAAAGGCTATTCTACAGCTCTATCGAGCCAGTGGCTTCTGGATAGTGGGGAACATAGTAAGACCAAAAAAATTCCATGAGATAAGCCCATTGCTGCACTTCTTTTGCTGTGAAGTTTGAATTCTTTAATCAGAAAGCAATGCCATATGGAATACCATGATGGTGGATAAGGCATTCTGTTAGTCCACAGATAGCAGTTTTGGCGGAAGTATTATGTTCAGGAAGCCAAATCCACATCCAGAGTATGTGTCTATTTTAGTAAGGACAAACTGCTGCCCTTTCTATGATGGAAGCAATCCAATGTAACCAACCTGCCACCAGGTAGCTGACTGATCGCTCCAGGGAATGGTGCCATACGGGGGCCAGGCTGGCCTTGGTGAGTTGAAGTCCATGTCGCTGAGCCCATGTGTAACCTTCCTCCTTGCCACCATGGCTATTTTATTCATGAGCCCGTTGGGTAATGCAGTGTTGGCTGGAGAAAGAAACTGGTATCCACAGAATGGGTCATCCTATCCATTTGATTATTAAAATTCTTCTCTGTTGGCTGGGTGCAGTGGCACATGCCTGTAATCCCAGCACTTTGGGAGGCAGAGGCAGGAAAAACTGCTTGAGCCCAGGAGTTTGAGACCAGCCTGGTCAATATAATAAAACCTCATCTCTACTAAATAAATACATAAATAAATAAATAAGCCAGGCACGCACCTGTAGTCCCAGCTATTCAGAAGGCTGAGGTGGGATGACTGCTTGAACCTGGGACTTTGAGGCTGCAGTGAGCTATGATCAAACGTCTGCACTCCAGCCTGGGCAACAGAGCATATCTTGTCTCAGAAATAAAATTAATTAATTAACAAAATCCTCTGTTGAGGTTCTCTTCAATGAATATTCACATGGAATAAATATCTTTGTGTTTTTTCCCTATTTAGACAGATCTATCCAAATACTGTTCCCTAAATTTCTTTCTTTTTTTTTAATTATAATAGAGCGGCTAGGTGTGGTGGCTCATGCCTGTAATCCCAGCACTTTGGGAGGCTCAGGAGGGTGGATTTGAGGTCAGGAGTTCGAGACCAGCCTGTCCAACATGGTGGAACCCTGTCTCTACTAAAATACAAAAATTAGCTGGGCATAGTGGTGGGTGCCTGTAATCCCAGCTACTTGGAAGGCTGAGGCAGGAGAATCACTTGAATCTGGGAGACGGAGGTTGCAGTGAGCTGAGATCACGCCACTGCACTCCAGCCTGGGAGACAGAGTGAGACTGTCTCAAAAAAAAAAAAATTATAATAGAGATGGGGTTTTGCCATGTTGCCCAGGCTGGTCTTGAACTCCTTAGCTCAAGTGATCTGCCTGCCTGAGCCTCCCAAAGTGCTAGGATTACAGGCACGAGCCACCACACTTGGCCCCTTTTTGTCACTAAATTTCCAATCATGTTGGGCCATCCAGCCAAACCACTGGCTCCAGCCCACGAATTAATATTTAATTGCACATCTGGCCACTTCTCCTTCCAAGCAAAGTGCATAACCATGTCTACTATGCAAAGTTATGCCTCACTAGGAGGACTTCTCTTTACCACTGTCCTTCAGGGTGCCCCCGCGAGGGACTGTGCTGCTGTAGCTGTCCACTTCCAGGTGCTGCTGCATATCATGCAGAGCCATCTGTACGCTAGACCCCAGTCTTCCTTCTCTGTGTCAGCTGATAACAGGGAACTCCCGGTGAAGCCACAGACTCAGGCTGGGAAGAAGCAGTGTAGAAGGAGTGGGGACCACGGGCATTTAGACCACTTCATATAACTTACTTGTGCCTTCAGAAGGGCCTGTTAGGGCCTAATCACATATATACCACTTCCATTTCATAACTGGATGTTGTGTTGCTAAGCCCAACTTTATGGCCTGGTGGGTCAGATAACATCAGTTCGTGATGGGCAGCGAGGGTTGCCCAGTAACTTGGTGGCCCACAGTCAAGCATTTAGTCTCTGCTAAAGCCCAGTAGTAGGCCAAGAGTTGTCTCTCAAAAGGAGAGAAGCTATCCAAGGATGTTGGCAGGGCCCTGCTCCAAAATTTTTTCTTTTTAAACTTTTGTTCTGCCCTTTTTTCCTGGTAAACCAAACCAACGATATAACAACTATTTGAAATTTTACACTAATGTAGAGATTTTGCTGGTCCCCCAAATAAAAACACTACTTCCTTGCAAAACAATTCCCGATTGCAATGGTGGGTCACTCCCAGTTCATCAGATCCCATCAAGCAATGCATTCTCATTCCCCACACCTGGGCTAACTACCGCCATTAATAGAAACCCCAGCAAAAAGGGATAAACAGTTTAGCAAAAATCTACACACTCAACTGGAGTCAGTTCTGTTACATCTGCTGGGTTGCTCTTTTGTTCATGCTTATGAACTTGGAATGTCCACACCTGGCTTGACAGAGCAGCACAGGGGCAGCTTGGACCCAACATAGGCCTGAACTGGGCAGCTTTCCTGAGCCTAGCCCAGGAAACCAGGCAGAACAAAGGTGTCCCAGGGTTTCTCTGGAGCAGTAGCAGCAGCACCATGCCTGTCTCCCATCGCCTCACTGAGGGGAGGCCTGGAGAAATGTCAGAGTCAGTAGAGAAGAGGGCCCCCATCACAGTGCAGCAATACCAGCTGGCATCTTTCTACTGAAGACCTCTGGACGGAGGACATGATCCCAATGTTTGGCAGTGATCCATAGAAAACCCTCTGTATGGAGGGGACCCAAACGGGAACCCAAGACTGCTGGTTTCAGCCTCAAGCACCCCTGTTGACAGACACCTACTTGAAATTTTCAGAGACTAAAGGAGTGTGGAGGAATGGGAGTGATGGGTGCTGCTACTTCTCAAGCTCCATCTCAGTAGCCCTCTGTAGTTGGAGGACTGGAAGCAGCTGGAAGCTGCTGAAGCCTCTTTGTCTTGTTCTAGGGATGTGGCTGGTGGCATGTTGGAGAGTCCACCTGTGGGGCTTCCAGCCTCAGTCCTGGTCAGCAGGCTGAGTGTGCAACCAGGAGTCATAGGGTATTGGGGGGGTCCAGCTCCCAAGGTGGGAAGGGGGCTGCAGGCTGTCCCCGCTGGCCTGAGTGGAGCAGCACCCAGCACACAGACAGAGAGGGCACATCGGTGGGAGCTGGGACAGACACAGCCAGCCCTGAGGGGCTGCTGCTACTGGGCAGGGCACATCTGAGGCCTCACCCCTACCTCTGGAAAGGGTAAACTGATTCGCATCTTTGCAGTCTGGGAGACGCCACCGCCAGGCATTGATGAACCAGTTACACATCTGCAGTGCTGATAGGTTGGTCTGACCACAAAGGCTCAGCTTCCCCGGCCCCAGGGGGCAGGCATTACAGATGTGCAAGTACAGCCAGTCCCCGAGGATCTCCACTGACTCCTTGGATAGGTTCCCCCTGAGCTTCCTTTTGCCTGCCAGGGAGAGGAGGCCTTCATCTTCACCTAGATCACTGTCCAATGTGGTGCCTAGGAGCTAGGCTGGACCTGGGGCAAGCCTTGCAGAGAGTGGTGAGCCATCTCTACTGATTGCTTCTTGGACGTTCTCCTTGGTCAGGCCCCTTGGCCTGGTACCAGACTCAACCCCTGAAAATCCAGATGAACAAGCAAGGCCCTGTCCTTCATTTGGTGCCGTGACCGTGGGCAAGTGTCCTTCCATCTCTGAGCTTGAGTCCCGTCTTCACTTTTCCTAGTGGTTTTTGGGCCCATGAAGCCTCAGGCTGGGCATGGGGCATCAAAAGCTGGAGGTGTGACTCACCTACCCAAAGGCTCCCCTACCTGCCATTGACAGATCTGCTGGTCACGTGGCCCAAGTGGCACAGCAGCTTGCACAGCACCCTGGACCTGTTGTGGAGTCTTCTTTTGCCCTGGGCCTCAAAACTCACAGCTTTTCAGGTCACTCAGTAAATGGCCCAGTGTAACACACCCAAATTAGTATGTTGCCTCCAAAAATCCAAACAGTCCCAGCAGGCACTGTGTCTCTTTCTCGGTTGTGGGAGAAGTCAGATGAAACAACTTAAACTTCATCTTAGAAAGGATATCTCTTACCAAAACAAGTATATGAAAATAGTATCAACTGAAACGTTTCCATTCCATTGTTGTAATTAACATCATGAATGGACTTCCTAAACTGATTACCCCACTGTGGGAAAAAAATTGGATTCCTACTTTGTTGGACTCTCTTTCCTGATTTTAACAATTTGCCATCCCATTCTCTGCCCTGTGATTTTTAAAAAGCTCATTCAATGTTCTGCAGCAATGTGATTGTATGCTGGCTACACTGCTTTTAGAATACTCTTTCTCATGAAACAAATAAATTTGTTTGAAATGACGTTCTAAGGAAGGAAGGAAGGAGAAAAAAGAAAGAGAGAAAGAAAGAAAAGAAAAAAAGAAAAAAGGGAAAGAAAGGAAAGAAAGAAAAAGAAAGAAAGAAAGAGGGAGGAAGGAAGGAAGGAAGGAAGGAAGGAAGGAAGGAAGGAGGAAGGAAGAGAAAGAAAGAGAAAGAAAGAAGGAAAGAAAGAAAGAGAAAGATGTATCTCGACACCACACACCACTGGACCCCTAGAAATTTCACTGAGGTAAAGGTCCCTGAATTTCAGTTGGATTTACTGCACACTCTTTGACATGGTAATGTCTTACCATATGTCTACAGTTATTGCTACTTCTTGCTCACTACGTCCAATCAGCATAATGTCATTAAAGTAATGGACCAGTGTGATATCTTTTTTTTTTTTTTTTTTTTTTTGAGACGGAGTCTCGCTCTGTCGCCCAGGCTAGAGTGCTGTGGCCGGATCTCAGCTCACTGCAAGCTCCGCCTCCCGGGTTCACGCCATTCTCCTGCCTCAGCCTCCAGAGTAGCTGGGACTACAGGCGCCCGCCACCTCGCCCGGCTAATTTTTTATATTTTTTAGTAGAGACGGGGTTTCACCATGTTAGCCAGGATGGTCTCGATCTCCTGACCTCGTGATCCGCCCGTCTCGGCCTCCCAAAGTGCTGGGATTACAGGCTTGAGCCACCGCGCCCGGCCCAGTGTGATATCTTATGGAAGGTAAGGGTGATCAAGATCCCCATGAACTAAATGGTGACCTAGGGCTGGAGAAGTGATATGCCTCTGAGGCAGGACAGTGAAGGTACATTGCTGGTCATGTCACTGAAAGCAAACTGCTTAGGGTGGGCCTTATGGAGAGGGATGGAGAAAAGGCATTTTCCAAGACAAGAGCTGCATACCAGGTAGCAGGGGATGTGCTGGTTTTCTCAAGCAATGACACATCTGGTACAGCAGCTGCAATGGGAGTCACCATCTGGTTAAGCTTGATAATCCACTGTCATTCTCCAAGATCCATCTTCTTCTGCACAGGCCACATAGTGTTGAATGGGGATGCGGTGGGAATCACCACCCTGTCACAGTTTCCTTACGTAATGCAGGGTTTCCTCAGCGGAGGAAAGGCTGACATCACTGTGAGCAGGAATGCCACTGTCACTGGGGTTGGGGAAGTCACTTCCGCTGGGATGGGGGGACCGCTGGCAAAAAAGACTCATCAGATTTTAGGGGCTCAGTGTCTCCAGCTTTATCTAGGTCTTCCCAAACATCCCCATTTCAAGTGACAGGATTCCACTATTTCCTAATTAATGCCCCTGTTTTAAGAGCGGATGCTGTGGGGCTGGAAATTCAACATGCGCTGAAATTCATCAAGTCCCAGGATTTGATTCTCAGCAATTTCAGTGACCTTAAGAGCAATAACCAATGCTCTTTTACTCCTTAGTTTTCAAAATATGTTCAAAAATATCATATACAGAACCCTTGAGGTCACTTCCTTTTTTTTTTTATGAGATAGAGTCTCGCTCTGTCACCCAGGCTGGAGTACAGTGGCACAGTCTCGGCTCACTGCAAGCTCCGCCTCCTGCGTTCACGCCATTCTCCTGCCTCGGCCTCCCGGGTAGCTAGGACTACAGGCGCACGCTGCCATGCCCAGATAATTTTTTGTATTTTAGTAGAGATGGGGTTTCACCGTGTTGCCCAGGCTGGTCTTGAACTCCTGAACTTAGGCAATCCGCCTGCCTCGGCCTCCCACAGTGCTAGGATGACAGGCACGAGCCACCTTGTCCGGCCCCCTTGCTTCTTACAAGGAGTTGATTAGGGAGTATCCAAGCATGAACTATTAGGGCTCTCTTTACTACTGGATACAGAGTCATCAGCCCCTTTAAATCCAATTAGATTACACAGCAAATTTCAGAAGCCCCAGAAACAATTCAAAAAACTCATTCTTAGAATTTTCTTATTCTAGTACCATTCTTGGTACCAAAATCTGCATTCATTAGGGTTCTCCAAGGAAATAGAACCAATACAATGTGTGTGTGTGTATATACATGTAGATAGATAGATAGATAGATAGATAGATAGATAGATAGATAGATAGACAGATAGATAGATAGATACAGAGAGACTTTATGAGGGACTGGCTCACATGAACACCACGACTGGAAGGTCCCACAATCTACCATCTGCAAACTGGAGGCCCAGGAGAGCTGGTGGTGTAGTTCTAGTCCAAGCCAAAAGGCCTTACAACCAGGGGAGCCAATGGTGTTAAGTCCCAGCTCAAGTTCAAAGGCCAGAGAAGATGAATGTCCCAGCTCAAGCAGAGAGCAAATTCACTATTCCTCTGCCTTTTTGTTCTATTAAATATGTGGACACTCAACAGATTGGATGATGCCCATCTACATTGGTGAAGGCAATCTTTACAGTCCATTGATTCAAATGCTAATCTCTTCCAGAAACACCCTCAGAGACACACCCAGAAACAAGGTTTTAACCCAAGGGACTGGGCATCCCTCATCCCAGTCAAGTTGACATATTACCATCACATAACTTTATCATTTGACATGAGATTTGTCAAAATAGTTACATCCGTAAAATGCAAAAGAGCAATCTTCCTAATTTCCCTTAGAATTTCTTATTTGATCTGTTGGTTAAGAGTGTGTTGTTTAATTTCCACGTATTTGTGAATTTTCCAGTTTTCTTTGTTATAGATTTCTAGCTCCATTCCATCGTAATCAGAGAAGATACTCTGTATGATTTCAGTATTTTTAAATTGTTTTGTAACCTATCCTCTGTCCTGGACAGTGTTCCATGTGCACTTGAGGAGACTGTGTATTCTGCTATTGTTGGGGGAAGTGTACTATTTAATTTATAATGTTAATCAAGTCAATCAAGTCCTCTATTTCCTTATTAATGTTCTAAATGTTCTAATAATAAATTTCATTATTAAAATGGGGTACTGAAGTTTCTATTATTGTGGAAGCGTTTCTCCGTTCAAATCTGTCAGTGTTTGCTTCATACATTTTGGTGGGGCTCTGTTGCTTGCTGAGTATGAATATGTTTATAATTGTTACATCTTCTTGATGAATTGACCCTTTTATCAATAGATAATTCCCTTCTTTGTCTCTTGTAACAGTTTTAAATGTAAAGTCTATTTTGTGTGATAACTTTTTCCATCCTTTCACTTGCAACCTATTTGTATCTTTGGATTAAAGTGAATTGCTTGTAGATAGCATAGAGTTGAATTTTTTTTTTTTTTGAGACGGAGTCTCACTGTCGCCCAGGCTGGAGTGCAGTGGCGCGATCTCGGCTCACTGCAAGCTCTGCTTCCCAGGTTCACGCCATTCTCCTGCCTCAGCTTCCCAAGTAGCTGGGACTACAGGCGCCTGCCACCACGCCCGGCTAATTTTTTGTATTTTTAGTAGAGACGGGGTTTCACCATGTTAGCCAGGATGGTCTTGATCTCCTGACCTCGTGATCCGCCCACCTCAGCCTCCCAAAGTGCTGGGACTACAGGCATGAGCCACCGCGCCCAGCCTGAACTATCTTTTATACCTAATTTCCTTCATTACTGCCCTCTTTTGTCCTTAGCTGATTTTTTTGGTAGGATTCTGTTTAATTTCCTTATCATTTCTTTTGTGCATATATTTTAGATATTTTCTTAATGGTTACCATGATGATTACAATTAACATCCTAAATTTGTAACAATATTATTTTAATTGATACTAACTTCAATAACATACAAAAACTCTGCTCCTATACAGCTCTTTCCTGACCTTATTGTTGTCACAGATTACATTTTTATGCAGCATACCCAATAGCATAAATTTGTAATTATTTTTTATGCATTTTGCATTTGCCTATTATATCATGTAGAATAAAAAGTGGAATTGCAAAACAGAAATACATTAATATTGGCTTTTACCTTTTTAACTTTACTGGAGATCTTTATTTCTTCACTCAGCTTGAAGTTACTGGCTAGTTTCCTCTCATTTCAAACTGGGAGACTCCCTGTAGCTCTTCCCCTGTAGCTTTTTTTTTTTTTTTTGAGACAGTCTTGCTTTGTCACCCAGGCTGGAGTGCAGTGGGGTGATCTCAGCTCACTGCAACCTCCACCTCCTGGATTCAAGTGATTCTCCTGCCTCAGCCACCCTAGTAGCTGGGATTACAAGCACCCACCACCACACCTGACTAATTTTGTTTTGTATTTTTGGTACAGACGGAGTTTCACCATGTTGGCCAGGCTGGTCTCAAACTCCTGGCTTCAAGTGATCCATAAACCTTGGCCTCCCAAAGTGTTGGAATTACAGGTGTGAGCCACTGCGCCTGGACATGTAGCTCTTCTTGATGGGAAAGGCCTATGGGTAATATTCTTCCTCCACTTTTGTTTATCTACTTATGTCTTAATTTCTCCTTCATATTTGAAGGATAATTTTGTCAAATATTCTTAGTTTTTTCTTTTAGTACACTAAGTAAATGTTATCCCATTTTTTTTTCTGGCCTCTAAGATTTTTGTAAGAAATCAGCTTTTAATCTTACTGAGGATCCCTTGTACATGATGAATAACTTCTCTCTTGATGCTTTCAAGATGCTCCATCTTTGTCTTTTGATAGTTTCATTATGCGTCTCATTGTAGATCTCTTTTCCGTCTATTCTACTTTGAATGCACTGAGCTTCTTGGATTTGTAGATTCATGCCTTTCATCAAATTTTGGAAGTTTTTGATGAATTATTTCTTCAAATATTCTTTCTGCCTCTTTCTAGGACTCCTATAATACATGTTGGTCCACTTGATGGTAGGCTCCCTTAGGCTTTGTTGACTTTTCTTCATTTTCCTTTCTGCTTCTCAGACTGAATAATTTCAGTTGTCCTGTCTTCAAGTTCACTGATTCTTACTTCTGCCTGCTCAAATCTTCTGAATTCCTCTAGTAAATTTTTTCATTTTAGTCACTGTATTTTTCAACTCCAGATTTTCTATCTGGTTCCCTTTCATCATTTCTCTTCTTGGATATTCTTTTGTTCATACATCATTTTTCTGGTTTCCTTTAGTTCTTTGAGCATATTTGAGACAGCTGACTTAAAGTCCTTGTCTAGTAAGTCTGAGGTGTCATCTTTCTGAGGGATGGTTTTAGTCTTTTTCTTTTTTTTCCTGTGAGTAGACCATACTTTCCTGTTTCTTTGCAGTTTGTTGCTGTTATTGAAAATGGACATTTGAATATTATAATGTGGAAACTCTGTAAATCAGTTTTTCTTTTCCCTAGGGTTTGCTGTTGATTGTTGAAGGCTAAGATTGTGTTACTGATTTTTCCAACCTTTTTTTTGTTTTTGTTTTTGCAAAAACTGTACTCCTTATTGGATTAGTTACTGAAGTCTCTGTTCCTTTAGTTTGTGTTTGGCTACTGCTTTGACAAAGATTTTCTTAAATACTAGGATTACACATACACACACACACACACACACACACACAGCTCTGGGCTCAGGGATTCCAACTCTGCCTCAGCCTTCTCTTCTCGCACTAAACCTAGAGATCAGCCAAAGGTGAGAGCTTAGGATCTTCTCAGGTCTTTTCTGGGCATGTCTCCTGCCCTGAGCACGTATATGGCTTTCTATATGCCCTAATTTACACTTTTGAACGACCTAATTTAGCAAATAAACTCTCCTCTGTTCTTCCTCCTGGGCTTTAGCGTGTGTATTATATGCCTCAACTGTATATCATCTTTTGCTCCAAGCAGTTGTGGTTTTTTTGTTCTCCTTATAATGTTTCCAAGGAATGCTCACCACTTTTCCATCCTAGGTGAATTCTCAGTTAGATAAAACACAGATGGGCACTATGTGTCAGCCCTTCAGGGAGCCACAGAGAAGTTCAAATAGAAAAACCACAATAATTTGCAAATAAGGTCTGCTCTGCTCCCCTTAGAACCAGAGACCAGGCACACTGGCAATGCAGGTTGCTTTCTTCAAGACTGCCATTGCCCATTACATGGGCAAGGACAAGTAAAAACACCACACAGCTTTCCTGCCATTTTTAATTTGCCTTCTTCTTGATTTGTTGTTTGCCTGATTGATGTAAACCTGTGTTCTCCAGAGTTCTGACAAAGTTCATTCTGACAGTTCCTATTTGTTTTTTGCTGATTCTGTGGAGAAATGGGTATTTGGAGCTGAAATTCTGTCATTTTTTTGATGCCAGCCCCAAAATTTGTATCAAACGCAAAAGACCCAGAATAGCAAAGTCGATCTTGAAAAGAACAAAGCTGGAGGGCTTGTACTCCTCAATTTCAAAACATGCTGTAAAGCCACGGTATCAAAACAGTGTGGTGCTGGTATAAGAACAGAGGGGCAAAGGCATTTCAATGGGAAAAGAATAGTATTTTCAACTAATGGTGCGAGGACAAGTAAACATCTAAAAACAAGGAGATAAACTAAGATTTTTACCTTGCATCACATGAAAATTAACACAGATCAAAGATGATTTTGTGAAATGGTCTTTCACATATGAAAGTTTATACATTTTTTTAGAATACAACATCAAATAAAACTTTTAATGGGCCGGGCGTGGTGGCTCAAGCCTGTAATCCCAGCACTTTGGGAGGCCGAGACGGGCGGATCACGAGGTCAGGAGTTCGAGACCATCCTGGCTAACACGGTGAAACCCCGTCTCTACCAAAAAATACAAAAAGCTAGCCAGGCGAGGTGGCGGGCGCCTGTAGTCCCAGCTACTCGGGAGGCTGAGGCAGGAGAATGGCGTAAACCCGGGAGGCGGAGCTTGCAGTGAGCTGAGATCCGGCCACTGCACTCCAGCCGGGTGACAGCGAGGCTCCATCTCAAAAAAAAAAAAAAAAAAACTTTTAATGACCTTGGATTAGGCAGATTCCTTAAATGTGACACCAAAAACCACCTAGGTAAGGAAAAACTGATAAATTGGATTTGACTGAAATTTAAAACCTTTGCACTTCAAAAAACATCACCAAGACAACGAAATGGCAAGCCACAGACTAGAAAAAAATATTTGCAAATTAGATCTAATACAGAATCTGAATCTAGAATGTACAATGACTTCTTATATAATTAAAAAACAACCAATTTAAAAATGGGCAAAATATTTGAATAAACATCACCAAGGATATATAAATAGACATAAAAAATGCTAAAACATCATTAGTCGTATTAGGGAAACACAAATTAAAACAAGAAACCAACAGTTCATACCCACTAGAATGGTTATAATCAAAAGATACATAATAACAATTATTGATGAGGATGTGAAGAAATGGAAATCCTTATACATTGTTGGTGGGAATGTAAAGTGATGCAGTCACTTTGGAAATTTCTTTTAAACGTTAAACATAAATGTATGATCTGACCCAGAGATTCCGTTCCTAGATATCTGCCCAAGAGAAACAAAAACCTATGTCCACACAAAGACTTAAATGCAAATGCTCACAGCAGTACTATCATAATATAAAAAAAAACCTGAAAATAACTCGTCTATGAACAGATGAATGAATAAAATGTGGTATATCCATATAATAGAATATTATTCAGCATTAAAAAAGGAATGAAGCACATGGTATTGTCTCAAAAGATATTTAAAAATCCAGCTAGATGCAAAAAGATTAAATATTGTGATTTCATTTATGTGAAATGTCCAAGAAAGGCAACTCTATTGAGACAAAAAGTAGACTTGTGAGGCTGGGTGTGGGAATAGGGGTGACTGCAAATGGGCAGGAGGAATCCTTAGGGTGTGATGGAAATGTTCTAAAATTGCACAGTAATGACAGTTGCATAATTCTGTAAATTCACTATTATCATTGAACTGTATACTTAGGCAAATGTTATAATATATAAATTATACTTCAATAAAGTTGTTTAAATAAAAATCATATGCATGTATCACTTTGGTAAAAAATAAAATGACAAAGCCAGAAAAAACGTCTAAGAAAGGTGAAAGAAGACTGTGTATAAAAGTCACCCAGATCTTTTCTTCTCGGGTAGATTCTAGAAAGATGGATGCTGTTCTACAAAAACATCTAGGCTAACGGTTGTTGGTGTTTCCAAGCAAAATTACTTTTCAACCTTAAAAGAAAAAAGCAGTGGGCAGCAAGTTAAAAAGCCAATAATATCTTCTTTCCCTAAATTCTGGAAGCATGTTCCAAACAGGCAATCTTTTAGCTTGTACAGTATATGACTCTGGTATCTAATGATAGCATATTCTTTCATTTATAATATCGGTATTTGTGTCAGTGTGGATGTTCATATGGTTTCTAAAGACCGAGCCTATAACATGATGTCAAATGTCAACATCTCAATTATCCTTCCCCAAAAGTATACTGACCATGATTTACACTGTGGATTCCTAAAACTATTAATCACTGAATGTACTCAGTTCTCAGGTACATTTGAAACAGCAATTTATTCTCAATAACTGCTATAACTCATTACTTTTTTTTTTTTTTTTTTTTGAGATGGAGCCTCGCTCTGTCACCCAGGCTGGAGTGCAGTG
Organism: Trachypithecus francoisi; assembly: GCF_009764315.1. Classification (NCBI taxonomy): domain Eukaryota; kingdom Metazoa; phylum Chordata; class Mammalia; order Primates; family Cercopithecidae; genus Trachypithecus; species Trachypithecus francoisi. Next base: position 4,086,566 of record NW_022681470.1, on the reverse strand, counting down.
GCACGATCTCGGTTCACTGCAAGCTCTGCCTCCCGGGTTCACGCCATTCTCCTGCCGTAGCCTCCCAAGTAGCTGGGACTACAGGCGCCCGCCACTACGACCGGCTAATTTTTTGTATTTTTAGTAGAGACAGGGTTTCACCATGTTAGCCAGGATGGTCTTGATCTCCTGATCTCGTGATCCGCCTGCTTCGGCCTCCCAAAGTGCTGTGATTACAGGCGTGAGCCACAATGCCCGGCCTCTAACTCATTTCTTAAAAATAACTAAAAAACTATATGCTCTTAAAAATATAAACGGTACAAAAATGTGTAAGGAAAACTTCAAAGTTCTCTCCTAGCGACCAATGTTAACCATTTGATATACACCCTTTCATATTTTGTCCTTGGTTTAGACCAACAAATATAGTTTTATATTTTATTCCCTCCTCTCTTCTATTTCATAGAATACTATCTTATGCTATTAACAGACCTTCACATTGTTTTCAATTACATATGAAATAGGGCTGCCTTTTTCTTTTTTTAAATGTATTTTTTTTTTTTTTCCGAGATAGTCTCACTCTGTCACTCAGGCTAGAGTACAGTGGCACGATCTCAGCTCACTGCAACCTCCACCCCGGGGTTCAAGTGATTATCTTGCCTCAGCCTCCCAAGTAGCTGGGATTACAGGTGCCTGCCACCACACCCAGCTAATTTTTGTATTTTTAGTAGAGATGGGGTTTCGCCATGTTGGCCAGGCTGGTATCGAACTCCTGATCTCATCTCGGCCTCCCAAAGTGCTGGGATTACGGGTGTGAGCAACCGAGCCCAGCCTTCTTTTTTCTTTTTGTAGTGTGATTGCTGGTAGGTCAAAGGATTTGCAAATACAAATTTTAACAGATATTGCCAAATTGCTTCCCCTACAAACGGAACTAATTCACACTGTAACCAGCAGTTTATGAAATTATCTATTTCTCCACATTCTTAGTAGCACTGATCTTTTCATATTTACCAATTCGAGATGTGAAGCAGTTTCTCAATGTTAAGTTATACTTTTTAATCTATAGGGAAAGGTAGAGGTGGACACTTTCCATGTTTTGGGCCATTGATATTTCTCTTTCTGTGGATTGCTTGATATATATTAATTTTTTGTCCATTTTTCTATTACTTGTCCCTTTATTCGCTCTTTGTACATTAGGGATATGCATTGAAATATTTTTTCCCAAGTTTGTTTTCTCAGGCTTTTAAAAAAAACTTTGTTCATAATACTATATATATATATAAACTCAGTTCAATCTGAACATTTTTTCCTTAGGTTCCTGAGTTTGCTGTTTTTATGAAGGCGGCTTTCCCTAAGATTAGATAAGCCTGTGTTAAGTTCCCAAATACGCTTGCATCTATTTCTGGAATGTCTTTTCCATCCCTCTTGTGTATTTGTTCTTTCTCATAGCAATGCTATATATTTTTATTACAGTAGCTTTGTAATGTTCTAACATCTGGCAGGAAAAAGACTCCTCTCTCAACATGTTACTTTCTCAAAAATGCCTCAGATATTCTTGCATCCCTATTCAACTATATTCATTAATTACTATATTAAAAATATGTATTAAATAGGCCCTCCTCCCATTTCAGTGTCTTGTTCTGCCATACAGTTTCCATCTACTGAGTTTTGAAATTTAGAGCATATAGTTTCAGCAATTTTCCTGTGCTCGCTTTAGGGCCTTCTTAAGCATAATACAGTAGTCTCCCCGTATCTGTGGTTTCATTTTCATTGGTTTCAGTTACCGTAGGCCCAACCTGCCCCCAAAATATTACACTGAAAATTCCAGAAATAATTTATGAGTTTCAAATTGCAAGCAGCTCTCAGTACCATAATGAGACATCAGGCCATCCTTCTCTGTCCTACCCAGAATGTCAATCATCCCTTTGTCCTGTGTCTCCAAACTGTCTGCAGTACCTGCCTGTTAGTCACTTAGTATCTGTCTCGGTTATCAGATCGAGTGATTATCAGATCAACTGCCTGGTATCTCAGTGCTTGTGTTCAAGGAACCCTTATTTTACTTCAGAGTGGCCCCAAAGCACAAGAGTAGTGATGCTGGCAATTCAGGTATGCCAAAGGGAAGCTGAAAAGTACTCATTTCAAGTGAAAAAGTGAAAGTTCTATTGAAGGAAATAAAAACAAATCATATGCTGATGTTGCTAAGATTTACAGTAAGCACAAATCTGTGAAATTTTGAAGGAGAAAGAAGAAATTCATGCTAGTTTTGCTGTCACACCTCAAACTGCAAAAGCTGTGGCCACAGTGCATGATAAGTGCTAAGACGGAAAAGGCATTCCATTTATGGAAGATATGAACAGAAAACATCTTGTGATTAACGGCAATGTGTCACTCCAGAAAGCACTGAGCCCATGCAAAGACTTCAGCAAGGAATCCCTTGAAATGAGCGACACCAAGCCATTACACAGACTCAGGAACACAGAAGGTCAACAGTAGCCCATTGCTATATCACAATGCCTGCATCACCTCACTGCATCTTATCACAGAGGCATTGTAGCATCTCCCATGATCACAAGAAGGGTGCAGTACCATAGAAGATACTTTGAGAGAGAGAGCACATTCACATAATTTTTATTATAGTACATTGTTATAATTGTTCTACTTTATTATTAGTTATTAATCTTATGCTATGCCTCATTTATAAATTACACTTTATCACAGGTATGTATTGGAAAAAACAGTACATATATGATTCGGTACTACTACCTCCAGTTTTAGGCATCCACTGGGGGTCTTTGAACGTATCTCTCATGGATAAGGGGGGAACTACTGTATGTCTTGTATTATATTACAGTCTTCTTTCATGTCAAACATGGTTTTGGCCAGACGTGGTGGCTCATGCCTATAATCTCACACTTTGGGAGGCCGAGGCGGGCAGATTACTTGAGGTGAGGAGTTCGAGACCAGCTCAGCCAACACGGTGAAACCCTGTCTCTACTAAAAATCAAAAATTAGCCAGGCGTGGTGGCATGTGCCTGCAATCCCAACTACTCAGGAGTCTGAGGCAAGAGAATCGATTGAACCTGGGAGGCGGAGGTTGCTGAGATAGCGCCACTGCACTCCAGCCTGAGTGACAGAGCGAGACTCTGCCTCAAAACACACACACACACACACACACCCACACACCCATGATTTTACTCCTTGAATTTACTGCCAAGCTAATCAATCCCATCAGCCCCTCACTCATTTTGTTTAGTTGCTCCAACTTTCCAAATTCTTTCCAGCCTCTGGGCCTTTGTACAGTACACGTCCCGCTGTCTGCTCTGTACTCATCTGCTTGGTCTGTTTAGACATTATTTCCATTAATGGCCTTCTCCAATCCCTGCTAAATTAAGACTAGATTCTCATTCATCAGACCTTGTACTTTTCCACTGCAGCATGTAACTACTGTTTATAAATCTCTGTTTGGTTACCATGTTGTCCCCCACTATAGTAAGTTTGAGGAAGACTGTGCTCCTGTCACCACTGCATACCCAATACCTAGGTAGAGTCTAACACGTATACTTGAAAAGAAGAATGGGTTCTTTGTATCTGTTTCTGAACCATTAGTAAAAATACATTTTAATAGTGCAATACTTGTAACCAAGATAAGAATGCAGACTTTAAAAGCCCATTCATTTTCTATTAAAAAGAAATTATATATTCATTATAAATTATTTTTACATATAAGTCATTATGGATCAATAATTGGCTTTTAGGATAATCTATACTGTTCTTTATACTTCCTGAGTCTAATAATACTGCTCCTATTTTAGAATTTTTCTTGAACTAAGTATTACACTACAGAGATAAAGCTCGTTCCTATATACTAGTGTTACTAACCTCTCTTAGTAGAACAAAAACACAATACGCAAAGCATACTAGAAATATTTGGTTCTTTTAATCAGCTATTGATGGTATAATAAAATAAATTTAAGTGGCACCTAATTTAACATGTAAAATAGTTCATTAAAAGATAATCTACAAAACAATGTTATGCCTAATTGTCAAAATAACACCTTTTTTTTTTTTTTTTCAAGAAAGAAATAAAGGCATAATCAAAATTATGGTTAACAACTTGGGTTCATTTTGACACTTACAGATGATTTTGTAGGCATATCGGCAGGCACAATGTTGAAAACCAATCCACTAGATTTAAAACTAATAGTAAGATAAAAAAGAAAAGATATACATTTCAGAGGTAATGTTTGAAATTAAAGAAAAATATCCACCATATATTACAACAGATTTTTTAATGACTATTTTTAACATAAAGATTGTTGTTTCGGGAAACATCTTTTCTCTTTGAACATTTCACTCAATGTTCAATGTATTAAATCACTGACAGAGAGAAATCAGTTCTATGCTCTGTACAAATTAAAGGACCCGTGAATATATAACCCCTCCCAACCCACCAAAGCTCAGTTTTGCGATGGTCTCAGCAGAAAATAAACAGCCCACAATTTAAACAGAATTCATAAGTATTACAAAAGTTTACAGAACCCCTATGTCTCCATCATTTGTTTCTAACAACAAAGATTACAATAACAGAACTGAATGATCAGAATGCAAAAATTTGTGCAAAACTGCATTAATTGTTCTTACCATCTAATGGGGTAAAACTTAAGAACACGCAATGACAATAATGAAGAAAAACTACATTAAAAGTAATTCTACTTTAGATATCGAACAACATGGATGATACTATTACTAAACATTGAAAAAAAACGTGGCACCATGAGAGCAGCAGGAGCAACAAATGACTTGGCAATTCCAGCTAAGGAAAGCTGACACTGGAATATGCCAAAGTTAATCTCCACAATAGGCATCCATCTGAAAAGACTAGAAACAACTGTAGGGCTTCAAACTTACTTCAATGTCTTTATTCTTGAATTTGCAGGTCATAAATGAAATATTTAAGAAAGTCTTTTCCTCTCCCTCTCAAGGAGTGTTTCTTGTGTTACTGGCAATCATTAAAAGAGTTGAATCATAGACTCTCTGGATTTACCAACACCAATCCATTTAACTAGGAGAAAACAAAGAGAAAAGGATCTGCATCAATTCATTTCTAATGTTTACTCTTCGGGATTAAAAAACAGGTGGTCCCCCACTTTTCTCAGTATCACCATAACTTTTCCTTAAGTGCCCTTTGATGTTCTCTATTCTGTTGGCAGACTGTGCCTATTTCTAAACAGGATGTACAAACAAGACCCAGCACAGGATAGTATGCCTTACTGTTCCCTTTTTAACTGTGCAATATTTTCAATTTCCTCATTTCTAATGACTTAGGATAGTAAAACATTGACCAAAACCAGCAGACCTACAGAAAGTTTGATCGAGTTCCTGATAACTGGCCAAGATAAGCATCTTAAACATCTAGATGAGAATATGATTTTAACTTGCACAGCCTCAGAAACTGTCCACTACATGAGTCTATGGAAATCGAATCATCTGCACCACATGGTTTTAGATTATTCGCAGAATTACCAGCTTCCTTAAGGTACTGTTAGGATCAACTTTTGTGATATTTTACAGATTTCAGTTAGATTCATTGCTGTTTATATTTCAAGAAAATGCTGACTAAGAGCAGTAAGCAAATATGCTTACTAAATTTGACATCAAGCTAGGAGGGAAGAATCATGCTGGAAACGAACCACAAATACAAATGAACCACAAGGCAAAATCAGAGTAAGTGCATAATAGATTTTATATGGAGGACACATCCCACACACTTCACTTTTTCTTATCTTTCAAATACCCATCAATGCCAACAAAAGAATATAAGGAAAAAGCCATCTGTTAAAAGAATGACTTCACATAACTAGATACAGCCATAACGTTGTTATGCCTAACTCCCTTGCCATCTTATATTTGTTCTTTAATAAACAGTCTTAACTATTTTTAAAAATTCTTTTCTTACATTTTTTCTAGTGAGATTTCCCATTTTCTACACCTATTACTTCCCAATGTATTTTCAGGAAACTCTAAATCTCAAGGATAGTTTAACCCAAACAAACCATAACCGTTTTTAATCCCCCAGAAACACAAACCATTTTTGGTGGTGGTAGAGATACATGAGGATTTGTTATTAAGAGGAAGAAAGGAATGAGACAATGTCACAGGATTAAAAAAACAGACTAAGGATTAAAGACAGGGTCAGAAAGGGTGAGAAGTAATCTATTATTTCTACAAAGATGAACACTGTATTTACTTTAAGGAATAAAATTATGACTTTATATCTTCCTGGGCATTTATGCAAATCATGTACACTCTGTAAAGTAACAATGATCTTTCCTTTATTCTATTTCAAAGGCAGACAGGTAAGTTAAAAGAAAAGACAGCTGGCCGGGCATGATGGCTCACGCCTGTAATCCCAGCACTTTGGGAGGCTGAGGTGGGCAGATCAACGAGGTCAGGAGAGACCAGCCTGGCCAATATGGTGAAACCCTGTCTCTTACTAAAAATACAAAAATTAGCTGGCCGTGGTGGCACACGCCTATAATCCCAGCTACTTGGGAGGCTGAGGTAGGAGAATAGCTTGAACCCAGGAGGCAGAGGCTGCAGTGAGCCAAGATCCCACCACTGCACTCCAGCCTGGGACAGAGCGAGACTCCGTCTCAAAAACAAAAAACAAAAAACAAAAAACAAAAAACAAAAGTAAAGACAGTCATTCACAAAGTGTTTTTTACGTTTACCTGGAATTTGAAGCTCATCTTCAATAAATCGAACATAGTTTTGTGCATTAACAGGTAGTTCTTTAAATGCCCTTGCATTTGATATGTCTGTGTTCCATCCTGGGAGAGTCTTATATTGAACTTCAACTTTATTTAAGACTTCTTGGTTTGCTAAAAGTTAAAGAGGATATTTGTTCATGGTACACACTGCTTACTGTCAAACAACTTTTTGATATATTGCAGGTTCAGAATCTCTTTTCAAAATCTTTGGAGCCAGATACGTTTTGGGATTTAGAATTCTTCAGGTAGTATAAAGGTCAAACAGTGCAAATACCATCTGGGGTAGTATTCTATAATCAAACATATTTCTGCAGCAACACATACGATCATTTGCTATAAGAGGATAAAGATTATGTAATACTAACATTAGTTCAAGTCTGGTTTTGCTGCCAAATGAATCTGGGTGCTAAACTTAAAACTTTCCAGTTTTAAAGCTTATTGAATTTCCATTCTATTGATAGGGATTGTAGATCTGCATAATGACAGCAACCTCACAGAAAGAAGGCCTGCATACCTGCTGTGTTCTGAGAAATCTATGGTTCTGCTTGAAATTTTCTTCATTATTCCACCTATTTTCTCTGTATCCCCTAATGGAAACTGAAAATGTACTAAAGAATAGTTTCTTTGACTTGAGTCAATATAGTGGATGCTATGGTACTCTGCCCAGATTTCTCTGAAGACTGAGAGCTGTGGGAGCTTTGCCTGCTGACCACTCACAGTTCAGAGCCTCTGCAGGACTAGCCCCTCCACCGAAGGGAGCTGCCGCCCCACAGCAGCCCATATCCATTGACTTGTCAATGTGGGAACAGAAACAACCCAGGCACTTAACCTTAATTTGGGACAACTGTCAAGGGCTATGTAAGCTCCAGAACTCCCTAAGGGATCAGCGAAGGCTTGTTTACAACTATATTGCAGTGCAATTTCTCCCTCTGCATAATCCTGCTTCACCCACTCTCTCACAGATGTTGTTGCTCAGTGCACTTATGAGCAAACACACCTATGTGCAAATCTCTACATTGGAGTCTGTTTCCTAGGGAACTCAATCTAAGATAGCTGGCACCAGGAACGGTCAGAGGAAGATAGCTCTAAAACGAGAACTAAGAGGCAGGATCACTGGCTAGCTGGCTGGCTGGCAATGAGGACTATCACTGGGGTAAATAGAGTATGGATAGTCTCTATCTGAGGCACTGAGATTCGAGCACAGTGGAACAACAGAACTGGATGGCTCTCGATGAATGCTATTCACGAACTGGAGAAAGATAATGCAACCTGTCTGGCAGAACTTAGACGAAATTCCATCTCCTATAGCAGAGAGCAAAAAACGAGGATTAAGATGAAAATTCAATCATATAGACTGCAAAGCTCCAGAAAAAGCTGAATTCTGCAATCCAGCAAGTTTGCTATGGCAAAGTCAGAGCTTTGTTTGGGAAAAACTGGGGCCCTGAGACTCTGAATGGGACATCTGAATTGACATACCTGAAAATCCTGAATCCCTAGATTTTCCCAACTCTCTGGGTCTGCAAAATGTCCCACTACTTCCTATTAAAGGTTGTGGCGGGGGCGGAGCAAGATGGCCGAATAGGAACAGCTCCAGTCTCCAACTCCCAGCGCGAGTAACACAGAAGACCGGTGATTTCTGCATTTTCAACTGAGGTACTGGGGTCATCTCTCTAGGGAGTGCCGGACAATCGGTGCTGGTCAGCTGCTGCAGCCTGACCAGCGTGAGCTGAAGCAGGGCGAGGCATCGCCTCACCTGGAAGCGCAAGGGGGAAGGAAATCCGTTTTCCTAGCCAGGGGAACTGAGACACATACCACCTGGAAAATCGCGTAACTCCCACCCCAATACTGCGCTTTAAGGAAACAGGCACACCAGGAGAATATATCCCATACCTGGCCGGGAGGGTCCCTCGCCCACGGAGCCTCCCTCACTGCTAACACAGCAGTCTGCCATCTAACTGAAACAGCAGCAGCGAGGCTGGGGGAGGGGCGCCCGCCATTGCTGAGGCTTAAGTAGGTAAACAAAGCCGCTGGGAAGCTCGAACTGGGTGGAGCTCACAGCAGCTCAAGGAAACCTGCCTGTCTCTGTAGACTCCACCTCTGGGGACAGCCCACAGCTGAGGTCCAATAGGGAAAGCAGCGGGGGCGGTGCAGAGGCGAACGACTCTGTCTGACAGCTTTGGGGAGAGCCGTGGATCTCCCAACGCGGAGGTTGAGATCCGAGAACGGACAGGCTGCCTGCTCAGGTGGGTCCCTGACCCCTGAGTAGCCTAGCTGGGAGACATCCCCCACTAGGGGCAGTCTGACACCCCACACCTCACAGGGTGGAGTCATCCCTGAGAGGAAACTTCCAAAGGAAGAATCAGACAGGTACACTCGCTGCTCAGTAATATTCTATCTTTGGCAACCTCTGTTGCTGATACCCAGGCAAACAGGGTCTGGAGTGGACCTCAAGCAATCTCCAACAGACCAACAGACAGTCCTTCTGACTGTCAGACGGAAAACTATCAAACAGGAAGGACACCTATACCAAAACCCCATCAGTACGTCACCATCATCAAAGACCAGAGACAGATAAAACCACAAAGATGGGGAAAAAGCAGGGCAGAAAAGCTGGAAATTCAAAAAATAAGAGCGCATCTCCCCCTGCAAAGGAGCGCAGCCCATCGCCAGCAACGGATCAAAGCTGGTCAGAGAATGACTTTGACGAGATGAGAGAAGAGGCTTCAGTCCATCAAACTTCTCAGAGCTAAAGGAGGAATTACGTACCCAGCGCAAAGAAACTAAAAATCTTGAAAAAAAAGTGGAAGAATTGACAGCTAGACTAATTAATGCAGAGAAGATCATAAACGAAATGACAGAGATGAAAACCATGACACGAGAAATACGTGACAAATGCACAAGCTTCAGTAACCGACTCGATCAACTGGAAGAAAGAGTATCAGCGATTGAGGATCAAATGAATGAAATGAAGCGAGAAGAGAAACCAAAAGAAAAAAGAAGAAAAAGAAATGAACAAAGCCTGCAAGAAGTATGGGATTATGTAAAAAGACCAAATCTACGTCTGATTGGGGTGCCTGAAAGTGAGGGGGAAAATGGAACCAAGTTGGAAAACACTCTTCAGGATATCATCCAGGAGAACTTCCCCAACCTAGTAGGGCAGGCCAACATTCAAATTCAGGAAATACAGAGAATGCCACAAAGATACTCCTCCAGAAGAGCAACTCCAAGACACATAATTGCCAGATTCACCAAAGTTGAAATGAAGGAAAAAATCTTAAGGGCAGCCAGAGAGAAAGGTCGGGTTACCCACAAAGGGAAGCCCATCAGACTAACAGCAGATCTCTCGGCAGAAACTCTACAAGCCAGAAGAGAGTGGGGGCCAATATTCAACATTCTTAAAGAAAAGAATTTTCAACCCAGAATTTCATATCCAGCCAAACTAAGTTCATCAGTGAAGGAGAAATAAAATCCTTTACAGATAAGCAAATGCTTAGAGATTTTGTCACCACCAGGCCTGCCTTACAAGAGACCCTGAAGGAAGCCCTAAACATGGAAAGGAACAACCGGTACCAGCCATTGCAAAAACATGCCAAAATGTAAAGACCATCGAGGCTAGGAAGAAACTGCATCAACTAACGAGCAAAATAACCAGTTAATATCATAATGACAGGATCACGTTCACACATAACAATATTAACCTTAAATGTAAATGGACTAAATGCTCCAATTAAAAGACACAGACTGGCAAACTGGATAAAGAGTCAAGACCCATCAGTCTGCTGTATTCAGGAGACCCATCTCACATGCAGAGACATACATAGGCTCAAAATAAAGGGATGGAGGAAGATCTACCAAGCAAATGGAGAACAAAAAAAAGCAGGGGTTGCAATCCTAGTCTCTGATAAAACAGACTTTAAACCATCAAAGATCAAAAGAGACAAAGAAGGCCATTACATAATGGTAAAGGGATCAATTCAACAGGAAGAGCTAACTCTCCTAAATATATATACACCCAATACAGGAGCACCCAGATTCATAAAGCAAGTCCTTAGAGACCTACAAAGAGACTTAGACTCCCATACAATAATAATGGGAGATTTCAACACTCCACTGTCAACATTAGACAGATCAACGAGACAGAAAGTTAACAAGGATATCCAGGAATTGAACTCATCTCTGCACCAAGCGGACCTAATAGACATCTATAGAACTCTCCACCCCAAATCAACAGAATATACATTCTTCTCAGCACCACATCGCACTTATTCCAAAATTGACCACATGATTGGAAGTAAAGCACTCCTCAGCAAATGTACAAGAACAGAAATTATAACAAACTGTCTCTCAGACCACAGTGCAATCAAACTAGAACTCAGGACTAAGAAACTCAATCAAAACCGCTCAACTACATGGAAACTGAATAACCTGCTCCTGAATGACTACTGGGTACATAACGAAATGAAAGCAGAAATAAAGATGTTCTTTGAAACCAATGAGAACAAAGATACAACATACCAGAATCTCTGGGACACATTTAAGGCAGTGTGTAGAGGGAAATTTATAGCACTAAATGCCCACAAGAGAAAGCAGGAAAGATCTAAAATTGACACTTTAACATCACAATTAAAAGAACTAGAGAGGCAAGAGCAAACACATTCAAAAGCTAGCAGAAGGCAAGAAATAACTAAGATCAGAGCAGAACTGAAGGAGATAGAGTCACAAAAAACCCTCCAAAAAATCAATGAATCCAGGAGTTGGTTTTTTGAAAAGATCAACAAAATTGACAGACCGCTAGCAAGACTAATAAAGAAGAAAAGAGAGCGGAATCAAATAGACGCAATAAAAAATGATAAAGGGGATATCACCACCGACCCCACAGAAATACAAACAACCATCAGAGAATACTATAAATGCCTCTACGCAAATCGACTAGAAAATCTAGAAGAAATGGATAATTTCCTGGACACTTACACTCTCCCAAGACTGAACCAGGAAGAAGTTGAATCCCTGAATAGACCAATAACAGGCTCTGAAATTGAGGCAACAATTAATAGCCTACCCACGAAAAAAAGTCCAGGACCAGATGGATTCACAGCTGAATTCTACCAGAGGTACAAGGAGGAGCTGGTACCATTCCTTCTGAAACTATTCCAATCAATAGAAAAAGAGGGAATCCTCCCTAACTCATTTTATGAGGCCAACATCATCCTGATACCAAAACCTGGCAGAGACACAACAAAAAAAGAGAATTTTAGACCAATATCCCTGATGAACATCGATGCAAAAATTCTCAATAAAATACTGGCAAACCGGATTCAGCAGCACATCAAAAAGCTTATCCACCATGATCAAGTGGGCTTCATCCCTGGGATGCAAGGCTGGTTCAACATTCGCAAATCAATAAACGTAATCCAGCATATAAACAGAACCAAAGACAAGAACCACATGATTATCTCAATAGATGCAGAAAAGGCTTTTGACAAAATTCAACAGCCCTTTATGCTAAAAACGCTCAATAAATTCGGTATTGATGGAACGTACCTCAAAATAATAAGAGCTATTTACGACAAACCCACAGCTAATATCATACTGAATGGGCAAAAACTGGAAAAATTCCCTTTGAAAACTGGCACAAGACAGGGATGCCCTCTCTCACCACTCCTATTCAACATAGTGTTGGAAGTTCTGGCTAGGGCAATCAGGCAAGAGAAGAAATCAAGGGTATCCAGTTAGGAAAAGAAGAAGTCAAATTGTCCCTGTTTGCAGATGACATGATTGTATATTTAGAAAAACCCATCGTCTCAGCCCAAAATCTCCTTAAGCTGATAAGCAACTTCAGCAAAGTCTCAGGATACAAAATTAATGTGCAAAAATCACAAGCATTCTTATACACCAGTAACAGACAAGCAGAGAGCCAAGTCAGGAATGAACTTCCATTCACAATTGCTTCAAAGAGAATAAAATACCTAGGAATCCAGCTTACAAGGGATGTAAAGGACCTCTTCAAGGAGAACTACAAACCACTGCTCAGTGAAATCAAAGAGGACACAAACAAATGGAAGAACATACCATGCTCATGGATAGGAAGAATCAATATCGTGAAAATGGCCATACTGCCCAAGGTTATTTATAGATTCAATGCCATCCCCATCAAGCTACCAATGAGTTTCTTCACAGAATTGGAAAAAACTGCTTTAAAGTTCATATGGAACCAAAAAAGAGCCCGCATTGCCAAGACAATCCTAGGTCAAAAGGACAAAGCTGGAGGCGTCACGCTACCTGACTTCAAACTATACTACAAGGCTACAGTAACCAAAACAGCATGGTACTGGTACCACAACAGAGAAATAGACCAGTGGAACAGAACAGAGTCCTCAGAAATAATACCACACATCTACAGCCATCTGATCTTTGACAAACCTGACAAAACAAGAAATGGGGAAAGGATTCCCTATTTAATAAATGGTGCTGGGAAAATTGGCTAGCCACAAGTAGAAAGCTGAAACTGGATCCTTTCCTTACCCCTTATACGAAAATTAATTCAAGATGGATTAGAGACTTAAATGTTAGACCTAATACCATAAAAAGCCTAGAAGAAAATCTAGGTAGTACCATTCAGGACATAGGCATGGGCAAGGACTTCATGTCTAAAACACCAAAAGCAACGGCAGCAAAAGCCAAAATTGACAAATGGGATCTCATTAAACTAAAGAGCTTTTGCACAGCAAAAGAAACTACCATCAGAGTGAACAGGCAACCTACAGAATGGGAGAAAATTTTTGCAACCTACTCATCTGACAAAGGGCTAATATCCAGAATCTACAAAGAACTCAAACAAATATACAAGAAAAAAACAACAACCCCATCAAAAAGTGGGGAAAGGATATGAACAGACATTTCTCAAAAGAAGACATCCATACAGCCACAGACACATGAAAAAATGCTCGTCATCACTCGCCATCAGAGAAATGCAAATCAAAACCACAATGAGATACCATCTCACACCAGTTAGAATGGCAATCATTAAGAAGTCAGGAAACAATAGATGTTGGAGAGGATGTGGAGAAATAGGAACACTTTTACACTGTTGGTGGGATTGTAAACTAGTTCAACCATTATGGAAAACAGTATGGCGATTCCTCAAGGATCTAGAACTAGATGTACCATATGACCCAGCCATCCCACTACTGGGTATATACCCAAAGGATTATAAATTACTCTACTACAAAGACACATGCACACGTATGTTTATTGCGGCACTATTCACAATAGCAAAGACTTGGAATCAACCCAAATGTCCATCTGTGACAGACTGGATTAAGAAAATGTGGCACATGTACACCATGGAATACTATGCAGCCATCAAAAAGGATGAGTTTGCGTCCTTTGTAGGGACATGGATGCAGCTGGAAACCATCATTCTTAGCAAACTATCACAAGAACAGAAAACCAAACACCGCATGTTCTCACTCATAGGTGGGAAATGAACAATGAGATCACTTGGACTCGGGAAGGGGAACATCACACACTGGGGCCTATCATGGGGAGGGGGGAGGAGGGAGGGATTGCATTGGGGAGTTATACATGATATAAACGTTATGCACATGTACCCTAGAACTTAAAGTATAATTAAAAAAAAAAAGAAAAAAATAAAAATAAAAATAAAGGTTGTGGCATCCTGTTGCTTGAAGATGATGCAGAGGCCTCTGTCTTGCAAGGCAGCATGTACCCATCTCACATCTACCTTCACCTTCCCCCTCCTGGTCAGCAAATAACTAGGCTCAGGTCCCAATGTAACCTGGCTAAGGAAGCACTGGGCCTACTAAGGAAGGAAAGATACTATATTCTAAAAGATCTGCAGGAACAAGCCAACATTTGCCAGTAGGCACCAAGAGAGTGTATATGGAACTGGATCCTGAGGGATGCTGGGTCAAGGGGGGCAGCAGGTGGTAGAACAAAGTTGAGTAAGAGTATATTGATAAGAGAATATCCTCTCATGATACATGACACAGAGATGATGAACACATCCTGCTAGGAATGCTCTCGGAAGCTTAGGAACAGTAATGAACCATACTAAGTAGGTATGCCAGAACTGCTGTGGTAGGTGGTAGGAGGCATTCAGAGAATCAGTGGGGCTTCCATTTCTAGTCATCATAAAATACACAGTTCCCAACCAGCTCTCAAAATGACAACTCCTTCTAGGCAGTGGACAACAGGCAGGCACAAAGCCATGGCTCCTGGGAAAGAAAACTCACAAGCAAGCCCAGAAGCCACCCAACTTTCTGCCTAGGAACAATTTCCTGACCACAGTTCAGAACAGAGAATGGCAGCTCCACTGACTGGGGAGGTAGACAGCTGACTTCAGGAAAGTTGAAGCAGCCAGAATCAGCAGAGCCAGGCATCAGAGAGGAGCTGCAGAGAGAAGGACCCCCGAGAAGTCCATGTGAGAGTCCCATGGCTACAGGAGGACGCCACAGGTAAAGAGCAGGACCAGCAGAGGCTTACCAGACCTCACCTGCTACACAGTAGGGGGGACTTCTACCAGACTCTAGAAGTCAGGTAGTGCTGCTGAAAAGGAAGGGACAGGGTACACTGGTGCTCCAGCACTGCTGGATTGAAGAGATCTCATTATTATACCTTAACTTTCCTGGTATCCAGCAGAGCCACCAGAAAGGCTGCTCTTTAAGAAAAAAGTCATGCCCTTGAGTGAAACCTATTACAAACCCCCTATAATGAAGCCAAAAACCAAGCTCTGCCAAGATCTACAGAAGAGACAAAATTTGGAGACTGACTTATACCAGCTTAAAGTTTGAAAAACATCTTGTTTCCACGTAATTACACAACAAAGCATAAAACCAAACTATACAAGTTCAAGATGATCAGTGAATAATTCAATTGTCCCCTAAAACAAGAATCAACACTATTCAGAGGAAGATAACAGAATCTGAGTCTCTTTAATATATCATCCACAATGTCTAATAGTCAACCAATAGTCATTAGGCATAGAAACAGTGATCCACAACCAAGGAAAAGAATAGTCAAGAGAAACTCGACTTGAGATGGTCTAAATGTTAGACTAACAGAAAAAAGGTAGCTAATATAAATTAAGAAAATTTCATTGTTACTGAGTGAACAGATAGGGAATCTCAGTAGAGAAACAGAAAGTAGAGAAGAGAACTAAATGGAAATTCTAGAAATAAAAATTCACCCAGTGGGTTTAAAAGCATATTGGAGATGCTGATCAGAATCGTTTACCTCTTCTAGTGACTCCATTCTCTGCCTGCTGGCTTTGGCACATGAAATCCAACATGATAGGGGGAGCCTTAGCTTTAAGCTTAATAGGACTCTTGCTGCTACTTTCCCGCTGTGATAGCCATGGTAGGGGCTAATTTACACCACTAACCTTCCTCTTGTAAGTTTCCCTAGGAAAGACAACAACCAGAATCCTACAGGAGCTATTCCCAGAGGCTTGTCAACTTATTTTACCCTCTTTAAGCACTCTCTGCTGCTGGTGGGGAGTACTGCATGTTGCTGATTCATAGCTCTGTCCCTCTCCAGGAACTGCTCTTGGCCAAAGGGAGCTACCTCACTTGAGGAACAGCTCTTATTCAGTGGCTAGTTGTGCAGAGGCACAAAGTTCTGGCTACTTGCCTCAATTTAGTACAACTCTAAAGGGCCACCCTAGCTCTGTGGCTCCCAATGGGATGGGCTGCACTGCATTTAAACTAGTCCCCCTGCTTCTTTCACAAACGCTACTGCTGAAAGCGTTCTCTACTACACTTCTTGGATACAAATCTCATCTCAAGTGGTTCCAGGGGATCTTGACCAAAAACAGCTTTAAAATTAAACACATGAAATTGACAAGTTTTATCTGTTTTGTTAGTTTTTAATATTTTAATTAAAAGACTTTGCTGTAATATTCTCTATGGCAGACCTTGCCACATGTCATTATACTTGGTTAGACTATTCTCTTTGGTGTTTGAAGTTATAACTCTTGAAATAGCTTTGTAAATAGAATTAAGAATCAGGACATAACATATATTGGAACGGCCAGTTTTCCAAGTGAATATTATCCTACAATTGACAGTAGATACTTTTTTATAAGATATCTAGACTCCCTCTATACTTATATACATGTAAGAAAAGGAAAGATAATATGCATTTAATTTCTAAGAACTCAGAGCTATCCTTAATTCCTAAGAAACAGTGGTCATAAGGTAGTCACAAAACCTACTGGCTCATCAAGTTTTATTAAGCTAGTCAATATTCCTTCATTTGGCATATTTCTAATCCTTATCAAATGACTACGATAGAATAAAGGGCAGAGAAGGTCATTCATGGGGCCTGAAGGATAGGGAGGGCTAATGTATTGAGAGCCAGCTTAACAAGACAAGGGCTCTTGTTACCGCTCTTCTTACCCACTCTAAAGAGTGGCATACTTTCCCAAGGAAGGGAGAAATACCTCCATGGAAACTACTTTCAAAGGAGGGAAGATGAGACTCAAGAGCAGTATGGCTGGGCTCAGAGGTCCATGCTTTTTCTTTGAGTTTGAGCACATGCTTGTTGTGACCCAACACCTAAATAAGTATTAGCTATGAACCAAATAACTAATAATAAGTGAGCTAATTTGTACAAATCATAAATGGCGTATCAAGCCTGTTGCTATCTATCTATCACAAATTATATGGAAGAGCTTTATGAAATTGCTCTAATACATTCACCTTATAATATCCTCTAGATATTGCCTACAAGAAAATACCTGGGATATGAGGTATGATTTCACCATCTAACTTGTAAGCAACTCCAACTTTGATTTCCGTAAACATGTCCAAAATATCCAACTTGGTAAGTGCCAACCTAATTTTGGAAGAAAAGGCAATGTTAAAAGAGCAAACTCTTAAAGGCTCTAGTCTCTAATTTGATTAATGCAGGAGTACAGAAAAATTCATGCAAAGCTGAAAGTTCTAAAGCAAATCTGAAAACAGGTTAGGATTAGATTTTAAAGCGTGCCACACAGAAGACACTAGAGGACAACGTACACTGAGTTCCTTTGCTAGTAATTGTAATAGATTTTCACTGAGGAATTTTGCTTTCTTTTTTGATTGATTGTTTTCAGATAGTCTCGCTTTGTCATCCAGGCTGGACTGCAGTGGCACAAACATGGTTCACTGCAGCCTCAACCTTCCGGGCTCAAGTCATCCTTGCACCTCAGCCTCCCGAGTACCTGGGACTACAGGCGTGTGCCACCAGGCCCAGCTAATTGTTTTGTATTTTTTGTAGAGACAGGGTCTCACCAAGTTGCCCAGGCTGGTCTCGAACTCCCAGCCTCAAGCAATCCTCCTGCCTCTCGGCCTCCCCAAGTGCCCAGATTATATGCATGAGCCACCATGCCCAGATCAGCTTTCTTATGATTGATGAACAAACAACATGTATTTGTGGGAGGACTGCCTGGAGTTAAGGTCGCACTGTGGCCGTGGAACACAGCAGAACTCACTACACTACATGGATGATTAAGATACAAGTACATTACACACATGCCAGCATCCCTCAGTTCTTCACTCTGGTTACCATCACCTCTACCCTTCTGGTCAGAAATTGTCAAAGAAGAGTGAGAAAAACCACACCAAGGACCTCTTCATGATACATCAAAATTTCCCAACAAACTGACCGGAAAACAGGTTTTAAAGAGAAAATCTGTGGAAATTAGATAACAAACTAAATTTGGGATTCTCGTCCAAAAATTTTATTTTTAACCTTATTGTAATTTACTGGAAGTTCAGTCTAATACAGATATGAATACATTTATTTACCTAATCATGTATAAGCATTAATAACAACTTAACTTTTCCTGAGCATTTTCAGTTAGCCAGGCAGCGTGCTACAGACTCTATGTTTCTCACCTAATTTTAAAAATACCCCTATGAAGTAGGTAATGCTATTATATAGATTTTAGAGAGGATAAAACAGAGGCAGAGAATGATTAACTTGCTCAGGTACACATGCATAATGCACAGATCTGAGATCTGAATCCAGGAACTCCGACATTCAGCCCATGCGCTAATCACTAGGTACATCGCCTCCCCTCTGTACATGCTCACGGTGTTTGTGCTGTCCACCTATCTATCCATCCACCTATCTATCCATCCACCTATGTATCTATTCACCTATCTATCCAGCTATCTGACTATGTACCCTATTCTGCCTGCCTCTATACTTACATACATGTAAGAGTATCAAGATTCTTTTCAACAACCTTGGATGTCTAGGAGGATGACCTGGGGTCCCTCTCCTTGTGTACCCTTCCCCCTATATCTTGGTCTACTTCTGCCTGGCACTACAATTTCAATACGGAGTCTAAAGAGTGAAAATTTCCTATTAAGGTACTCCACAAAATTAAACCTATGGCTATTAATCATCTATGATTTCGTGAAATATTTGTAAACGTTTCTGAAGAATACTCACGCAGTAAATCCATTGATCATATGAGCATATTTGAGCAAAACGAGGTCCAACCAGCCACATCTTCTTTTCCTTCCAGTGGTTACACCAAACTCTCTCCCCCTTGTTTGTAATAATTCTCCAATTTCCTACAGAACAGAAAATAAAACTTTAGGATTAGAATAGCAGTGCTATATATTTGATGGAATAATATATACTAGAGACCATAGCAAAGCCTCTGTGAGATAAACATCTTTCAGGTAATAACTAAATTGAAGATAGAATTCCACAGAGATGATGGATTTTATCTGAGGGAGGCATTATTCGGAATGCTTCATTTATTATCATTTTCTAAAGTCAGTATTTTTTACAATGGTATACAGATAACTTTCTAAAATTTAGATTGACAGATTAAGAAAAAAACTGAGTATTTATTAAATAGACAAATCCAGCCAATTCTTCCAAGAGCTGTAGTTTGATATTTTTCCTGAAAACCATAAGGCAAACACATCTAATAAGTCATTGATACCATAATGCCCTTTTGAAGAAAACTAAGATCAAAAACATGCTCAAATATCTAAGCTAAGGTCACTTCCTACAATTTGTTTTTCCTATGATCTACCCAAGTCCTTGATTTGCCCCTTTCTGCTTAAAACTATCATTTCATTATCTCTTATAGTCTGGCATCATTACAATTACATAGTTTTTGTTTATTTTTGTTGACTTTATTTTTTTGAGAAAGAGTCTTGCTCTGTTGTGCAGGCTGGAGTGCCATGGTGCCATCTCAGCTCACTGCAACCTCTGCCTCCTGGGCTCAAGCGATCCTCCTGCTCAGCCTCCCCAGTAGCTGCGACTACAGGTGCTCGCCACCACACCCAGCTAATGTTTGTATTTTTTTGAGTGACAGGGTTTCACCATGTTGCCCCGGCTGATCCTGAACTCCTGGGCTCAAGTGATCCGCCTGCCTCTGCTTCCCAAAGCGCTGGGATTACAGACAGGGGCCACCATGTCCAGCCAAAATTATGTATTTAAGAAAATGTTGTTCTGACCAATCTTGCAAATTGAGTGAAAGGTATCGGAGACAATAATTCATTAAGGAAAAAAAAGAAGAATGAATTTTTAATGCATTTTGATTATTTACTTAGAATAGGCTTACATTTTCTTGCTCTGTAGGAAAGGCACCAATACCAACTCTAGTTGTATAAGCTTTCACAACTCCATACACTTCTCCAACATTTTGAGGGGGCATACCCAAACCAGTACAAACACCTCCAACAGTACAATTTGAAGAAGTTACAAAAGGGTAAGTCCCTAAAAACAGAAGCAGACATTAAAATATAGTATACACATAAACAACACATTTTAAAACAGAAATACCATTACAATTCTGCATTTGAGTACATCATAGGTATCTAACAGATCTAACTGTAACTGTCCCCTCAAAGTCCCAATGTTTTACTGTTTATTCATTTTAGCTGTAATGATATAAAGACGAGGTTAGAGCTTTAACTGAAGTGCTTACACAGAGCGGCTCCTTGAATGCATGTACAGTTACTGACTCAGCTCTTTACGGTAGCTACTCACTTAATGGATTATGAAGAAATTTAATGCTGAAACTCATCTACATGTTTTCAGAGTTCCCTGTTAGTGTAAAACAAATATGACTCCCTCATATGAATATTTAAAGTGTTGTAGCAATCTGGAGTGATGGCAACACAAGAATTTTGTAGTATTCAACATTTCCCCAGCTTTTAATCTCTACTGAGGGAATAACCCTCAAATTGTAAGAGCTAGGTAAAGAGTGGCATACTTTCTCACCCCCAAAGGTCTCCTTCATATTTAACTATTCACTCTACCAAGCAGACACTCTGTTTTCTTTCCAGACTGGCTAGGCATATTACGGTATAAAAAACACGTATCTACTATACAGAAATACACTTTCTTCAATAGTTTACTTGGAGACAAAAGCCCACGAAATGTCAGTAAAAGCTGAGAACAATCAGACTAATCATGAGAAATCATATTTAAATGAAACGGTCAACAAACTAATGAGGCAGTAGTTTGAAGAAAGAAGTTAAGCATTAATTAACCTTTTGAAGATGAAGGAAATGCTCTGAATTCAGAGTCTCATGCCCAGGGAGTTAATTTATGTAAACAGGCTTTTATAAATCTTGCTTCATAATAATGTACACATTTTTAAAAGGTTGAATTAAAGATGCATATTCTTCCACAGAATTTATCTTATCTTACAGTTCCAGGCATTGAAACTGAACCATAAACCAATGAAAGCCACAATTTACAGAACCTCAGACCTACTGAACTCAAATGATGATTTTATTTTTCTAATAAAATAGGGAACTTAACACATGTATTGTGTGTTCTGTAATATTCCTTTAAAAAGAGTGCCACAAGATGACAAACTTTCATCATTCCTGCATATACAAGCTAAAAACATTGTTTTAAAACTCCTTAATGCTAATATTACTTATTTATATCTTAACTACTTAGGGTTCAGTTAAGCTCCCTTAACTATAAATCATATCTTACTTACCAAAATCAATATCTAATAGTGCTGCATTTGCACCTTCTACCAAGATTTTCTTTGGTGGTCCATGTAGGGCCTCATATAGAAAATAAACTCCATCTCTCACCATTGGTTTAATCCTTTCCATATAACCCTATACACAGAGACAAAAACCAGTTTCCATGTATATTAATAAATGTCTAACATAACCGGAACAAGAACAAATTACCTGACTTCATGACATGAAAACTGACAAACGCAAAGTAGAAAAGGACTGGTGATGGTGCTCACTCGATTGTAACATCTGGATTAGCTTTCATCTCTCATGCTGATTTTCCAGGAACAGAAAAGAGGCATTAGCTCAACAAAAACTAGAGATACAGCGAAATTCAAAGGTTCTATATTAACCTCACTGCAAATAAAACCCTCTCAGCAAAGCAGTCATACTTCATAAACCAGCTTTCAGGAAAATAAAAATAAATGACTATATTACATTGTGCTTTTAAATTTTGTGAGGTATTTGAAAAGTTGCATTTATAACATAATCCACAAAACCATGATTTTTTTATTTTATTTCATTTTTTGAGACAGAGCCTTGCTCTGTCACCCAGGCTGAAGTACATGGTGGGGACATGGCTCACTTGCAGCCTCGACCTCCCATGCTCAAGCAATCCTCCCACCACAGCCTCCTGGGTAGCTGCACCACCACCGTGACCACCTACATTTTTTTTCTTTTTCTTTTTTTGATAGAGGTGAATTTGCCCAGGTTGCCCAGGCTGTTCTCAAGTGATCCACCCACCTCAGCCTCCAAAGTGCTGAATTACATGAGTCTGGCCGACCATGAATTTTGAAACTTGCATCACAGTGATTCTCAAAATGTGGTGAGGGCCACAAGTTACACTGCCAAGTATGTAACTATTAGGGACTGATTGCTGTTATTCTTTTAAATTTTATCCCATTACTGTAACATCATCTATCTCTACACTATTACTAGTAATGTCCAGTACTATGTAACACATGGGCATTATAAACATTTCTCAAAGCATTTAATTGTTAGTACTACTGCTTAACTTCAGAACTCAATTAAAAATGTAAAAGAACCAAGAGCTTCCCCTAAGGCCTTATAGTATAACTGCATGAAACCTAGGTTCAACTATGTTTAAATATGTAGACTACTATGGAAATTACAGAATCTACTCACGAACCCACCTGAGTGTGTTAATACCCATTGATAAACATATGATCACTCCTTGGCTCTAGCCTCCAGTTTCTGACTTATTCTTGTTTTACTTCTATTTTTATGCCTGAAATGACCACACTAGTCATTACACTTGTTTCTTAAAGTTTTCTGGTTCAACATACATTATCTATAAGAATCTTCTTACCCAATTCTATTTATTATTATTCATCTACTTTACATTCACATGGAACACATATAAAATGGAACTGAAAAGCCATACTCACACTTTGGCAAGTAAATATTTCCAAGTTGCTAGTCAAAAAGTTAAAATATTTGTTACATAATAGACTGGGTATGGTAGCTCATGCCTGTAATCCCAGCACTTTGGGAGGCCAAGGCAGGCAGATTGCTTTAGCTCAGGCATTCAAGACCAGCCTGGGCAACATGGTGAAAACCCATCTCTACCAAAAAAAAAACTAGCAGGGTGTGGTGGTGTGCCCATAGTCCCAGCTACTCAGGAGGCTGAGGAGGGAGGATCCCTTGAGCCTAGGAGGTCACGGCTGCAGTGAGCTGTGTTCATGCCACTGTATTCCAGCCTGGGTGACAAAGCGAGACCCTGTCTCAAAAAATAAAATAAAACAAAATATTTATTGTATAACTGAATAAAAATAAAATGGCAGTCTATTCGTAACAGCAATCAGTGCAATGAAATGAAAATACCTAACATTTAAAATGTTCCTTGTAGGTCATATTTGTTTAGAACTTAGTGGTTGGGCAGACCTAAGGTCTGCATTTATTCTAGAACGGCATATGAGGTTTGTAGATTCCTACTCGGTTCTGGAACTGATATTGATACTTATTTATAGATAAGAAGAAATAATAATCAGATTCACAGGAAACAGTTTGAAGTTAATCAAAAATAGTAGAAGGTGAAAGAATGGAGAGGACAGGAACTTCAACTACTGACCAATGTAAGCACCACTGACACCTAATAGTTGCCAAGAAAAGACTAATCTTTGGTCAATTACCTTATTTGTCTCTTAAGAGTGCAGTGCTAAAGAAACTGGCCCTATGGGGTTATCCTTCCTAAACGGGTTGGTTAGCCTGAAAAGTTCTCACTCAGCCCTTTGCTGATCTATCCTCCAACTGTTTTAAGTGATTTTTATATAACGCAAATCTAGTCTTCTTTCTGTTCAAAATTTCCTAGTAGCTTTTCATTATCTCCAGGATAAGATCTAAACTCCCTGTCACTGCACATGAGATGTATGATCTGGACTCTGTCTCCTTTACTTCAGGTACTCCTCCTGCTCCCTGCTCAGTATTTTGTCTAAGCCATATCATGCAAAGTCACTCAAACATACCACGTCCAAGACAAACAATTTCCTTTGCCAATTCTTACCCAAAGCCTGCAGGAATGAAAAGATCTAGATGCCAATTTGGCAAACAAGTATTAAAAGGAACATTAAAGAGGTCAGAAAGCATTACCTTGAGTTTCTGTAATTCACCTTCAATGTCTATTTCCAAAGTAGGGTATATAGATTTGTATTGGTTAGCTAGAACTTTAAACCTGAGAAACACAGATAAATCAAGACATTACCACTCTGTACAAAAATATTTAAAATAATATCATTTGATTCAAATGATTTCTGCAGATGGTGAACGATCTTAACAGCAAATTAATCCTGAAACTGACATTACCTTCTGAGAAATAAAATTTAATAAAGGAGATCAGCCATATGAATACATATGACATTCAAATTATTTTTTACTCAAGTTTAGGCATAGCAACAATATAATTAAGGTGATATGTGTGTAGGGAGGGAAGAGAAATGGAATGACTAAAATCTGTAAACACAAAAGACTTAAATCTGAATTAACTGTGTTATACTGTACCATAACAAAAGGGGGCAGTTTACATGATACTTGTAAAAGAGAGAGAGGCAGACATTAGCAATCTAACATTCTTCAGTAAAGGTGCACTGCCAGTGCAGACAAATGTTACGTGGTCGATTGAAAGGGGATACAATGTCATTCATTATAGCTTTGATACCACTTGTTATTATACACAACCAACTCCCTCTCACTGAGTCACTGAGTAGCTTTTTGATGACTACTAGGCTTCCCATGGAGATGTGGCTACAGAAAGCATGTGTTAATGTAGCATCTCTGTTTTTCAAGTTGAGGTTGGTATACAATAATTCACCAGTATCTGAGAGCTAATGATTTCTGGGTGGGAGGACATAAGGAGTCTCCAGGCCTGAAAATGCAAGGATCAAGACCTTAGAATGTAACCACCCAAGGACTGCCACAGCCCCTGGAATCATTCTATTTCTCAGGAAACCATTCCATATTTCAATTTTTAAATATAACGCTGCCTTTGTCTTCATAGGACATTCTATTAAATCACCGTCATGTTATTTTTCATGAAGTTAATCTGTAACTAAAGATTAAGTATAATGTAATAAAGATAACTTTAACATTTCAAACCTTAAAAAGGCCAACCACCACTATTTTAACTAGAACACTGACTGTATCATTTTACACCCTAGGTTTAAAAAAAAAATCTAAAAATGCATTCATTCCTTCCATTTTGAAACACAAGTTAGTTACCTCTCAGAGAAGCCATCAAAGTCAGAAACAAGGTCGCACATCCTGAGTCCACTCCGAGCAGCTTTGGACGAATAAACTGGGCCAATGCCCTTTTTTGTTGTACCCAAACTTAAAAACAAATCCAAACAAGCTTTAAGTTAGACAAGAAAGATGTAGGTCTTATGGTCAGATCATTACAGTGAATAAAGTTACATATGACTATTTTCTGTTTATATTATTTCTTGTTAAGTATATGTTCATAATCCTACTGATTTTCTCTAAAACAGGATATTCTAATACTTACTTTTCTTAAACTTCTGGTCTAGAATTAAAATATAACGGTCTGTAAATGCTTAAACTGTACCAAAAACAAAAAACAAACAAAAAACAAACAAACAAAAAACACACACACACATACTTTTTTCCTGCTTGCTCTTGTCTCTGTTGTTCCTGGATACCATCAGCTGCTTGATGAAAATCAAATACTGAGGGGAAATAAAACCACAGTTGTTGAAACAAAGATAATACACAAAAGCAAAATACACTGCATTTCAAATTACTGAAGTTATAAATCCCTTCAGCCTCATTTCAGTATAACAAATTAAACACATTTTTACAAGTGATAATGGTAGAAGATAACACCAACTAGTACATTAATATGAAAACCTGTCTGATCTTTCCCTCTTATTTATTACAGTCTATACTATTTAAAAAAACTAAGTCATTACGAGGATAATTTTGAAACATCCTGCCTTAAAATTTTACAAAGGTCAATTTACAAAAATACTCTTTTTTTTCTTCAGGTTCTGGACTCCTAGAATCTAAGGCTCATGTTGACACCTCCCTTTTCCTCACTAGTCTCGAGCTTCCATCATCTCTCACCAAAACTGCAGTCTCCTAGTGTGTGTACCTCTTTCCATTCTTAGACATCTCTAATCCAAATGCTGTCATGCAGCCAAAGCATCTTTCCAAGACACAAATATGGCATTCACATCTCCCCTGCCCTTAAAACTCAACAGTTTCCCACTGCTCTAAAAAAACAGACAAAATTATTTTTATTATCTGGCCTCCTTGCACAGTCTACACTTTCATCTTATACTCATGCTCTGCCACCCTCACTGCCCTCTGGTCACACTGGCATTCTTTGCAGCCCTCAGCTACAAGGCATATACTTCTGCATGAAATATTGCCTCTTTCTACACTTACACATAACTTGTACTCTCTCTCTCCCCTGCCAATGCTCTGAGAGTATTAGGATCATGTCAGTTTAGCCTACTAGTTGATTTCCAGTGCAAACAAGTCCTCAAATATTTACTGACTGAATACATAGCTGGTTTATAGAAGAGGCAGAACTGGAATTTTGGTCTCTGAACTTCTAACCAAGGCTTCTTGTTTATTGTTCTGTTTTTAAACAGTTTCATGGGAATATAATTTATATACCACAAAATTCACCCATTTAAGATGTACAATTTACTGATTTTTAGTATATTTAACCATAGCTTCTTTTTGCTAATGATGTCACTGTTTCCAAATAATTAAGTTGAAATGTGTAGATGTTTAACAGAAAGACTGATAAGAGGTTTTTGGGATTAGTGGCAGCATCTGTAAAAGAACTATTTAGAAGCATTAGAAGACTGATACTGAAGTTATAGATGGTGAAGCTAGAAAAGTCTGATAACCCAATCTAAACCCATCCTCTGATTAACCCTGCCCATAAAACCATGTATGTACTCTTCTCTACTTTCCTCCTTTTGAGACACTATTAAAATTGTCAAGGTAATCCTCCTGCCGTGCTTGGCAAGGTTAACAACCATAGCTTTTTATGATCAACAGGTTTCCCTGGTGCTGTTAGTAGGAAAGTTTTGATGCTGTACATGCTAATTAGTTATATTTCAGAAACTAAATTTGTGTGATTTAAAAGTATCTAGTAAGCAGTATCTGTCTTAGTGCCACACAGTTAGGTAACAGTAACACCTTTAAAGCCGTATCAGTATACTGCACACCAAAAGATATCTATAAGAATACTCAGGGTAACAGTATTTGTAATATCCCAATATTGGAAACAACTCAAATTTTCATCAATGGTGGAATGAATGGATTTTTAAAAGTGTGAAATGGTCATATAAAGGGATACTACACAGCAATGAAAAAGAATAAAATACTCTTTATGTAAACAATAATTTTGATCTGTAAGGGTCAGTTTATCATCATGTTCCCATTTTATTGCCCAAGCAATAGTCTTTCTCAGTTACTTGAGAGGCCAGAATAGTTCTGAAGGGCTGTTTCATTAAACCCTGAATTTGCAAATCAACTATGACAAGATTGAGATCTTACAGTATGCCATTCTCATTTCTTTTGAATAAAAAGACATTTGAAAGTAAATGTTTTGTTTTTTATGCTCAAAGAAATTTAAAAAGCAACTGACAACCCACAAATCAATGGTTGCTGCAAAGCAGATGAACCATATTTTTCAGAAATTAATTTAGCGCCGTGGGATAGAGCTAATGCTTTCCTTGGTTTTTCTAGGCCCCAGGAAGCAATTAGTGTCATCAGAATAATTGCGTTCATAAGGCTTCATCAAGGCATGGAGCATGAATGCCTCCACCATTACTGTGTTGAAAGAACAGTCTTGGAACATCTGTTTCACTTTCTACAGCCTAGATACTGCAAACAAAAAAACATCATAACTGTGCACCTTTAGTTAAGTTGATTAACAGCATTTTAAAAGTTTTAATTTACTATTATAGTTAAGTTTTATTAACATGATTAATGTTATCCCATATTTAGTATGAGACTCGGAACATGTAACAGCCACGTTGCTTGCTTTCTCACATCTCCTTGAGGTCTTGGACTCAACTGTCACTTCTCAGTGAAGGCTCCCCGGCCACATTGTATACAACGGTAGGCCCCCACCTCCTCCTTCAAACTGCCTGCCATTGCCTACCTCCTTTCTCTGAGTTACTATTTCTCCTCAGAACTGAGCACTATATGCCATGCTACATGGATTACATATTTCTATTGATATGATTTGGTTTCACTAGTACACGATATGCTCCATTAAGGGATGCTTTTGGTCTTCTCTACTGCTGAATCCTTAGCGCTCAGCACCATACCTGACACCGTAGGCATTTAATACATAGATACTAAATAAAAGAACAGACACCTAACAAATCTGGATTTCATATTTAATTTTTTTAAGGGTCTCAACCACTTATTAGGCCATTTTCCCTCAATAAGTATCTCTTATAGTACAAACTGAGTTATGAGATTCAGTGAACAGGGCAAAAGTTTAATGCAATAGGTCCTTGCATTAGTGTGCTAATGTAAAGAATTGGCCAGCAACTTAATAATTTTTAAGTTGCCTTAAAAAAAATCAACTGTTTAAACCTTCTAAGTGAAATACTTGAAGGTAACTCGAGTAACGTAAAAGATGCATATTATGGCCCCTAGAGCAACTACCAAAATTCACAAATTCATAAAACACAAGAGGTATAGCTAGTAAGTTAACAGTGGGGATAATATTAAAAATGTTCAGTGTAAAAGAAAGCAGGAAAAGAAAAAAAATAAAGAACAAATAAAAAGAAAACAAAGAGCAGACATAAATCTAACCATAGTGATAATTAACTATAGCAAAAGTAAATAGTCTAAACATTCCAATTAAAGGATAAAATTGTCACATGAATAAAATGCAAGACCCAACTACATTTTGTCTATAAAAAATACATTAAAAGATCCAAAGAGACAGATACACTAAAGATTATTAGAGGATGGAAAGTGATACACCATGCAAATAGTAATCTTAAGGCAACTCTAGTGCTATATTAATATCAAAGTAGATATCAGAATAAGGAATATTACCATAAGGAGGATATTGTGGTATTAACATTCATAGCTTATTAGATACTTTTAAATCACACAATACAAATTTAGCTTCTGAAAAGTAACTAATTAGTATATACAGCATCAAAACTTTCCTACTAACAGCACCAGGGAAACCTGCTGATCATAAAAAGCTATGGTTGTTAATACCAATTCATAATGAGGAAAAGGTTCAATGCATCAAAATCAGAATTGTAAACATACATGAACCTAACAGAGCTTCAATGTGCATGAAGCAAAAACTGACTGACTTCAAAAGAGAAATAGACAAATCTACAATTATTGTCAAGAGGCTCAACACTCCTCCGACTAACTGATAGAATATAGATAGAAAATCAGTTGGGATACAGGATTTGAACAACACTATCAAACAATTTGATTTAACTGGCATTTAAAGAACACTCTAGTCAACAAGAGCAGAGCACATATTCTTTCTAAGTGCATGAAGACCATTAACCAAACAGACCACATCCTGAGCCGTAAAAGAAGTCCCAACCAACTAAGATTAGGATCATACAGAGTATATTCTCTGTTCACAATAAAATTAAATTGTGAATAGAGAGAAATCATGAAAATCTTCCAATATTTGGAAACACGAACATCATACTCAACATAAAGGTTAAAATATAAATTATGTTATTTTGCACTGAATGGAAATGAATGTACAAATAATATTTGTGGAATATAGCTAACATAATTACATGTGTTAGAGGAACACATGTAATTTTAAATGCTTACATTAGAAAAGAAAGGTCAGGAAGGAAGAAAGGAAGGGAGGGAGGGAGGAAGGGAGTGAGGTCGGTCTAGAGTTCATGATCCAAGCTTCTAAAGGAACTACAAAAACGAGCAAATTTAAACCAAAGAAAGTAGAAAGAATAGGAAGAGCTGAACCCAGTGAAACAGAAAACAGAGAAAATGGTTTTCTGGAAAAAAAAAAACAACCCACAAAATCAATAAAATGGATACCATGAATAAAAGAGGGACATCACTGAAGACTACAAAAGTTACCAATAATTTGAGAAGTTAGACGAATACATTTCTTTAGAAAACATAAATTACTAAAACTGACACAAGAAACAGAAAAATCTGAATATCTCAATATCTATTAAAGAAATAAAATTCATAACCTTCATGGAATTCATAAAAACATCCTCACAAAGAACATTTAAACAAGAAATATTACCAACCTCACACATAACTCTTTCAGAAAAACAGAAGGCACTAAAATTGAAGAACAGACAACAAAACTAAAGAAAACTACAGAGCAGTATTTGTCAGGATAAAAACGGTATATCTTGACCAAGTACAGCACTTAAGTTAGCTGTTGGGTGTACACATATATGAATAAAACATATAAAATTCTTTCCTTTGTGGACACAACCTGTGTAAGGTGTTTTCACTGATTGGGGAACTAGTGACTGGAAAGGAAATCACTTGCCAGAGGATCCATAATCAAGATTTGGATCCAGATCCCTTAGTTTCAAAGCCTATAGTTTTTTCCATTGTCCTACGCTCCGTATCACCCACCACACTTTCATCCAGAATCTCATACTATGGAAAATTTTTAAAACGCTTGGAAATAAATGAACATTTTGAAGCATCTATATGCCAGATCCTGTACTCAGTTCTGAAATGAGAATTCTAACGCCTTAAATTACAATGGAGCTTACAGAACTGTCCATTCAGTGCCATGGTGACAGGGGGAGTCTCTAAAGCAAAGATCGAAGCAGTTTCACAGCAACGATTTTCCAATTAGTTTTTTTATTTTTTAATGATACTATTTACTCCTTTTCACTATTATAGAATTGCTTATATTAAAATACATGTTTCTGACCGGGCAGTGCCTTACGCCTGTAATCCCAACACTTTGGGAGGCCAAGGCGGGTGGATCATTTGAGGTCAGGAGTTCAAGACCAGCCTGGCCAACATGGCGAAACCCTGTCTCTACTAAAAACACAAAAAAATAAGCTGGGCATGGTTGGACATGCCTGTAATCCCAGCTACTCAGGAGGCTGAGGTACGAGAATCGCTTGAACCCAGGAGGCAGAGGTTGTAGTGAGCCAAGATCACGCCACTGCACTCCCGCATGGGTGACAGAATGAGACCCTGTCTCAAAAAATAATAAAATAAAATAATAAAATAAAAAACATGTTTCTTGTAAGACTTTTTAAGAACCCTAGGAAATGAACCTTATAGGCTTGTAGTAACACACATTTTAAAGCACAACACATCCATTATTACACATATTACTACTAACACCTAAATTTTAGTCTGAGCTTATCTTCTACAGGCTCAGTCTTCTGTCAGAAATACTTTCCTTTAAGGACATACATTTATGGGAAAAAAATCATTATTAAAGAAATATAATTGTAAATAAAATAATAATATTCATTTACATTTATTATGGCTTAAACCACATTACTTTCCTTTTACTCTAGGCCTTTTTACTCCTTCCCATACTACTTTGTTGTTTTGTTTTGGTGGTCTAAAATAATTAAGTAACTTGCTTAACCTCTATGCTGTATACCAAGGATGGAACTGATAAGTGACAGACCCAAAGCAATTGCAATGAAGAAGGAAGATGGAGAATCCAGACAGGAACAGGGATATATCTCTTAACATGATGTTCTTTCCAACAGGCTGATATCATCAGCATACATTTATATCTGCACAAAGCCCAACTACCTGATTACATACACTGATGCTATACGTTACTCAAAGGGCAGGTATTAGGGATTATTCTGTTTTGCAATCCTAAATTGTGGTATGCTGATTAAGATAGTGAATTTCATAGAGCAGATAACATAACAAAAAGCCATTAGAAAGTTCTGAAGATAAGTAGTGGTTTTTATCATCTAATGCAGTGCTTTGCTTTATCCACAATAGGAACAATGGATACCAAAAAGCTACACATAAAATCACGAAGGTAAAAAAAGATAAAGTTGACTATTGGTAACAGAATAAATAAAGCTAATGAGTAGTAAGTATAAGCAAACAAAAATGCTACAAAAGTATTTCACAAAAACATATTTTTCCTTATACACCTAGGAGACTGCCAATAAGAAAGAATATTGGTAGGGCCGGAGGTAGTGGCTCATGCCTGTAATCCCAGCACTCTGGGAGGCCAAGGTGGGCAGATCACCTGAGGTCAGTAGTTCAAGACCAGCCTGACCAACATGTGAAACCCTATCTCCACGAAAAACACAAAAATTAGCTGGGCATGGTGGCACACCTGTAACCCCAGCTACTCAGGAGGCTGAGGCAGAAGAATCGCTCGAACCCAGGAGGCAGAGGTTGCAGTGAGCTGAGATCACCCCACTGCACTCCAGCCTGGGTGACAAAGCGAGACTCCATCTAAAAAAAAAAAAAGTATTAGTAACACTGTATTGCTTCCTATATGATAGCACAACAGTGATATATAAGTTTAAAATTCAAGTTCTAAGATAAGCTAACAAACAAAATATAAATATTTTTGAAATCAGAAGCTTAAAATGGGCAACAAAAATGACAACCTCCTTCTTCTGAAAACCAAAACAAAACCCTTGGGTCCTGATCCAAACTGCATGTTATCATTTGGCACTGCAAAGCTTCTGTTTCCTTTGGTTTTTGTCTTGGTTATGCATCTATGTTATTAATTATTCTGGAAATATAAAAGATGCCTTTTAAATAAAAGTATTACTGATAATATTGTCATAGTTTAAGTATAATCAGGTGAACTATAAACTACTCACAAGCTTAGTTTTATGTTAAATACAGAAGTATTCCACATTTCATCCAGTTACACTAACAAACAGCTATCAGTCTTTGCATTCAAGGATAACCAGCCTACTTATAGACAACACACAGGACAACAAATATTGACATAAAACTGTTTTTTTCAGTAAAAACAAAAAATTGTTCTTTTCAGACTTTACAGATTAAGAAGCTTGTGGCACACAATGTAACAGAGGCCAGTTTCATATAAAAACTGTACGTTAATCCAATAGAGTTTACTTCAAATAAGTTATTTTATTTGGGTTACTAGGATTATACATAGGATTCAAGTCTGTGGCTATTATCTGGAGGGACCGTTATTTGGTTTCTGTGCTTGGCTGATAAATACTGTTAAGTATCTTGATGAGGCTGCCTTTTAAATAGAGGCCAGTGTTAAAACTAGAGCAGCTACTGCCACAGGACACATACATATTTAAATACAATTTAAGAGTGCAGATCAATCATAGAGAAGTTTCCTACATGGTTTTTACTTATTTCTTTTCTGGTTATTGTCTCTTAATCATGTCACTGCTAATTAACAATTCTATTGGTTCTGAAAGAGAAAAATAACAGAAAAGAAAATTCCAAATTTATTGGTAGTGGTTGAAATTTAGGTTAGTCTGAACAAAATCTGAATTACTTAAAAAGCAATAATTATTACATTTTAGGCACAAAGACTCACTCTATCTGCAAAATGGTACACTTACTCTTACAAGAATATTACATGTACAAATAAATGTTCTTTGCATTTTGATGTGGCTTATTTTTAAATAGAATTAGAGATGTCTTATGAAATACCACTTGTATTACAAATTTGCTTAGCTAAACTTTTTCTCAAATAGGTAAATTTCAGCCTAGACTTTGTTAAAAAAGAAAAAAGTTAATAAGTTTTTTTTTGTATTCAGAACTCAATTACTACAATCCATCCTACTTACGCTAAATAAAAATAAAAGACAAAATTAGTTACTAAATACTTTCATTTGATAAATTTCTGATAAAAAGATAGTTACAAATAAATGCAATATATCCACCTTACCAATATGAGCTCTGTCAGATATAATAAGCCTTTTTTCCCAGCCTTCTAGTCCTGGAGAGAAAGGGGAAAAAGATATATTTTAATTGAATATTCTGTACAGCAGTTTTAAAATCTTAATTCTTTTTTTCTTTTTTTGAGACGGAGTCTCGCTCTGTTACCCAGGCTGGAGTGCAGTGGCGCGATCTCGGCTCACTGCAAGCTCCGCCTCCCGGATTCGCTACCATTCTCCTGCCTCAGCCTCCTGAGTAGCTGGGACTACAGGCATCCGCCACCACACTTGGCTAATTTTGTTTTTGTATTTTTAGTACAGACTGGGTTTCACCATGTTAGCCAGGACAGTCTCGTTCTTCTGACCTCGTGATTTGCCCACCTCAGCCTAAAATCTTAATTTCTTTAGAAATATGTCTAGGCCGGGTGTGGTAGCTAATGCCTGTAATCCCAACACTGTGGGAGGCCAAGGCAGGTGGATCACTTGAGACCAGGGGTTTGAGACCAGCCTGGGTAACATGGTAAAACCCATCTCTACTAAAAATACAAAATTAGCTGGGCGTGGTGGTGGGTGCATCTAATCCCAGCTACTCGGGTAGCTGTGGTACAAGAATCACTTGAATCCGGGAGGCAGAGGTTGCAGTGAGCCAAGATTGTGCCACTACATTCCAGTGTAGGTGGTGGAGCGAGATGCTGTCTCAAAAAAAAGGAAATACAATGTCTAAAATCATTTTTTACTGATGCAATCGCGTTTGTATCTTTTCTTCCGTATAGGAAACATCATGTCTAATAAGAGTTTTCTCACATGTCATTCATTCCATACATAAATTCACTCACATGCTATCTTTCCAAATGTCTTGCTCTAAAAGCTCCAAATTCAAACCAGTCACATCCACATAAATTATTTCTAGGAATCCAAAAGGCAAATGGTAGAAAAACATCATGCTGGGGAGGTTAGGTACCTGGCAGGGAGAAATTTGCTAGGGGAAGTTAGGTACCTAGCAGGGAGAAATTTGACAGAAAGGAGTTAATTTTAGCAATGGCACCCTTTCCCAAAAGATAATTGTAAAAAATATGGGCCAGGTGTGGTGGCTCATGCCTGTAATCCCAGCACTTCAGGAGGCCAAGGCGGGGGGATCACCTGAGGTAAGGAGATCGAGACCATCCTGGCAACATGGTGAAACCCTGTCTCTACTAAAAATATAAAAATTAGCTGGGTGTGGTGGCGGGCGCCTGTAATCCCAGCTACTCAGGAGACTGAGGCAGGAGAATCGCTTGAAGCCGGGAGGCAGAGACTGCAGTGAGCCGAGATCGTGCCACTGCACTCCAGCCTGGCGACAGAGCAAGACTCCATCTAAAAAAAAAAAAGAAGTACAGAAAATAAGTTTTTTCACTAATTCTTCTAAAGTACTACTGTTAATTACTGTACTTACTATAGTGAATTGTAAGGAGATATATCTGTCTCCCCATTTAACTGTGGAAGATCTAGAGGAGAGGCTGTGAGTTTTCATAGCACAGGGCCTGTTATCCAATAAGTGGTTTTAAAAATTATTTTTGGCTGAGAGCAGTGACCTATAATCCTGCCACTTGGGGGACCAAGGCAGGAGGATTGCTTGAGGCCTGGAGTTTGAGACCAGTCTGGGTGACACAGAAAGACCTCATCTCTACCAAAAAAAAAAAAATTTTTAAAAACCTGTCCAGGCATGGTGGCATGTGCCTACGGCCCCAGCTACTTGGGAGGCTGAAGCAGGAGGACTCTTGAGCCCAGGATGCAGAGGCTCACTACTGTGTTCACACCACTGCACTCCAGCATAGATGATAGTGCAAGACTGTGTCTCCAAAAAAAAAAAATGCTTGAATGAACAAATGAATCCAAATTGATGTTTTTCTTTAAAGACAATACTAAAGACAAACTGCCAAGCTGCAAACATTTCAAAACTAATCTTTAACAATCAAAAATTTGTTTTTACCTTAAGATTTATTTTTAAAATATATTCCCTAAAGATTAAAGAGGAGAACCTCCTCAGTAATGTGCGAAAAGGTAAACCTGGAATATTAAGCGTCCCCCTCTATGGCTGTTTTGACACACAAACATGTATTCTAAAATTAGTGTAGGAGATATAATAAAGAAAATAGGAGCAAGAAATTCAGTAAAGTGGAAAAAGAGCAAGATCGGATAGGCTAGAAGGAAAAAGGGAGCAGGGCAAACTTATTAAAGGAGATGAGAAGAGAGAGCAGCACCAATATAAAAATCACAGACTAGGTCACAGGTAAAAACGCAGAAAGGAGAAAAGAGATGGTAGCAAAGACAGGATTCTGTAAAATCACATTTAGTGGTTAAGAACACTTGAGGACAGATTGCTACTTTTAAACCTGAACAGGGCAGGGCGCGGTGGCTCACATCTGTAATCCCAGCACTTTGGGAGGCCAAGGCTGGCGGATCACAAAGTCAGGAGTTGGAAACCATCCTGGCTAACATGGTGAAACCCCATCTCTACTACAAATACAAAAAAGTATCCAGGCATGGTGGTGGCACGTGCCTGTAGTCCCAGCTACTCGGGACTGAGGTAGGAGAATCGCTTGGACCCAGGAAGCAGAAGTTGCAGTGAGCCAAGATCGTGCCACTGCACTCCAGCCTGCGTGACAGAGCGAGACTCCGTCTCCAAAAAAAAAAAAAAAAAACCTGAACAATACTTTAACAGTAATTGCGTGTTTTAAATGTGAGCTAATTCAAGGGGACACTATACTAATGATTTTCCTCAATTATGTATTACAGGTTGAGACTCCTTTATTCCAAATACCAGAATATTTCAGATTTCAGATTTTTTTTGGACTTTGGAATATTTGCATACAAATAATGAGCTCTCTGGGGGGTGTGGCTTAAATATATACACGAAATTCATTTATGTTCCATATACACCTTATACACATCAACTGAGGCAATTTTATACAGTATTTTAAATAATTTTGTGCATGAAAAAGTTTAGGGACCCTCCTTCTCCTCCTTCTCTTCTTCCTCCATCCTCCTTCTCCCTCTTCCTCCTCTATCCTCCTCCTCCTCCTCCCTCTTCCTCTTCCTCCTCCATCCGTGGTTGTTTACCAACACCAACATTCTTGACTCTGAATTTATATGCTGATAAGTAATCATTTCCTTACACTTATTCACACACAAGTATTTAACAGTAACGACATACCACTAATACAGTGGAAAAACTGTGTTCAGGGTAACTAAGCAGTACAGCAGCAGCACCAGAGTATCTGTATCAGCTGGCAAACAGCAATAACAACAAACGGTAGGCTTTCAGTCTCCACCTGTATTCTGTATTTCATGTATCACCACAGTTGGAACATCCAGCTGGCACACGTGCCACTTTACTACCCTCTGCGGGCATGCTTGTGTGGGGGAATCGGGGCATGCGTGGAAAAGCTGTATGAAAGCTGAAAGCGGAGAAGGCTTTTCCCTTGGAGACACTGAAGAAACTGTGTGTGTGCCTATGTTTGGACGGTGACTAGTTGCATGAGGTCGGGTATGGAACTTTCCACTTGTGGTGTCATGTCTGTGTTCAAAAAGTTTCAGATTTGGGGAGCATTTTGGGTTTCAGATTTTTGTATTAGGGATGTTTAAACTGGATTTGTATTATCAAATTCCCCTCACACCCTAATGAGATGGCCAAGGTTAGTGTAAACACACCTCTAAAAATCCAAGAGATCAGTAAAGGCAAGAATCCAGGACTATTTCTTTTAAGAAGATGGGCATGGATATATTGCACAAAAGCAGCATTTACTTCACTTAGAAGGAGGGCTCTAAACAATTCTCCTTACATCTGTGTAGCATGGGGGAAAAAAATTCCCTTTTATCCCTGAGTTGTAGCAACAAAAGGAGAGCTCCAGACCCTCTAGAAAACAAGACTGACAGTGTGCAAACTCAGGAATTTGCTAGTTTTGCCACCCACATATTGTAATTCTAGCTACCTTAAGATAAAGTTTACAGATAACCAATGTGTAAAAAAATCAGGACTTAACATAATGACATAAGATGTTAGTCTTCTGTTTAAAACACTGTTTATAATAAAACTTAATAACTGACATTAAAAATTTGTCCTATAGTAGCCTGCAATTTTAAAGTATAAGACAAACATGTTGTTTGTCTGGCATAAGATCCTAATAAAACTTTACAAAGAACAACTGTCTGGCATAAGATCCTAATAAAACTTTACAAAGAACAACTGGTTACCAAGTAGACTCATTCTTTCATACCTTTTCCTTTTTGAACATTTTTCTCTGCTTCTTCAAACAATCCAGGTAGATGAATTACCACACCATTTCCTAAAGAAAAGCCAACAAGTTGCAGCCGTAAGCATCTATAATTACAACTCAGACATATGTCACTTAAAGGCCATTCTGATTTACCAGGTGTTACTACAGAAATGATTCCAAGTTTTCATAGGAGTATAAGTTAAATACATAATGGAACATAATATAGTGAATATTTTATGCCAGAACTATACTCAATGAAGTTGAAAATTTCTTGGAAACAAAGTGAAGTATGTTTTTGAAGGAAACGATGTAATTTTAAGCACATGGAACATGGTCACAGTACACACTAAATCAGTATCTTTCAAGTTGGGGAATCACACCCTATCAGGTCACAAATCAGTTTAGGAGGTTGTGATAAGGTTTTTTAAAAATTAAGAAGTAGAGTAGAAAAGATCAGATTGCATCATGTGTTGTAACGGTTCAAAATAAATTCATGAACCTCTCGTATTACTTACTGTGAGTCATGGTTAAAAGTATTTGGGGAAAAAAGTATTTGGAAAACTGATTCGATGATCTAATACTTCTTTATAGAATTAAGATTGTCAGTGAGCACAGATGAATGCAAAGTAATCACTCCAAAAAGTATTACTGTTAAAACACCTTACAGTGACAAATAGCCAAAGTCAGGTATATTCCAGAAGGTATCAAGGTCAAAATTAATAAGAGATCAATGAACCACCTGGTTAGTGAGAGATGAAATCAGTTTTGACAATAAAAAATAAATGCCATTATCTCCATGCAGCTCAGTTTATATACTTACCAATGAATGCAGTGACATTTGGATTAATTATTCCACTGGGTAAGAGATGAAAATCATATTCCACAGAATCCACAACAACTGTATGGCCAGCATTATTTCCACCCTAAAATATAAGACAGGGGAAAACTAAGTTTGATGATAAATATGACAAATAACATATCTCCTTCCAAAGTGAATTAATGACTTCCTGCCAAAAGGTCAACTTAAGAGAGTCCAAATATTTGCCACCTTTACTGATTTGTTAAAGGCTTTAAAATAGTTTGGCTGTCTCCTTTCCCCACTGTAGTACACTTGAGTGATTATTCTGAAAGAATATGGAAATTGGGGAATTCAGGTTTCTCAAAGACAGAAAATCACACTCCTTAAAAGACGGAAAAAAAGTGAAAAAAAATACATAGAGCAGTTAGTCTGTCTTTGGCTATGGAGGATTATGGCAATCTAACTAACCATATTCCATCTACACACCAAAAAATCTCTAAGAGAAGAGTAATCTATCCAGTTACCCTAACTTGATGTAAATATGCATATAATTCCCATCGTCTTAAGAGTCTGTCAAGCAACTCTGCGACCTGAAATTTGTATTCTTACATGGACTTACCAAGAATCTCCCCCAAACACTGGTTATCCTTGGCCTCTAATTTATATACCAGTCTTGTAGGTTTGGTTAATGACAGATCCCCAGAACCTGCTCACCTCTGGATAAAATAATATCATGCGTCAAGGAACTGCTAACACTGAGAATCATACTATAAACTCATGACGAAATTTGCTTTCTATGAAGCTTATGCAGAAATAACAAAATGGAAAAAGTCAAATTACAAAATTAGGTACAAAGGAGACTAAATATTAAGTAACCAGATAACTTTTCTAATTTATATGTTTAAAAAACATGGAAGAAAACACAAGTTTTCACACTTGTCAGCTGATTACATATATGTTTAAACTTCTATACAACATTAACACACTTTTAAAAGTAAACTCGGGATGTATTTGCAACAAATAAAAACTTCAACAACATCCTTCTATAACAAAAAATACCAATCAAAACTATATTGCCTGAGAATGAGGGCTGATCACGAGGCTATTTTTCTTTCATTTTTAATTTTTGTTGGTATGTAGTAGTGCATATATTTGTGTGGTGCATGAGATGTTTTGATACAGGCATATGAGTAATAATTATATCCGGGTAAATACGGTATCCATCAACTCAAGCATTTACCTTTTCATTATGTTACAATCTAATTATACTCTGAGCTATTTAAAAATGTATAATAAATTACTGTTGATTGTAGTCCCCTGTTGTCCTGTCAAACACTAGATGTATTTTTATCTAACTATATTTGTATACCCATTAACCATCTCCCCACCCCACCCCCAGCTCTTACCACTATCTTTCCCAGCCTTTGGTAACCATCCTTCTACTCTCTATCTCCATGAGTTCCATTGTTTTAATTTTTAGCTCCTACAAATAAGTGGGAACATGTAAAGCTTGCCTTTCTGTGCTTGGCTTACTTCACGTAACATAATGACCTCCAGTTCCAGCCACATTGTTGCAAATGACAGGATTTCATTCTTTTTTTGTTTGAATAGTACTCCACTTTGTTTATGTACCACATTTTCCTTATCTGTCTGGGTAGTTATCTGCCTAATTATTCAAGGCTCACAGGCTTTTTAGCTAGCAGGTAATGAATCCTGCCAGAACTCAGTCCTTCCCTTCAAGGCAGCAACTTCCCTTATGGCCCAGGGTATGTCTAGAAATTTGTGCTGGAACTAGGGCCTGTGATGGCGAGCTCAGGACTTCCCCCAGCACCCTGTCCTACTGTGGTTGGGATCCAAACTGCAAGACCAAATCCTCCTGACTCTTCCCTCTCTTCTCCTCAAGTGGAGGGAAGGAGCCTCTCCTGGAGCTGCATGCTGTGCTGCCTGGGGTTGGGCGAAGGGGCGCACAATCACTCCCTTGGCTATCTTGGCTGGTGTCTCACTAGATCACATGCCCCCCAAGTCCACTGGCTCCAAGTCCAGCACAACACCGGAACTTGCCCAAGAACTGCAGTCTTTGTGGCCCAGACTATCTTCCAAATTTATTTAGGGCCCCAGAGCACTTTAGCATGTGCTGGCTAGGCTTGCTGGAACTCAGGTTCTGACCACTAGGATGGGCAATTCCCCTCTGGTAAGGGCTGGTCTAAATGCTCCCTCCGTGGGCACTGGCTGAGTTCTGCCCAGTGTTGCTTTCTGTTGTGACAAGGGCAGCACTGAGTTCCAATGCAAAGTCCTAGGATCACTGCATTCTCCCGCGTCTAAGCGTACAGATTCTCTCTCAGTGCCCCATGGTTGCTGGGGGTGGGGAAGGGGTGGTATCAGCAATTCAAGACTGTCTTTCCTACCCTCTTCCATGCCTCTTTCAGTGATAGGAAGTTAAAACCAGGTACTGTGATTGCTCACCTGATTTTTGGTTCTTATGAAGGTGCTTTTCTGTGTGGATAGTTATTAAATCTGGTGTTCCTGTGGGAGAACAATTGGTAAAGGGTTCTGTCTGACCATCTTTCCCCATTCTGCCCGATCCACAAGGTTATTTTTAACAAATTGAATGTTACTACTTTTACCAAATCATCACCAATTATGAGGTCACAAAAATGCTAGAAAAATTGGCCCTGCTAAAAAAAAAAAATCTTCAAAAAGCAAGTACCTATTTACATGGTGTTTTGCACTGTATAAAGCAAAGAACTCTTTGAAGACTAAGGTATGGCATATATTTAAAATAAAAAAACTTGGCAGTGTTGGACTCAAATCTGTAAGCCACACTTTGGAAAGGCACAGGCAGACAGAAACAGGAATGATGGGCAACACCTTCAGGTAATACCAAAAAGGAAACAGGTGCATTCGTTTTTACTATTTATTTTTAAATAGGAAATTCCCACATATGATACAGACACTAAATGGCACAGAAGTATGCACAATAAAATGTGAAGCCTTTCTCATGCCCTTGCTGTAAGACAACCAGTTAGCACAAGTTTTTGGTGTCCTTCCTGAAGTGCTTTTTGCATATAAAACATATATACTGTTTTATTTTACATATACAATGGTAGCAAACTATATACAGGTGGGCAGCTTGCGTACTTCCATAACCTTGCAAAGAGAATCATCTCATTCTTTTAACAGTTGTATTTTATCCTTTTGTATATGTACATATATCATAACTTATTATACTGGTCCCATAATGAGAGGCATTCAGATTGTTTCCAATATTTTGCTACTATAAACAATCTTGTAATAAACTTCCTGGTAAGTATTATTATTTCATATTTGTGTAATTTTATCATCAATTCTGATAGAATCCTAGGACATATAGTATACACCAAAAGAACATTATTTATCTTAACTTAGTCTTTTAAAAGTAACTCACAGGATAATTCTTACCTGTATTTCAGTTCCTCTTGTTACAAATTACTAAGTTTAATAAATTTTTACTAAGTTGTTATAAAGTATTTGGTAATTTTGAGACAACAAATAAGGTATTATTATCACAGCCAAATCAGGTTTTTTTAAGAGATGGGGTCTCACTATAGCCCAAGCAGGCCTTGAATTCCTGGGCTCAAGCAATCCTCCTGTCTCAGCCTCCTGAGTCCCTGAGACTACATGTGCATGCCACCCTACCCAGCTACAAGCAGTTTATTTTTTTAAAATCAGTTTTTAGGCCGGGCACGGTGGCTCACGCCTGTAATCACAGCACTTTGGGAGGCCGAGGCAGGTGGATCACGAGGTCAGGCGATCGAGACTGTCCTGGCTAACATGATGAAACCCCGTCTCTACTAAAAATATAAAAAATTAGCCAGGTGTGGTGGTGCACACCTGTAGTCCCAACTACTCAGGAGGCTGAGGCAGGAGAATGGCGTGAACTCGGGAGGTGGAGCTTGCAGTGAGCCGAGATCGCACCACTGCACTCCAGCCTGGGCGACAGAGCAAGACTCTGTCTCAAAAAAATCCCCCAAAAAACAAGTTTTTAAAATTTCATCATTTGCTCAAGGTTAAAAATAAACTACTCTAATTTTTGGAGTAGACCCTTAAAGCAAGTCTCCTAATTTACATAAAATTACTTTTATAGATATACTAATATAATCATTTGATGAATTATTATTTGACAATTATTACTGGCAGTGCACGACAATGTTCTTATTGTGCAACAAAAGCTTACTCTCTTAGCTAATATTTTACCAAGAAAGGTAGTAATGATGGAATTAACCATAATAAAGAGACGATGGTTGCTCTAGACACACACACACACACACACACACACACACAATTTTTCAGGCAGATGGTTGTGATGGATGACTTTAGAGGGAAAAATTGGCTTAACTCCTTAAGTTTGTCCAAGTTTATAGGTAGTGCAAGCTGGAAAGTTCAGCAGTAAAAGACTTAAAGTCACACGGTGGTATAAAGTTTGCTCATCCAAATATTAGTTATTGAAAAATATTAACATTTTTCAATAACCAGTATTACATTGATTATTATACGGTTTAAATATCATTTAAATTGTTTCAGTATGTAAATATGGTTAAATATACCCAGAAAAACCCTAGATTATCCTACGTAGGATTTAGAGGGAAATAACTAAGTGCTTATTTATATTTGGTCACTAG
Organism: Trachypithecus francoisi; assembly: GCF_009764315.1. NCBI lineage: Eukaryota > Metazoa > Chordata > Mammalia > Primates > Cercopithecidae > Trachypithecus > Trachypithecus francoisi. The sequence continues at coordinate 4,042,719 of NW_022681470.1, read as the reverse complement.
TGCTCCGGGGGCAGCTGGGGTATAACTGTTAATCTTGAAACGCACACTATGCAGAAGGGTCTCGGGGTGAAATGAGAAGGAGCTGCTCATAAGGAGTTTCTTGATGAGGTAATCTATATACGAGACAAGTTTTAGCATACTGTATTTTATAAAATGCAACAGATAAAGCTTCAAATTTGAAGTGCCTATTTGGATGCTAACCTAAAATACTCAGATTATTCACCTTGGGACCTCAGGCAATTGTCCTCAAACAGAGATTACACTGGTCCAAGGAGAGGTCACGTATTAGCAGACAGCAAAACAAAGAATTTCAAACATGAGCAGCATAACCAAAAACAGTTTCAAACACGAGCACCCCCTCAGTGTCCCACCTACATATTATAAGGGCAGATGGAGCTGCTCCTACATGGGCCCATGGGCAACTCCATGTAGTATGTGCCAGGATGAGCAACAGCAAGGATGTGTTTGATTAATCATGTTCCATGATTCTCCCGGGTAGCACTGGGGAGGCCAGATAGTACCAAATAAATGATGGGAGATATTTTGTTGTTGTTGTTCTACTTCTAACGGAAACATACAATTTCCTTCTCAATCCAAATTTTCCACAAATCAAGCTTGATCAGTTATCTTCCACAAAAGTATGAATCTTATAATCACATGAACAGTTACACTAATTACCTCTTGCTTCTCTGCCAAACTCCCATAACACTTATGATCCCAGTCACTCTTGTAGCATTTAACAAATACTTTCCATTATCATAGCTGTATATTCTATATTACTTAACAAAAAAATAGAATGTGTTCAATTAATAGTTATATAAACAAAGGGCTGTGGAATCTCAATGTTGTTTCTGGATCAATTACATCCAACAGGGAAAATATTTAGTAATAAATCTCAAATATAATTTTTTGAACTTTTTTTTTCCTAGAAATAAGTCATATTTCTGAGTTGGTAAAATGCTTTTCTGAACATACATTTTTGGTGTCTGCCACGGTTAACCAAATGTCCGTCCATTTTTGTGTAGCCTTTATACCGTACAGATTTCACTGACATCATCCTTGCATCTGAGTATTAAAAACGGTTGACATTGTTCTTTTCAGTCCTCACAACATCCCTATGAAGTAGGTGGTACTGACTCCATTCCACAGATGGGGAGGCCTAGCATGGAAAGGTTTCGTGGCTCCTCACAAGCCACGTGGCAGGGAGGCAGGAAGGGAGGGAGGGAGGCAGAGTGGCAGAGCAGCTCTCCAGCCACGTGCTAACACCGCCTTCACATTCACACTTCCATCAGTGCCACAACACTGCAAGGCAGGCTTTCATGTTGAGGCCAATTTTTAAACTATTTTAATTCTGAAATATACCCTCTCCAACACCCCAAGAAACAAAAAACAGCATGAGTTCACAAGCAGCTATGTGGCAGGTTTCTTTGAGGAAAAGCACAAGCTTATAATGCCTTATATGATGCGCTTATATTAAATACCAAGAATAAATGCACGTTAATTTTATTAGAGTGAACAATATATGAAAGAAAATTCAATTGTGGTCACAAAACATCCCCTAATATAGTATATATTTTATCAATTTTCTTTGACTGTTATTCTTACATTAAGATTAAATACAAAGAAAATATTAAATAAGCTTCTTAATTACCAGGGAAAAATGTATCTCATCACAGAGCTATGAAATAAACTGGAACATCATGATAGAAACAAAAACCAGGACTAAAATTCTATGCTCTCAAAGCTGAAAAGCAAAGTTTCAGGTGTATGCTTTTAGTTTTTACAATCAATACATAGCTAATTTTCATTATTTTAATTAAGGTTAAAATAATACAAACCAATTTAACTCTATTTTTTCTTCCAGAAAAGCACTACAGGTCAATAGCATATTAGACTGTTGGAAAACAATTTACAAATAGGAACAATCCAGAACAAATGCTTCCTCATACCTTATTTTCCCACACAAAATTAACTCCAGGTTAGTTAGAGCTTTTGCATGCTCAGTCCCCCTCCTTTTCCCTTACTTGCAAATCACAGGAATCATGTCCCCAGCCACAGCGAATTGATCCAGGCAGGAAAACATGTTCCAACCTGAGCCTGTCAGCTCCTCTCCCTTGGGAATCTGAATTTGAGTACTGAGGAGGAAAGCAATAGCAGTCTGAGATGCCTGTCACCTACGGGAAGCATCCTAAAGAAAAAGGCTGCCAGTTCTAGCTGCTGAGATTGCAGGAGCAGCCTTCATCTCAGGCCACCATCCAGCTCTTCCTTTAAACAAATCCCCATTTTGCTTGAGTTAGTTTCTTTCCATTGCTTGCAAACAAAGAACACAAACGATTCACAAAACAAACTTACTACAACATAGTATATATACCCCTTGCTGAGTTTACATCTTGTACTAGTAAAACTGAATATTAAAATGATTAATTGCTAGATATTAATAACATTTTATGCTGTCAAGGACAACACTTTAAAGCATTACTGCAGGATATAGGAATGATATAACAGTATTTAGTTATTGTGTAACTGTTCTGTTTTTCCATGCATTCCTTTTCTTCCTAATTTGATGTTCAGTTTACGGAAGTCGGAAGACAAGTGTTTTGAATGTTCTTTCCATGACTCCTCAGAACCAGAGGCTGTCAAATCCAATCATAGAATAAAATTTTGGATCAGGAAATGCTAGTATGTGTCAGCTTCTAGCTAAGAAGCTCCAAAGGTACAGGGGAGGTTAAAAAAGAAAAAAAAAAAAAAAAGGTTGGAAAGGAATTAAATGATATTAGTCTACAAAAGCGACTTTTGATTCTTAACTTGGTTTTGCTACTGGGCCTTCTCCTTCCCCAAATCACTCCTTTCTTCACTCCTGCAAGTGCATTCCTGCCGTGGTAGAGAGATGAAGGCAGCAAATGATCCTCAGTGTTGTAGACCTGAAACAATGGCCTCTTTTCCAGAATACAGGCCCAAGTGTCAAGGGCTAACAACGTCATGCACAAAGCCCAGAGGCGTTTTTCTGGTTACTTAGTTAGGCCTCTGTGTCTTATCTTTGTCCTTTGGCTTTGAATACATGAAAACAACATACTGTAATCACAGAGCTCAAAATGAGTATCAGGAAGTCAGTGACCACTATGGATTACAGTAGAGAGCAGCAACGTCTCAGATCCCGTGCCCCTCAACTATTTCAGCAACCGAAAAGGGGTTGCTACTTTTTTGTTTAGTCTTCAAGCTTCTTAGGAGCCTAAAAATCTTTGGAGTCAATGCTTATTATCTATGCTGCTTTCAGGGTAAAGACTGTAAGATCTGTATCTCCTCCTTTCCAGACAAAACATGTTACCATTTACCAAAACTAAAGCACTTATCAATCCACAGCAATAGTTATAAATGATGATTGTTCTTTCATGAAAGCATTCACATAACTGCAATTAGCTTATGATTCCAAAGTAGAGCAGGTTAAGTTACTGCCAGCAAGTTGATCAAATTTAACTATTCAGCAGTAACCAGACACACTAGATAGGAAGAGAAAAAAAATATACAGGGTATCCTAATTTCTTTTTAGCAAAGATATCCAAGCTCAGTTAGCCATTAAAGGTTTAAAAGTATCCACTTTACTTTGCATGATTATAGTTACCTTCTAGTTTCATACACACATAAATGTCACAAATGATGAAAACCTCAGATACCTTATATTTTAGAATTTACATTACCATTATGAAATAACTTCTCACAATGAAAGTGGAAAGAGGCATTGCCTGAGAGGATCTTAGGTTCCTAAATAAGAAGCTTTAGACTCTGGCTACCAAACTCTAATATTCTTTCACACTCACCAAACCAGGGTCATAGATGAGAGCATAAGACAACCAGCCAAAAATGTATAAACCAATGATGTCACACAGCCCTTTGTGAATGTTTGATAAAAATTCACCTAAATACATTCATGAAAACATTTTCTTAAAAACACACTGAAATTAAACTAGAGATTTCAAGTCAAAAAAGTTTTCTTACTAATAAAATTCTTCCTTTAAAAAAGATGTTAAAACTTAATATAGACAAAAATCTCATTTTTAGAAATCTCATGGAGCCTCTTTTTAAAAAAAGAATTTTAGTATGTGAATCAAATATAAATTTTGGTTCAATGTAAAGAACTATCCCATCCCAGAGCCAGAGTAGCCACAGGAACTCCCCGCTTCATTTATTGTTCTTTTCATTGCTTTCAGCAGGCAATACTGAATGTTGATGTTTCTGTTGATAAAAGTGTAATAGTCACCAATTTTTATGTATCATTATTTAGTCCACACTAATCTTTGGTGTCAACATCTGACACAGTCCCTGAGAGATAAGACAGCTGGATTCGTATCCAGTTACAGCAAGAAAGCTATTAAGTACATATCAATTTATTGGTTCATTCTAGATTTGCTCTAGGCAACAGTTTTTCTTAGAGATACTTGAAAATATCCAACAAACCCATCCTTTCCCACCAAAGTTAAAGAAACAGAATAATTTTGATCAGACACCACTGAGATGGTTTCATATACATATAAAAACTCATGCCTCAAAAGCAGAGCTGACTGGATACTATATTTACTAACTGAAATAGCAACCTAGGACATCCTCATTGACTGAACATTGAGATTTACTGTTCTCAGTGGAGAAAAACTAGTTATTAGAACCCTACATGGCATTCAATTGAAATAGTTGAGGAGATACATGAAAAAGAGATAAATATCAGTTACCTATTCTCGCCTAGAAACAAGAGAGAAGATTTTAATATAAACAAAGCCTTTGAATGGTACAATGTAAAACATTCCAGCTAAAAAACTAAACAACAAATGTTAATCCAAGGAATGCTAGGAATTCCACCTTAAATTTATGCCACCAGTCAATTAAATTGTCCAGAGAGATGTTAAAACCATTACAAGAAAGGGTTACTATTACTTATTTCAAATGAATTTATAGGGGTGATCTTGCCACCCAGAATACATTGGTTGAGCATTTCCCTTCTGCTTCATATAGTATTAAGCGCTACAGAACAAAGAAAGGAAGAAGTCCCCCTTTTGAGAAAATTTACATTCTGGCAGAGAAACCACAGTAACCAAACAGAACAAGATTTAACCAAGTACAGTATAACAGACATTGGTAAATACTTATACACTAGGGAAATGCTATAAAGGATACAAAAAGAATCAGAAAATGGAAACAGCAATTGTTATAAACCTGGAAGAATGGCTTACCTTAAAGGCTAATTACCTACTATCCTTAAAATTATGGGAAGTAGTCTGGCAGATCATTTTAGCTGTACAAGGTCAAGGCATGAAATAATACTAACATTTTCTTTTAAATTATCTTTCATCTTTTCTATTTCAAGGAGAAAGTCTCAGTTTGCTGCTGGTATGTCTTTTATGCTTCTTTAACACTTACTAATAGTGGTTTCAGATCTTCAGCAGATACTTGTATCTAGCTAGAAAATAGTCATATTTTTTCAGTATTTTTACAGCAAGCTTTTAAAAACATATATCAAGTGATGGGGTCTGCCTTCTCTTATAACTAACTTTAGTATTTTCTCTTTTTATTGGCTTTAAAGCCTTGGCGAGAAAACACAGGGAATACTGCTCTAGCCTTTCCTGATCATAGGCAACTTCGTGTGTGTCATTATAACCAAGACCACCAAACTTACTTTCCTCAAGAACAATCAATAAGCCTTTGCTTAAAGCCTGGTATAAACTACTATAGTTAAGAAGTTTCTGTAGTTTCTACTCAGCAAAATAAAGAAAACAAAGCACAGTATTTTACTTTGAGAGAATTTGGGAAAAAATAGTATTAGACTTCCTTCTGTGATACCAGAAAGGGACCTTCTTGGTCCCATACTTCAATCCCTTGAAAAACTTAGACTAGTACCTTTCTCCATCCTGACCTTCTCAATATTTTTGCTTACACAGCAGTCGTCCCCCAGACTGTGAGCTCCTTGCAGGCACAATCCCTGCCTTTTTCAGATTTTTGACTCCCAGGCTAAATGATCCCCTGAAGATGCTCAATGTTTACTAGATGAATGACCTGCACCCAGGGTTGAGCCTCCATTTAATTCTTCTCTCTTCTTCTTAAAATAAATATTGATTTAAAATTAAGGCATCAGTAGCGGCTGTCCTTTGATGTAAGTGCTACATATTTACAGATCTGGGGAACCTACCAAGTTATAAGTAACTCCCCACAAATCCTGAATCTGAACAACACAGGCCTTAAGCGCTGTAAGAGTGAAAATGCCATTAGGTTTGCATCTAGTGTTTCCAAAAAGGCATTTTATATATTAAAATTTATCATTAAATGCAATGCCAGTTTTTCTTTTTAAAACTATATTTTACGTGGGGAGAAAGTCCGTATGATTCTACTGGTGAAATATGGATACATTATGTGTACATCATTTCTGGAGAAACAGTGCTGAATAAAATTTGAACTCATGACATCAATATGGCAGAATATATTAAACTCTAACAAAGGACATGTTTTCACTAACACACAAAACTTAAGACATCGAACAAGGCAATCCAAGCTCACAATGTCTTACTGTTGATTTTTTCCAGCTCTCTATACACACTCAGTAAGAACTCCAACATTCCAATTTTAAAACCTAGGAGAACTTCATTAAGTAGATGCCAGCTTACTAGGGCTAACCAAATAATACAAAGTTACCAAGGTAAATCACAAAAGAGATAATGCTTAAATCTATTCATTACTCATCTACTTTTTGCTAACAAGACTAATAAAGAATCCTAATGACACACTCTTAGAAGGCACTAGAAGAACACAAGGATTCCATAAGGAAGGTAGTTAAGTCAAAACTCCATAGGTGAGGGAAGTCTGCCTAACAGGGCCGCTCATTTGTTTCTCCTCTATCTTCAGGTAACATTTTAAAGCCAAACTTAGTTCCTTCTCAATCACTTCTCTCGAGTTTCCAAGGGCACCAGATCAGGTTGGTCCACGACTTCCAAGACTACTTTCTTGGTAACATCAGTAACACCTTCTCCAAGCTACAAACTACTTCTAATATTTCTCGATAGAATATTAAATTGAGAATCCTTTCGAATAAATACCATAATGGTTGTGTTCTCCAAACCTTCTTACAACCCACAGTGTAGCTCAACCTGAGCTACTTCCACGTAAAGGAGATTTCAAGATGTCAGTGAGGGAGACACACAGGCCTCCGCCTCTCTCCCCTTCTAGACAGTAAGAAAGTTCGGTATACTGGTGCGTCTTCCCCACAGCATGACCAGATCTGAATGTAAGACAAAAGGTAGGTAAAGGCTGGATTTCTGGAGTATTTCCTAAGAAAGTGTGGGGCAGGAATTTAATGGCAACACCCTCCAGAGCGCTAAGGTACAAAGTGTGTTGCCAGAGGGGTGGAGAAGTAATAGGCTGGAAGAGAAGGAGGGAGAGGTGGTAGTGACGGTTTCCTAAGAGGCAATTAGTGCAACAGCTATTTCAGAATGGACAGGGTGGATTTCTGCATGAAAACAAAACAAAATGAAACAAGGTAAATCAGAGAATATTTGCAGTATTTGCATTTAGCTTTTCTATATACCTGTGATTTCACTGTTTCTGCATGCTCAGAATGGTATTCAAGGGGGCCTATGACTTACTAGAACATATACAGCATGGCACCATCATATCATGCCATGTATGTTCAAAAACAAATACTCTTGCAACCTAAACAGACAGCAGTTAACTTCAAATATTACATTATGCTTTGTTTTGAACGTGGTTATTACTCATCTACTTAGAATTTTGAAGCTGGAGAGAGTTATCTGAGAGCCTTTACAAAGGCCTCCCCTGTATGTTGCTTCAAAGGAAATGACAAATAGGAAGAAAGCTTAAACCACGTGTCTCCCGTTAGAAGTACATTACCACCTCGTTTTCCGAAAGTTCACTTTCGATGTCACCTTAGCAATGCAAATTATTTCTAAATACTCAATTTGACATCCATGTATTTACTTTTTTTCAAGAGAGAAGGGATTCCTTCCTCTGGGACCAACTAGTAAAAGTAATTTCTCCTTAACTTTAAGGTACGGAGCACATTGTAAAAACAAAAACAAAAACAAGAAACTCAGGGCCCTGAAACAACAGCCCAAAGCCCAGAGGTGGGTGGGTTTGGATGTCAACAAAGTGGACCTGAGGAAGCAAAACACTGCATGCCACGGTCCTGCAGATGGGGGATCGGCGAGTCTGGATTTCAGGACATTTCGAAACAATCCAGTCCCACTCGGCCGCCCTGGGCGGGGTGGGGGGATTCTGCCGTCGCGCCGGGTCTCCGACCGCAGTCGGAAGAGTTGGGAGCAGGCCTCGGGCGGTAGCTCCTCCAACTCAGACCGCATCCCACCTCCACCCTGGCCTCAGTCCCGGGGCGGAGCACCAGTCCCCAGACGCAAAACTGCAACTCCCCAGGCATCACGCATCCCTCAAAGGCTCCCCGCCAGCCCACCTTTTCCTCCAGAACCACCCCAAGTTTCACCCGACGCTCCAGGTCAGGGGTCCCCGACCTCCCGCCATTTCTCCACGTCGCCGCAGCTCAGGACACGAGGAGAGAGCCTCAAGGTGACACCTCATTTTGGCCAGTGGATCCGGGTCCTGGGTCCGAGTTCCTGGGCACCAGGTGCCAGGCAGCCCGAGCTCCCGGGCCCAGCCTCCCGTGAGAGGCCCGTCGCCTCACCTGGCAGCGGCACACGATGTCGGCATCCTGCGCCAACAGATCCACCACCTTCCCTTTGCCTTCGTCGCCCCACTGCGCACCGAGCACCACCGTCACCCGGTTTCCTCCGGGCCGCGCCCTGGGGCGGCCGCAATCGCCGTTGGGCAGGGAGGATGCCGCCGGGTAGGTCTTGGCTGACGCCATGGCTCCGGTGACGCGAGGAGAACCCGAAGGAGAGGCGGCCGCCGAGGAGTGAACGAACCGAACTGCTCTGCGGCCGCCAGCCACATGCGGAGGAAAAAGGAGCCAGAGGCCGGCCCCGCCCCCGCCCCGCCGGGCCGCCACCCTCCAGCCAGTCCCCGCCCCGCTCTCCGCCACAGCCCGCTCAATGGGGGACCATGACTGCCCCGCGCAGGCCGGCCTCTGCAGCACCGCCCGCAGGAAGGGGCCCTGGTGGCGGCAACCGCCGCCACCCTGGACCGAGGCCACGCCCCCTCCGCGGCCTGGCGCGCCACTCCTGTGCGAACCTCGCGAGCGAAAAGGTCAGGGGCGGGGCTTCGAGAGCGCTTCTCCTTCAGCACCCCGCCTACCCGCTCTACCTCTCGCTTTCAAACTGGAGAGGCGCGGAGGCGCGTGTGGAGCGTCGGACTACAACTCCCAGCACGCAACGCTCGGGCTGCGGCGGCGTATTCTGGGGCCACTGTGTCTGCCATCTGCAGGTTTGTCTGGATTTGTCTGTATTAAGGAATGAACGTGTACAAAATACAAAGTGTGGAATTTCTCAGTACAAACAGCATAAAATCGGAACGTGTAAGTGTTGAGTTGGAAATTAAAAGTCTGGAAGTAACAGAGATGGGGACAGGGATCAAAAAAGACAAAATTCAAAAGTAAGGCGATAAGGTAAAGGATATGAGACCTGAAATCAATAAATCAAGTAAAATCCTAATTCTCATTTTACGCAGTAGTAACAAAGGCTCAGAGAGGAGGAGTGGATTACCTATGTCATATATGGGTACATATATGCAGATACTGTCATGCACTTCTTTTTTTTAATCCCCACAACCATATAAGGTAGGTGATCCTCTATTATCCTTATTTTACAGGATTTAAAAGCTAGGTAACTTGCCCTAGTGAGGCCTCAATTGGTACTTCGATAATCTGAGTCCAGAGCCCATGTCCTTCCTGTAGATTCCACTGTCTCTTAGTTACAGCTGTAACTAGATTCTGGTGTATACCTACTGTTCATCTAATGCCCTTTCAACTCCAACACAAATTAACCATGACGTTTAATTCTGATAAAAGGTGCTTCGAAAAAAAGTGGGAATGGAATCTGTATTACATGTACCATCTCCCAAATCGCCTGGACATACTGTATGTTCACTAATGGTCTCTAGAGCACACTTTAGTATTTTATTTCTAGTCAATGAGTTAAGTCAGGAACATTGAGAACCTGCTATTTACTAAGTGTCCTGGGCACTGATAACATAGGAGAAATAAAGATACAATTGCGGCCCTCAAGGATTCAAATTATTTGGTCTATTGATTAGTAAACAAATTAATTATAATACTAAGTGATAATTGGTGTCTATCTTGGCCTTATTACAAGATCACAAACTTTTTGGAAATGAGAATGCCATCTATTTCTTTCTACTCAAATGCCCGAGGTAGTGCTGGGCAGATAGTAGATACTGAATAAGCACATGTTGCTAGTCATTTCCATTCAATTTTTAAAAATCATTTATGAGAGACTGATTTGAGTAATAAAACAACTCTGGTTTCCTGCGCAGCCAGCTCTACATGAATTACTATTTCTTTATTGCCATTCCCCTCTCTTGATGAATCGGCTCTGTCTCGGCAGTGGACAAGGTGAACCCCTTGGGCGGTTACAAATTTGGGGGCGTGTCTGGGATTGCTGTTGTGGCTACCTGCTCATGGTTCAGTGGCCCCCCTCCAGCGATGGATCCAGAAGCCTGCCCAGGTGGCCACCCAGTTCTCTTGGACTGGGGGCTGACTCTGGTAGTCTCTCTACTTGTGGGGCGCTGCCAACCCAGTGTGCAAGGATTTAATTGCAATGGAGAAATAGTCCTGGGGAGATGTCCCTTAACTGTAACCCTGTCACAGGGTGTCTGTCTGTAGCCCCATTGCGGGGCATGGTGTCTGGATTGGTGAGCATCCTAGGTGCTGCCAATGCCTCCTTTCTCCCGACTGGTTCTGTAGCCCTATGGTTGGGTGTCTATTTGCAGCTCCACTATGGGGTGTCTGTGTCTGTAGCCCCATTGCAGGGTGTCTGTTCGGTCCTGGGGTGTCTCGGTTGGCTCTTTCTAACTAGTAGGAAGAGTCCAGGTTTGGGAGACTTCTCCTCAATCAGGAAGATTTCAAAGAGGTTTCTCAGAAGGAGAATAGGAGGATAGTTTGGAAGGAATACTCCTGGAGTTCTTGGTTAGTGATCTGATTGGGAAGGCCTCTGTCCTCTCGTCTTTGTGTGTATTTGTATATGTGGAAGGGATCTCAGAAGAGGTTGCTGATGGAAGTCCAGCAGACGTAACTCAGAACCCTCCTTATTTGTCTGGTCACATTTGATGAGCCCTAGAGAAGGCTCAACAGGCCTGTCTCAGGGCAACTATCTGCTCTTCCTCTTGCCCAGAGATCCCATTGTGAATTACCATTCCGAGGTCATCCCTCCCCACCTGGAGTGGATCAAAGACAACAGGGACCAACGGAAGAAAGTTTTTGAGCTTTGCCAGGCTGATACTGGGTGCCGAACGAGGTGACTAATGTGTGTTTTGTTATGTGTGTTTTGCTGGGATGGAAAATGTTAATTTGGTTCCCCATGCAGCCCTCTGGGCAGCATCTTGCAAATTAAGAATCTTGTCTATGGTTCCATAAAGCAGGAAAGGGTGACTTTCTCTTGTAAAGTGGCTTGAACCCCACAGCTATAGCACAAGCAAGCAGGGTCATCAAAAGCCACTCCGTTCTTCTGGAAGCTGCAGAGAAAGGGAACCTGGAAATGCTGGTATGTCGGCAAAAAGGGTGTGAAATTCTTAGCAGACAAGTTTCTGGTCTCTCTCTCTCTCTCTCTCTCTCTCTCAGTAAATAGTAAACTGTTTGACTCCTCTGCAAGGGTTCGAAGAATAGAAAAAAGGACTTGTGAGACTAGTCTTAGGCTGTAGCAAATCTAGTGTAGTTTTGTGCTAAGAATTTGTCCTTCTGTGTTCTGTAGTGGAGAGACGGGTATCCACAGGATAGAACGTGGGTTTAGGACCCTATAAGCCTGCTTTTCAAGCCAGCTTGGCAGGCTGGTCAGTTACAAACTTTACTACAGGTCCCTGAAGCCAATACTGTGTGAAATTTCTCTGTCTTGTTTTGTGTCCTGAAGAGCTTAACTTTGTGACCATGTGGAGATACTTTCTCTTGGTTTCCGCCATCTAGAAGACAGAAATTTGGAGATTTTTAGGTTAGCCCTAAAAATTGTATTGAGCAGTTAAAAGCCTTTGCAATCTTGAAATTGGCTTCTTTAGGCTCCTTCTGGGAAGAATAGAAACTGCTCAATACTGTATAACTCAGTAGCTAAGGCTTTGCCTCTTGACAGTGGGGGTCTGTGTTCTATTCCTGGCTTCCGGAATGATTCCCCTCTGGTTTTTTATTTATGTAACTTTGCCATTTATCGAGGTTCCCCGCCTCCCCTGTCCCCGTGGATAGCTTTTGATTTCCTGTCTTGAATTTTCCTTTCTCTAAACTACCCTGGGGGAGATTCTAAATCTAGAAAAACAAAACTGCTTACCATCTCTTTCAGACACCTGTGTGTCCATGGTGAAATTATAACCTTAGTTAAAGTGTATTAATTTCATATGGGAAGTTACCTGTGATAGAATTCAAAAGCCAAAAATATTGGCCGCTTTGGCATGGCTAAAGTTGGGTAATAAAATTTTTAAGGGTTTGTTTTTTAAAGAGCACTATGGTTAAGAGTCAGCTTAATTAAAAGTAGATAAACAAGCTATAGATATATTTAAAAGGACTTTATGTTTCTGTCTTCTTGGATCTTGTTTTTCTGGAAAAAGGTCTTTTTTCCTTCTCAGTCAACTGAATTATTTTCCTCCACTTTTTTGTTTTGCCTATCTTAATGCACACGAGAGGCCGGGAGATAGCTTCTGGCAGCCTGGGACTCCTTGGGGAAAACAGGAGGCACCACAGACCCCGTTTTGGAAGAAAGCTCTGTTTTCCTCATGAAACCCCGAAAATTAAAAGCAGATAGATCCCTCTCAAAATCAAAGAAAGGCTCTGTTCTGTTTTGCATTGTGTTATCTGACGGTTTTGAGTTTTAGGGGTATCAGAAATTACTTCTCATTCTGAGAGAGCTTTGGTGTGTAACAACCAGGTGGGAAATATATTTTAGAGGTTGGCTAATAGTAGTTATGGAGGCATCCTTGAGTCTTTGCACACTTGGATCAGAGAAGCATATGCTCTGGCCACCTGGAAGACATGGAAACATCCCCCTGCCCCACGGAGAGATGGGACTCCCATGGGGGATGGTCTAATTACCAATGGACTAATTGGCTTTGGGGGTGCCTTGCAATGAAATGCACAGTCGGTAAAAGCACTGCACTGTCTTCTCTGGAAGTATTTCCCTCCTCTTGGGATCCAGGATCCAGTATAAAACAGAACCCTTATTTTTAAGAATCTGTCTTTGCCTTCAGCGGCTTATTTGCTGCTTATTTGGCCCTAGAAACACAAGCTTTCCTGGCCCTGTTCCTCCAGGGGCTCGCCCCTGAAGCCAGTAATCCAATTAAAAAACTGGCAAATGAAAAATCTTACAAGTGCGGAATCTTCTGTCTGGTGTGTGATGTTTATATATAAAAGGGCTCTGATTAATTTCCTTAGAAAAATGAGCACTTACATCACATATTTTGTAGGAAAAAGAGAAACTTGAATGCCTTTTTATTCACATGACTTTAGTAATCTTTTGGAAATAAAGACAGTTTTAAAGATTATTGGTAAAATGTCATGAAAATATAGACATTTAGTCTAAATTAAGATCAGATATCAGATTTGCTAAATGCTTTAAAGTCCAACTGTTCCTTGGACTTTTGAAAATCGTTTGATTTGGCCGGGCGCGGTGGCTCAAGCCTGTAATCCCAGCACTTTGGGAGGCCGAGACGGGCGGATCACGAGGTCAGGAGATCGAGACCATCCTGGCTAACACGGTGAAACCCCGTCTCTACTAAAATATACAAAAAATTAGCCGGGCGAGATGGCGGGCGCCTGTAGTCCCAGCTACTCGGGAGGCTGAGGCGAGAGAATGGCGTAAGCCCGGGAGGCGGAGCTTGCAGTGAGCTGAGATCCGGCCACTGCACTCCAGCCTGGGTGGCAGAGCAAGACTCCGTCTCAAAAAAAAAAAAAAAAGAAAATCGTTTGATTTACCTACTTTGGAGCATTAGGTTATAAATAAGGCCTGGGAACACATGGACAGCCATGCCCCTAGTTATGCTGAAAACAGTCAGGCCTTATCTTCACTTCTGTCTGGTGTCCTAGGTTCCACCCCTAGAATTAACTCACTCACTTATTAGGTTTTTCACTAAAATGAAAGTTGCTAACGTGAAACTGAGATTACTGGAGAAACAGTTTTACATACAAGGTGTGTAGGGAATGTGTTTTTCTGGTAAAAGATTATAAGAAGGCACAGGAATATGACTTTTGTTAAAGGGCATGTAATTTTGTCTCGTTCAGAGGGTTTTAAAGATTGTCTCACCCTAAAAGAGGAACGGAACAAATCTGAAGGTTTAAGCAAAGTGAAAAGGTTTGTAAAGGGTGAATCTAAAAAAAATTCTGTGGGTATAAACAAGTTGGCTAAGAACTGAAAGAAATTATTTAGCTTTTTTCTGTAGGTTAAAATATTAAAATCATACTGATGTGGGGCTAGAATCTGAGCCCCTGTGTCCAAATAACAGGATTTTCTTAGAAAACTGATCTGCTGTTTGATGGAAAATTGTAAAGGGTTCTAAAAAGTTTATGAACTTATGGTCAAACTAATTAAAACTGGATAGAGATGTAAAACTTTATTTAAAAAACCAGCTTTAACATTAAAGATGCACATGAAATTTGGTTTTCTCTTTTGAAGACGATTTTTATGTAATGTTAAAAGATAATGAAAGGGTATTGTTTTCTCCTTTGGATAAATGGCAGGGGAAAAAAAGGAGGAGAGAGAGAAGAGACACATGCAGTTGGCTTCGTGCTATTTTCATTGGATCTTCCTTTGGAAAGCTGAGTCACCTCTATCACAGTAAAGGTTTTTCTTTTTGTTTTTAATTGTTTTGGAGTTATCATTTTGGCCAAATGAATGATTTATGGTGACCTGGGATTCTATTTTGTGATATCCAGTGTTTTAAACCTTTGATATTTGACAGACTTTCCAAAATCAAATTATAAATTATGTCTCTTTCTAACCTAATATTTTAGATATTAGGTCCTCTAAAGTCCAAAAATCATACAGGAAGCATTGCCAAATATAAAATGGTGTTCAGCTTTCTTTGGTCTATATTTGTGTAAATGTGTTATTGGTATGTGTTCCAAAATTAGGTAAAACTGCTATAATTCTAATATGACTTAGGATATGTTACCAGTAATAATTATAATTGTTACGTTAAATGACTGTGTGCCACAGAGGTAAATTTCTTTGTCAGTTGTGCCTTTAACAGTTGCTGCCCTAAAATGTTTTTGTCATCCACAGACAATTGTTGTCTCACGTTGGTCCTCTTTAAAACATGATTTTATAATCAGCTATACAATTTAACAAGTGCTCTTAAATACAGGTTTCTGATTAATAACTCTGGGAGATTGTGACATTAGAATAGAAAAAACCTTTCAAATAGAAGAGGGAACGGTGTTTGGTTTTCTTTGGGGCTGTGTTTGTATAACTATGTTACTGGTATGTGTTCCCAAAGTATGGGACATTTCTCTGTTATAATTTAGTGTACATTCTTAATAATTATAATTGTTATGTAAAATTGTTGTATGCCACAGAAGTAACCAAAATTCCTAGTCAGTTGTAGCTTTAATAGTGGCTATGGGCTTTTGCCATCCACAGACATTTTGTCTTGCTTTGGTCCTTTTCAAAAGGCAGTTTATATGACAGATATAGGACTCTGAGTGCAGCTCTCAGATAACTTTAAAAATTGTGTTATTGGAATGGAGGAAAAAAACCAAACTTACAGGGCTCTCATGGAGAGCTAATGTGTTAAACATTGCTAAACCTTTTGTTTTCAGAGTCAAGAGAAATCTTTAGAGCTATTTGCAACTTCTAACAAGTGAGTAAAATATACTCCTGTGAACAAAATTTAGAGTGTATTTGTTCCTCTCTACCTGATTTCTCCAGAATTTGGAAACTATTTGTGAAAATTCTCAATTTATGGCAGTATGGTTAACTGCATAAGTGCAGTAAGAATCTGTTTTCTTTTGTAACAGAACACAATTGGAGAAATTGGTTATTTTACCAAGGCTTTGACGGAATGGCATGCTTCCTTTAAAGAACCAAAGTTGACTTACGGAGCCAATTAAAGCCCATTGGGGAATCTGGCCTCATACCTTGTCCACACAGAGTCCCTGTACAAGGTTCCTGACCTGTGGTAAGTAAAGAATGTCACTTTCTAACAGGCTCAGGAGCTCCAAGTTATCTTGGAACTTCAAGAGGAAAGGAATTTTCAAATACCAACTCACAGGTATTTGAGGCTGAGCTCAGTTTTTTTTTTTTTTTTTTCTTTTTTTGAGACGGATTCTAGTTCTGTCGCCAGGCTGGAGTTCAGTGGCTCAATCTCAGCTCACCGCAACCTCCACCTCCCAGGTTCAAGTGATTTTCCTGCCTCAGCCTCTTGAGTAGCTGGGATTACAGGCATGCGTCACCACGCCCAGCTAATTTTTGTATTTTTAGTAAAGACGGGGTTTTACCTTGTTGGCTAGGACAGTCTTGATCTCCTGACCTCGTGATCCACCCACTTCAGTCTCCCAAAGTGCTGGGATTACAGGCATGAGCAACCGCGCCCAGCCTGGGCTCACCTTTTAAAAAGTCTTATCTGAGATTCTTCATGGAACAGAGTTCTATCAAAGCCAATGAAAAAAGCCTAAGTGAAAAATAATTATTATTGCTGCACTTTATGCAAATAATCAGGCCAAGTACAGTAAGACTAAAGTTTATTTTGTAAACAAATCAGTTCTGTCATGGTTTGTTTTGAATAAAAATGGTGATGAGAGAAAAAAATTATGCTTCAAAAGAAAAACTATAGTACACTGTTGTTAGGTATTCTTGAGGTTTTTTCTGCAGTTTAGACTAAACACTAAATTCTTTGTGGGTTAGAAGTCCCCAGACTAATGCTTTCAAATCTTTGCTTTAAAATTGGGAATTGTACTTCTCATCCTAGGACTCATTATTTACCTTATAGCAGGCTGTTCACTTAAATATTGGAGTAAAACTATAGATGAGAGTACTAGTGTGTTTGCCATGCCAGCCTTGGAAACCCAACCAGGCCTGCATGAGTCACTTAGACAGTTGCAAAGAGGTTCCACTCTTCTCACCTTGGAGTTCACTCCCATTCCCATTACGTCCTCTGTCATCTGGAAGAAGCCAGAGCGATCAACGGCCTTTTCCCATCTTCATAACTTACCCAAAGGGAAGGATTGAAACCATCTTTGCAAAATTATGATTGAGAAATCATAAAGTGAAAGAGATCTAACTTAATGGACTGTATCTTGCTTCTAACCTCAAAGCTATCATTGTTCATTCCTGGGCATAGGCTGAACTAACTTTGGACTTTGGGAGAAATTTAGTTTATAGTTTACATAAAGATGGTAACAGCCCTTTCCCAAAGTAGACCTCCTTCTTGCCTGGAGACTAGATTGCCTTTGTAGGACTAACATTAACCACAAGATTTGAAAATAGGTTTAGGAATCATGCAGCTGGAGGATACAAGATTCTGACTCTCCCTAAACTGCTCCTAAGATTAGTGCTTGAGAGATTTTGCAGACCCTGTACTTGCTGGATCAGCTGGCACCACCCAGATCAATCAACTGGCTCATCTGATCTTGTGGCACCCACCCAGGAAGTGACTCAGCACAAGAAGACAGCTTCTACTCCCTATGATTTCATCCCTGACCAACCAGCACTCCTGGATCACTGGCTTCCGCCAACCCACCAAGCTATCCTTAAAAACTCTGCTCCCCTGTTGTTCAGAGAGGCTGATTTGAGTAATAATAAAACTCAAGTCTCCTGCAACAAATAAATAAAGAAAGAAAATAAAAATCATTTATGGTGTGCCTGGCCAGGTCTGGTGGCTCACACCTGTAATCCCAGCACTTTGGGAGGCTGAGGCAGGTAGATCACTTGAGGTCAGGAGTTCGAGACCAGCCTGGGCAACATGGTGAAACCTCGTCAGTACTAAAAATACAAAAATTAGCCGGGCCTTGTGGCACATGCCTGTAATCCCAGCTACTCCTGAGGCTGAAGCAGGAGAATCGCTTGAACGCGGGAGGCGGAGGTTGCAGTGGGCCGAGCCAGATCGCGCCCTGCACTCCAGCCTGGGTGACAGAGTGTGACTCTGTCTCAAAAACAAAAACAGAAATCACTTATAACGTGCCTGCTCCCTGGAAAGCACTGCCAGATATGCATTTGCTATTGCAGTGTCCATACACAGTCACATGAAGATGTGGGCTAAAACACACACTACCTTAAAAGTTTCACATTCATTCAGGCAACTGGGATTTTTCTTTTTCTTCTCTTTCTTTCTTCCTTCCCTGCTTCCTTCCTTCTTTCTTTCTTTTTTTTTTTTTTTTTAATTGATAACTCGGATTTTTCGAAGTGTTTTTGCTGTCTCACTGCTGGAAAGCCTGGTTCTGCCTTTCCTAAAATCTGGTGTGCAGGTTCGCACTCCAGCTGCTTTCAGGCCTCCAGGGAGCGCAGGTAGCGGCGCGCACGCGCACACTTCTCCCTCGCTGGTCCTCAGGCCCGGCCCGCCCTGTCCAGCCGCGCCGGGACCCAAGCGCCTCCTGCCGCCCGCCTGGCCGTCGTCCCCCGGATGCGCGAGGCCTGGACGGGAGTGGCCGAGGCGGTTGGGCGGAGGCGGAGCAGGCGCCATGTCAGCCCGGGAAGTGGCCGTGCTGCTGTCGTGGCTGAGCTGCTGTGGCTCGGCCGTTTGGAGGTAGAGAGACGCCAGTCGCAGGCGAGCGACTGGGCGGGGATTACCCCCGGCAGGGCAGGCGGGAGGGTCCCGCTCCCCACCCAATGCGCCCCGGGACCGCTGGCCCTGGCCGACCACTGCCTCGTCTCCCGACTCCCCAACACCAGCACCCGTGTCCCGCCGCTCCCACCCGAGAGTTTTCCATGAGCGAGAGGGGCCGCTGTTAGCACTTTGCTGATCCACTTCCTGCAGTAAGGTCGCAGTACCTTCATGCTGTCCTCAGAACATCCGAGTCCCAGTGAAATCTTACTTTTTTGTTTTTTAGGGCGGCGGCTGTCTGTTTTAGAGACGGCCTCTTGCTCGGTTGCCCAGACTGCAATGCAGTGGCGCCATCATAGCACCCTGTAGCCTGAAACTCCTGGGCCGAAGCCCTCCTCCCACCTCAGCCTCCTGAATAGCTGGGACCACAGGCACGCGCCACCACGCTTGCCTAAATTAAAAAAAAAAAAAAAAAAATTGGCAGAAACAGGGGCTCACAATATTGCCCAGACTGGTCTCGAACTCGTGGCCTTAAGTGATCCTCCTGCCCGGGCCTCCCAAAGTGCTGTAATTACAGGCCATGAGCTGTGAGCCATGAGCCATCACACCCCAGCCCCTTACATTCCTCTCCCCTGTGCACCCTTCTTTTGCCAGAGGAGAGGATCATTGTGGTCCAGGAGTGAGATGACAGTGCCCTTTTCATTAAAAAATAGCACGTGTCTATCTGCACACCCCACATACCTTTGGGCCTCTTAGATCCCTTTCCAACAAGAATACATTAAATATTAGACATAATAAAGCAAGGATGAAAAGGCATTGTCATTGTTATCTGGGACTAAATTAATAAATTAAACGTGACTCTTTAAGCTACTGTTCTCTCCCTAGCCTGCCCTCAGCCCCAGTAGGAGTGAGAAGCAGCTGTTGAGGGAGCAGGTGAGGAGAAAAGGCCTGCCAGGAAAGGTCATTTCATCCTTTCACTACCAGATCTTGTTAAATTACATAATTTAACTTTGTAAATTAAAGTACAAAATTTGCCACTTGTATTTTTCTGTCTGTAATGAAAGGGATCTTAGATTCATAAGAAGTGTGAGGTGGTTCACACTTCAAAAAAAGCCTTCAATGACAATAGATTTCAGTTTTATTTATAGGTATATGTAAAATACATGAACTTTTTTTATTCGATCTGTATATACAGAAAATGTGTTTCATTATAAAGGTGACTGATTTCTGTTAAAAATAAGAATTCAGAGTGCTATTAAGGCTTGTATAATGCTGATAAGGGAATTGCATAATGATATCCTAGCAACTCTTCCTCTACACACAGAAGAAAGGCCTCTGATTTAAAACTTTAGGGATGGAGCAATTCTAATTGCAATTAAGTGTGCAATACAGACATGGAATAGATTCTTGAAGCAAATGGAAGCTGAAGGAATTGTAGGGTGATGATTTATGATAGTCACCAGCTACATGTGCCTTTTAAGCACTTGAAATATAGCCCAAATTGAGATGTGTTATAAGTGTAATGTACACACCGGATTTCAAAGACTTAGTATGAAAAAGGAATGTAAACTATCTCTCTAATAATTGTTTTATACTGATTACATTAATTTTAAGTTTAGTTTTAGTTTGTTTAGTTAATTAAAAGCTAAAAATTATTAAAATTGATTTCACCCATTTCTTGTTGTGCTTTTAAAGTAGCTACTTTGAACATTTTTAATTAATAGGAGGTGGCTTGAATTATATTGGACAGGGCTGCGTTAGACGAATCAGATAATCCTGCGTTAGACAGGAATTAAGAACCCTCCATTGCAGCAACATGACAAAACCCTGTCTCTACCAAAAAATACAAAAATTAGCTGGGCATGGTGGCATGCACCTGTAGTCCCAGCCATTCAGGAGACTGAGGCGAGAGGATCACTTGAGCCTGGGAGGTCAAGAGGTCAAGGCTGCAGTAAGCCAAAATTGCTGCACTGTACTCCAGAGCAAGGCCCTGTCTCAAAAAAAAAAAAAAAAAAAAAAAAATACTGGTTTTTGAAATTCCAATCTTTATTCTTATTTTAACTCTTTGTAAGTGAAAGAGTTAGAGCCGGTGTTCTTCAAGAGTTTTCATCATACCAAAAAACAAAACAAAACAAAAAACCGGTAAAGAGTATTAACTTCTCATCTTGTTTTACTGTCTTCAGATACTGAGTAAAGCCTAACCCATCCAGAGATGTGGGTAGAGGTCACTGATAGCCCCCATTTCAGCCCTGAGTTGCTGTCTAGGAAGGGAATTAGGCAGAAGGGTGAAGCCCCTGGCAACTCAGCTATGCCCTGACCATGTAGAGAATCCTCATATTGGAAGAATACATTAGTTTTAATATTCATACTTGGCCTCTTCCTCCACAGGTATTCCAGTAACAGCCCAAGCTATCGCATTTTTAGTACCAGAAGTACTGTAAGTATTGAATTTTTAATAAACTATAGTTAAGTATTAAATTTTTTGAACTTTAAAGCAGAGAGCAGAGTTAATCATATTGAGTTTTACAGTCATTGTCGCTCTTCCATTTCATTTCTTTCATCCCATGTATTACCCTAACATAGGTCCCCTCCTTAATCCATGTCCTTAAATTTGCATGTAGCAAAAATAGTGTTTTTTGAGTGTTTTTGTGATTTACTATTCACAATGTGGTGTTATTATATAGGTAGGATAACCATTCATTATACTTCCTAACCTCTTGAGAATGGGAGTGCTATTAATAATTATGCAACAGGTATAAACTGGAACTGTCTAGACAAATCAGGATGTTTGGTCACACAAACTATAGACCTCATTCTCTATATTACTTTTTTTATTCAACACTTTCTACTTCATTTCTTCTTATTGCTGCCTAATTACTAGTGTAAATCAATTATATTTTATATACCCCTATTGCTGGACATACAGCTTCCTGCCATCACAAACAATACTGTAATGAGTGTCCTCTCTACAAGTCCTTTTATGTATCTATGTATCTGTGCAATTATTTACCTACTGTATGTAGCCAAATAGAGTTGCCTGGCCATGGGAAATACACTTAATTTAAGGAAGTTCTGCAAGATTGTTTCCAGAATGGCAGTACAATGTATATTCTCACTCAATGTACATCTTCACCAAAATTTACTATTACTAAATTTCCTATTTTTTCCTAATCTCATTATTATCCAGTGATAGCTATTGCTGTTGTTACTTTCAGTTCTTTGATGACTAGTGATTTTGAGCATCTTTGCATGTTATGCAGGCTTCTCCTTCTATTACCTGTTCATACCCTTTGCCCATTTTTGATTTAATTTTCTGCCTTTCTCTGATTAACACAGTGCTAGCTACATTGTATTCTAAAAATTAATCAAATGTTGGTTTCAAAGATTCAGTTATCTCTTTCAAGTTTCTGTTAACTTTGTTTATGAATACTTTACTGAAAAAAAAAGGCTGAGTTTTGATGAGCCAAATATCTCTCCTCCTTTGTCTTATGATTTAAACTTTTGGGGGCTCTATTTTTTTTTTTTTTTTTTTGAGACAGAGTCTCACTCTGTCACCCAGGCTGGAGTGCAATGGTTCAGTCTTGGCTGACTGCAACCTCTGCCTCTTGGGTTCAAACGATTCTTCTGCCTCAGCCTCCTGAGTAGCTGGGACTACAGGCGTGCACTACCGTGCCCAGCTAATTTTTGTACTTTTAGTAGAGACAGGATTTCACCATATTGGCCAGGCTGGTCTTGAACTCCAGACCTCATGATCTACCCGCCTCAGCCTCCGAAAGTGCTGGGATTACAGGCCTGAGCCACCGCACCCATCCAGGGCTCTTATTTAATAAAAATCTTTGCTTACCCTGATCCAAAATTTTTTTTATAATTTTATTTTATATTTCTGATATTTTTACCTTTAACATATAGGTCATAAATCCATCTAGAGTCTACCTTGAATATAGTACAATAGGCATTCACATTACTTTTTTCACATAGTGAACCAGAATCTATTAAACAACTCACTGTTCCCCTATTACATTTCTCATGTCACCTTTGTTCCCTATGTGGATGAGTTGATTTGTGAACTCTCTTGTTTGTCCTGGTGCCAATTCTACACTCTCTTGACTGCTATAGCTTTCTAATGAGTCTTCATATCTGGTCCTGTGAACATCCAGTTTGTTCTTACAAAACTACTTTGGCTATTTGCGTTTTTATATAAATTTTAGAATAAGGATGTTAATTTTCACAAACAAAAATCTGCTTGGATTTTGATTGGGATTGCACTTGGGGAGAACTGACACTGTTTTCATAGTAACTGGTATCATTATGATATTGAATCTTCCAATTCATGAAGAATGATGGAGCCCTCCAGAGTTGATCTCTTTATCTTCTTCCTAACTTTAGTAGATTTATTCTAATGTCTCCCAATTAAACAGATGCTCCCTTTTGGGCAGAGAGAGATACATTTCATTAAATTAACAAAGTATTCATTGCTTCCTAATTTATTGAATATGGTAAAAATAGTCACTATAAGTGATATTTATAGTGAATTGTGAAATGCCTTTTCACAGTCTACAGAAAAAAGTTTTATGAGTTTTCTCCTTAGACTTGTTATCATAGTTAATCATATTAATATATTCACTTATATTGTATCATCCTTGGATTTTGGAAAAACCCCACACGGTATCAATGTAGTATTTCAATATGCTTTCAGGGACTATTGTTAACATTTTATATAAGATTCTTTTATCAATATTCGTATATGAGTTTGCTCTACAGAAGTGTATCTCAGTGGGGATACCACTGAAATTTTGAGCAGGAAAAGTTTTCATTGTATGGAACTATCCTTTGGAGAACATCTTGCTTCCCTGGTTCCCAAACACTAAGCGGCAGTGACAATCCTCAGTGATTCTGTAACCTCAGACACTCTTCCATATTTCCAGATGCTGTCTAAGGCAGGCAGAATCCAGCCAGTACACACTTGGATAGCATGCTGCCTGGTATTCGCTTGGAACTGTCAGTGCCTGTGCTGTACAACTTGTTAAATAGTTGTCATATTATCCTTGCCTTTAAGGGAGCATGTGGCAGTCAGGGGTCAGAGGACAGCAGAAACCACTCTAGATTTCAAGCAGAAATTTATTTGTTACAGGAAATTAGGTGCTCACCAAACTGTTGGGAGGGCTAGGAAAGCAAGGGTCTTAGAAACCCCCACTAATTTTTTGGTTTATCAATAGTCAAAAAACTGCCGTTGCCACCAGAGATCAGGACCCGGAGGAAATTTGTGTCCATGTCACAAATCTCTCCCAGCACCTAGTGAGGGATGGTGCTCAATAGAAATATAGGATAGAGGCCTTCCCCAAAACCACTTTTATCTTTGAAGCCTGGACTTTTGGTACCACTGCTTGAGGAAGACGAATGACTTCCTCTTTTTCACAAGTCCAGTCCACATCTGATTTTCAGAATGTAAATATCATTCAGAACCCTTGAGGAAGGTTTCCTGGTTTCCAGCTCCTGCAATCTAGGGATAGCCTAGAATTGCGTAGGAATAAATGATCATGGCTGAGAACACAATACACAAAAATCAATTCCTAGCACTGTGTGGTATCACCCGTAAATTAGAATCAGGAGTCTTTAGTTAATTTTTACTAAATAATTTAACAGTTTCTGTTGTGTTTTCTATCAGTGTTGTGCTCCCTTTGTAAAAAAATAAATATTTATAATTTGAACCAGGCCCAGATGGTTTCATATGGGAATTCTACCACGTCTTTAAGAAGCACATCATTACAATGTTGTTTAAAATTTTCTAAAGTATAAAAAAGAAAGGTTGAAAAGACCTAAGGGGATATTTCACAAAAAAGGTTATACAAATGACCAGTAAACTTATGAAAAATTAGTGAAATGTGAATTAAAATTACAGGGAGATGTAATTACAAACCAATCAGAATGCCTAAAATTAAAAAGACTGAAGATAACAAGAGGTGGTAAGAATGTAAAGCAATAGGAACTCTAATACACTACTAGAAGGAATGCAGGTTGGTATAACCACGTTGAAAACCTGTTTGCTATTATCCAATACTGTTGAATAGATACGCATCCTGTGACACACTCGTTTGACTCCTAGGTATACATCCAGCACCAGAAGACCTATGTAGGAATGGTTACGACAGCATTATTCCCAATCACTCCAAACTAAAAACAACCCAGAAGCATGTCAACCAGTAGTATAGAGGAATAAATGCGTTTCTGTGTATTCACATAGTGGGATACTACATGGCAGTGGAAATGAGTGCACTGTGTCCACGTGTCGACACAGAACAATACGGACGAATCTCACTATAGTGTGTGAAAATAGCCATACAGAAAAGAACACAGGCTGTATAAACTTTGTAATATTCAAAACCAGGCAAGAGGAATCTATGTAATATATATTTGCTTTTACCATTTTGCTTTCAAATTTATTGCTATTCATTTGTTTAGAATCTTTGCTTACCATTCCATCTCTGTTTGTAGCTATTTTATGTCTCTGATAGAATTTATTTGTGTACTTTATCTTCCTTTCTTGGACAGTTTTGCCATGTATTGGACCATTTTATTGGTTTTTTTTTTTTTCTTTGAGACAAAGTCTCACTCTGTCACCCAGGCTGGAGTGCAGTGCACGATCTCGGCTCACTGCAACCTCTGCCTCCCGGGTTCAAGTGATTCTTCTGCCTCAGCCTCCCGAGAAGCTGGGACTATAGGTGTGTGCCACCACGCCCCGCTAAGTTTTTGTATTTTTAGTAAAGACAGGGTTTCACCATGTTAGCCAGAATGGTCCCGATTTCCTCACCTTGTGATCCACCCACCTTGGCCTCCCAAAGTGCTGGGATTACAGGCATGAGTCACCATGCCCGGCCTTACTGGTCTTTTTAAGAATCACCTTTTAAATCTCGATTTTCCTTTATTATTTTTATGTAGGTGGCAGAAATGGTCCATCTTTAATTCATAAATGACCGCCAAAACAGTTATGTCATTTTAGAAATGCAAATTGGACCCTAGAGTTTGATTATCAGCAAGAAAGGTAGATAAAAGGCAAGTGAGTAATATTACAAAACCAATGATATTGTAGCTTGCTTGAAAGTGATATTAAGAGAAAGGAAGGGGCCTGGTGTTGTGGCTCATGCCTGTAATCCCAGCACTTTGGGAGGCCAAGGCAGGTGGATCACTTGAGCCCAGGAGTTTGAGACTAGCCTGGGCAACATGGTGAGACCCCATCTCTACAAATAATAATAATAATAAAATAGCAGGGCATGGAGGTGCATGCCTATAGTCCCAGCTACTCAGGAGGCTGAGGTGGGAGGATTGCTTGAGCCTGGCAGGGAGAGGCTGTGAGCTGTGATCATGCCACTGCACTACTGCCTGGGTGACACAATGAGACTCTGTCTCTAAAAGAGAGAGAAAGAGAAAGGAAATATTGAATGTACAGAAGACTTCAGAGATTTTCCATGACTCTTCTTGATGAAAAGCATGTCTAAAAAATCCTTCTCCACGCTGTGTAAATTGAAACAGTGTATCAGTTTTCTGTTTAAATAATACCGAATCACTTAAACATGAAGTTGGTAAGCATAGTGGGAACTTTCTGCAGGCACTTGACTACATTTAAGTTAATCATTGGGAAGGTTTATATGTAAGCTTGGCAATTTCCACAGAATTTGTTCTGTGTTTTGAACTTACATCTTTGAAACTTTTATAAGTGAAATATTTAAATATACATAAAATATAGAAATTAGTATAATGTAGACATACGTAAAAGTATGGAGATTAAGTCCTTGTGTATCCATTACTCAGCTCCAGTATTACAGCTTATGGCCATTCTTGTTTCCTTGACTTTATCACCCACTTTCTTCCCTCCTGAATTATTTTGAAACTATTCCAGATATATCCTTTCATCCATAAATGTTTCAGTGGGTACCTTTAAATGATAAGACTCTTTTTAAAAATGACCACAGCCAGGGCAATAATGCAAGAAAATGAACTAAAAGGCATCCACTTTGGAAAGGGAAAGATAAACTATTTCTATTTGCAGATGACATGATCCTTGATATAGAAAGCCCAAGGAATGTAACAAAAAAAACTATTAGAACTAATCAATTATTTTAACAATTTCTTATGGCAATCCGTCGGAAAGTGTAAATGGAAATTCAAGAGTACCAGAATAGACAAAACAGTCTTGAAACAGAAAAAGTGGAAGGACTCACAGTTCTTGACATTTATGCGACAACTGGTCATTTGAATACTAAGCTTACTACAAAGCTGCAGTAATTGAGACAGTTTGGTACTGACATAGGATAGGAATATACATCAATAAGATAGAATTGAGAGTTCAGAAATAAAACCTCCCATGTACAGTCAGTTGACTTTTGATAATGATACCAAGAGAATTGAATGGAAAAAGAATGGTACTGAAACAACTAGATATCTACATGAAAAAAAAAATGTGGACCCCACCTCAGACCACATCCAAAAATGTAACTCTGAATGGATCAAACACTTAAATATAAGAGCTCAAACTGTAAAACTTATAGAAGAAAACATAAGGGAAAATCCATGACCTTGGATTAGGCAATAGTTTCTCAAAAGCACAAGCAACAAAAGAAAAAATAGATAAATTGGACATCATGAAAATTAAAGTCTCTTGTGCTTCTAAGGACATCATCAAGAAAGGAAGACAATTCATAGGATAGGAGAGAGATTTTGTGAGTCATATATCTTATTATGGACTTGTTTTTAAATATATAAAGAACTACTATTGATATAATTTGGTAATAAAAATACAACCCAGTTTTTCAAATGGGCAAAGGATCTGAATTGTCATTTCTCCAAAGAAGATATCCAAATGGCCAGTAAGCACAGCCCCATTAGGGAAATGGAAATCAAATAGTAAGATACCACTTCACCCGCTCAGATGTCTGTAATCAAAAAGACAGATAATAACAAGTGTTTGTGGGGATGTGGAGAAATGGGAACTCTTACACTGCTGACAAATGTCAGATGGTGCAGGCACTTTAGAAAGCAGCCTGATGGCCCTTCAAACGGTTAAACATAGTGTCACCAACGTGTTCTGCAGATTGCACTTCCAGTTTTACATCCCAGAGAGATGAAAACATAATGTCCGCACAGAAACTAGCACATGAATGTTCATAGAAGCATTATTCATAATAGCCCCCAAGTGCGAACAATGCAAATGTTCAGCAGCTAATGAAAGGATAAATAAAATGTAGTGCATGTGTATAATGGAACACTACTTGTTAATAAAAATGAACGAAGTACTTCTATGTGCTACAACATAGATAAGCCTTGCAAACATTATGCTAAGTGCAAGAAACCTTTCACAAAGGACCACGTGTATGATTTCATTCACATGAAATGTCCAGAATAGGCAAATGTATAGAGATAGAAAGTAAGTTGGTGCCTGCCTAGGGCTGGGAGATAGGGCTAGGGTGGTAACCTCCGAAGAGTGTGGCAGTTTTTTTGTGGAGTGTTGAATATGTTCTAAAATTGATTACAGTAATAGTTGCAGAACCATATGAAGATACTAAAAACCATTGAATTGTACACTTTAAATGAGTGAATTGTGTGACATGAATTATATCTCAAAGTTGTTTAAAAAACCATAACCACAATACTAATTAGCACACCTAAAAATTAATAATCATTCCTTCATGTCATCAAATATCTAATCAGTATTCAAATGACCAATTGTCATATAAATGTAATTTTCTGTTTGTTTATGTAAATCAAGATCCAGATAAGGTTTATATATTATGATTATATATTTCTTTAGTTTCTTTTGTAAAAGGCAAATTAATTGAGGTAATGACATACAATGAAATTTACTCCTTTTAAGCGTATAGTTTGATGAACCTTTGGCAATGCATACAGTTGCATTATCACTGTAGTAATGAAGATATGGAACATTTTCATCACCCCAAAAAGTTTCATCATACCTTTGCAGTCATGCTTTACCCTCCCCATCTTAGCCATTGGCAGCCACAAATCTATTTCCTGATCCTATAGTTTTGCATATTCTAGATAGTCATAGAAATGAAACCATACTGTATATAGCCTTTTGGGGTCAGTTTTCTTTCACTTGACTTGGTGCTTTCAGATTCATCCATAATGTTGCATATATGCGAACTTCATTCCTTTTTATTGCTGAGTATTCCTTTGCATTCTTTTTTTTTTTTGTTGAGACGGAGTCTCGCTCTGTCGCCCACGCTGGAGTGCAGTGGCCGGATCTCAGCTCACTGCAAGCTCCGCCTCCCGGGTTCACGCCATTCTCCTGCCTCAGCCTCCCGAGTAGCTGGGACTACAGGCGCCCGCCATCTCGCCCGGCTAATTTTTTGTATATTTTAGTAGAGACGGGGTTTCACCGCGTTAGCCAGGATGGTCTCGATCTCCTGACCTCGTGATCCGCCCGTCTCGGCCTCCCAAAGTGCTGGGATGACAGGCTTGAGCCAGCGCGCCCGGCCTCCTTTGCATTCTTATGCCACCATTCGTCCATTCTCTTGTTGATGGCCATTTGGGTTATTTCCAACTTAGAGCTATTTTAGATGAAACTGCTGTGGACATTCATGTACGTATGTGGGGACACAGATTTTTATTTTGGTTAAATAGCTAGGAATGGGATTACTGTGTTAGAAGGCAATGATATGTTTACAGCAAATAAGAAACGACACAACAGTTTTCTTCTTTTTCTTTTCTGAGACAGACTCTTACTCTGTTGCCTAGGGTGGTGTGTGTGGCACAATCATGGCTCTCTGCAACCTCGAATTCCTGGACTCAAGTGATCCTTCCACCTCAGCCTCCTGAGTAGCTGGGACTGCAGGCATGCACCACCACACCCAGCTAATTTTATTTTATTAGAGACAAGGTCTTGCTGTGTTGCCCTGGCTGATCTCAAACTCCTGAGCTCAAGTAGTCCTCCCATCTCAGCCTCTGAAAGTGCTGGGATTACAGGCATGAGCCACTGCACCTGGCCCACGCTGTTGTCTGAAGTAGGTGTACCATTTGCATTCCCACCAGCAGCAGAGGAGAGTTCTCATTGTTCTGCATCTTGAATACGTTTTGGCTTGAATTCTACCTTATCTAATATCAGAGTCACAATTCCTGCTTTTATGTTGATTTTTTTTTGGACAGGACCATTTTTCTGGTATACTTTTGCCCATGGCTTTTAAAAAATTTTTGTAAGAGTTAACAGACTTTATTTTTTAGAGCAGTTTTAAGTTAATAGAAAAATGGGCAAACAGTATAGAGAGATCCCATAAAACCTCCCCAGTTTGCCCTATTACTAACATCTTGCATTGGTGTCCTACATTTCTTAAAATTGATGAGCCAATGTTGATACATCATTATTAACTAGAATCTGTAATTTACATTAGTGTTCACTCTTTGTGTTGTACATGCTGTGAGCTTGGACAAATGTTTAATGACGTGTTTCTACCGTTATAGTATCACACAGAGTAGTTTCACTGCCCTAAAAATTCTCTCTGCTCTGCCTTTTTCAATCTTCCCTCTCCCTAGCCCTTACATCTTTTAACTGCCTCCGTGGTTTTGCCTTTTCCAGAATGTCATTTAGTGGGAATGAAACAGGATGTAATCTTTTCGGATTGGCTTCTTTCACTTAACAATACACATTTAAGTTTCCTCCATGCCTTTCCATGGCTTGATAGCGCGTTTCATTTCAGCACTGAGTAATACTCTATTGTCTGGATCTACCATAGTTTATCCATTCACCTAGTGAAAAATATCCCAGTTGCTTCTGGGTTTGGGCAATTATAGATAAAGCTGCTGCAAACATGTATGTGCAGGTTTTCGTGTGGACCTCATTTGAGTAAATACCGAAAAGTGCAATTGCTAGATATATGGTAGGAGTGTGTGTAGTTTTGTAAGAAATTGCCAAACTGTCCTCCAAGATGGCCGTACAATTTTACACTGTCACCAGCCATGAATGACGGTGCCGTTGCTCCATGTCTTCACCAGCATTTGGTGTTGTTAGTGTTTTGGATTTTTGCAATTCTAATAGGTGTGTTGTGGTATCTCGTTGCTTTAATTTGCTGTTCTCTGATGACATATGATATGGAGAGTCTTTTCTTTCTTTTTTTTCTCTTTCTTTTCTTTCCTTTTTTTTTTTTATTATACTTTAAGTTCTAGGGTACATGTGCACAATGTGCAGGTTTGTTACATATGTATACTTGTGCCATGTTGGTGTGCTGCACCCATTAACTCGTCATTTACCTTAGATATATCTCCTAATGCTATCCCCCCTCCCCCCTCCCCCCACCCCATGACAGACCCCAGTGTGTGATGTTCTCCTTCCTGTGTCCAGGTGTTCTCATTGTTCAGTTACCACCTATGAGTGAGAACATGCAGTGTTTGGTTTTCTGTTCTTGGAATAATTTGCTGAGAATGATGGTTTCCAGCTGTATCCATGTCCCTACAAAGGACATGAACTCATCCTTTTTTATGGCTGCATAGTATCCCATGGTGTATATGTGCCAGATTTTCTTAATCCAGTCTATCATTGATGGACATTTGGGTTGATTCCAAGTCTTTGCTATTGTGAATAGTGCCGCAATAAACATACATGTGCATGTGTCTTTATAGCAGCATGATTTATAATCCTTTGGGTATATACCCAGTAATGGGATGGCTGGGTCAAATGGTATTTCTAGTTCTAGATCCTTGAGGAATCGCCACACTGTCTTCCACAATGGTTGAACTAGTTTACAGTCCCACCAGCAGTGTAAAAGTGTTCCTGTTTCTCCACATCCTCTCCAGCACCTCGTTTCCTATCTTTGTCACCTGTATATTATCTTTGGTGAGGTACCTGTTCAGATCTTTTGCCCGTTTTTAAAGATGGGTTTTCGTTTTCTTATTGTGGAGTTTTAAGAGTTTTTTGTGTATTCTGGATACCAATCTTTTATCAGATATGAGTAACTTTGCAAATATTGTTTCCCAGTCTGTTGCTTGTCTTTTCATTCTCTTAACAGTATCTTTTACAGAGCAGAAGTTTTTAATTTTAATGAAGTCCAATTTATCAAACTTTTTTTTTGATTTTTGCTTTTTGGGGCATATCTAAGAAGTTGTTGGCAGACCCAAAGTCACTGAGGTTTTCTCTCATTACTCTAGTCTTTCTGGGTCACTTTTTTCTTCTGGTATTTCTTTTGAACAGCATGTATTGGGTCTTGCTGTGTAAGTTAAGCCCATTCACATTTAATTATGTAACATGTCTTTGGTCTCAATTCTCATATTAGTTTATCTTAGGTGTGTTATATTTACTGTTTCTTTCTCTTCTGGATTCTTTTCTTTAAAAAAAATTGTCTTTCTATATTTAGAAAGGTTTGTATCTTTGTTTTAGTGATTACCTTTGTGCTTATACCTTTTGAACATCTTTGGTGCCCTGCTCTTTTATTTACTCTTTTACTGCCTGGTTTCTTTCTTTTTTTGCTTTTTTTTGTTTGTATGTTTTGTTTTTTTGTTTTTTTGAGATGGAGTCCCACCCTATCGCCCAGACTGGAGTGCAGTGGCATGATCTCGGCTCACTGCAACCTCCGACTCCCAGGTTCAAGCAATTCTCTTGCCTCAGCCTCCTGAGTAGCTGGGATTACAGGTGTCCACCACCAAGCCCAGCTATTTTTTTTTGTATTTTTAGTAAAGACAGGGTTTCACCATGTTGGCCAGGGTGGTCTCAAACTCGTGATCTCATGATCTGCCCGCCTCCGTTTCCAAAGTGCTGGGATTACAGGCGTGAGCCACCGCACTCAGCTTACTGCTTAACAACCAGGCAGTGATCTCATTCTACTTTCCTTTTTCATTCTCTTGCGTATTTTTTAGTCAATGATCTTATTCTACTTTCAATGATCTTATTCTATGTTCATTTCAGTTTTTCAATTTCAGGTATTATTCTTTAATTATAGAAGATTATTATAAGAAGATTATCATCCTTTGATTATAGTTACTGTTATTGCTGTGTTCCAGATATTTTGGTTTTTTTCTTCAGGATCTCCAGATACATGTATATTGGATTTTCTGTGCCTATCTTTTGTATTTGTTGCTTACTCTTAAATCACTTAATCATTTTTTAATCCCTTCTTTATTTTCTTCTTCTTCTTTTTTTTTGGAGACAGGGTCTTGGTCTTTGCTCTGTCATCCAGGCTAGAGTGAAGTGATGCAATCACAGCTTAGTGCAGCTTTTAACGCCTGGACTCAAGTGATCCTCCCACCTCAGCCTCCCCAGTAGCTGGGACTACAGGTGTGTGCCACCACACCCAGCTAATTTTTAAATTTCTTATAGAGAGTGGTCTCCCTATGTCGCCCAGGCTGGTCTTGAACTCCTGGGCTTAAGTGAGTTTTACTATTGGTTGCTGTATTATTGTACAGTGTTTTTGGGGACTATCCTAATTGTTCTTTCTGTGTTTATTAGGAAATTTAAATAGATTTTAAACACTACATCCCCAAAGCCCCTTCCCAATGCTCTTTCATTTGTTTTCTTTTATAAATTTCTATTTTTTTTCTCTTCTTATATCCTTCCTTTTATTTGGGGGGATTTTCTCTATTGTCCTTTTATTATCATCTTACAGTGAAAACAGAGTTTATTCACTTCCAAATTATCTTATCTAGAGCCTTTTTTTTTTTTTTTTTTCCATCTCATTCTGTCACCCAGGCTGGAGTGCAATGGTGCGATCTCGGCTCACTGCAGCCTCCTCCTCCCGGGTTCAAGCAATTGTTCTGCCTCAGCCTCCTGAGTAGATAAGATTACAGGCATGTGCCACCACGCCTGGCCAATTTTTGTATTTTTAGTAGAGACAGGGTTTTGCCATGTTGGCCAGGCTGGTCTGGAACTCCTGGCCTCAAGTGATCTACCTGCCTTGGCCTCCGAAAGTGCTGGGATTACAGGCATGAGCCACCGCACCTGGCCACAATTTTGTTTGTTTGTTTGTTATGTTTGTTTGTTTTTTGAGAAGGAGTCTCACTCTGTTGCCAGGCTGGAGTGCAGTGGCGTGATCTCAGCTCACTGCAATCTCCAACTCCCTGGTTGAAGTGATTCTCCTGCCTCAACCTCCTGAGTAGCTGGGACTACAGGCGCATGCCACCACACCCAGCTAATTTTTGTATTTTTAGTAGAGATGGAGTTTCACCATGTTTGCCAGGATGGTCTTGATCTCCTGACCTCATGATCTGCCTGCCTCAGCCTCCCAAAGTGCTGGGATTACAGGCGTGAGCCACCACGCCTGGCTATACCACAAATTTTTATAATATTAAATGCTTTTACTGTTTATTCATAAACATTTTATACTTTACATTATGATTTTGCTTATGAATGATTTAGAAGTAGGTTTTTTTTGTTTGTTTTTTTAAAGACTCAAAATATCAAAAAACTAGCCGGGCGAGGTGGCGGGCACCTGTAGTCCCAGCTACTCGGGAGGCTGAGGCAGGAGAATGGTGTGAACCTGGGAGGCAGAGCTTGCAGTGAGCTGAGATCCGGCCACTGCACTCCAGCCTGGGCGACAGAGTGAAACTCCGTCTTAAAAAAAAGAAAAAAAAAAAGACTCAAAATATCTTAGGATTTTTTTTCTGCCTAACTTGATGAGAAATTCTAATTTTATTTCACTAATATTAAAGGGCATTGTATATGTGATAGTAATTCTTCAAGATTGGTTAAAACTTTCCTTGTAAATGTGGTCAGTTTTGGCAATTGTTCTATGTGAGATTGCAAATGATGTACATATTTTATATTGCTTAATTTTAGGGGCTGGGTACAGTGGCTTATGTCTGTAATCCCAGCACTTTGGAAGGCTGAGGTAGGAGGACTACTTGAGGCCACGAGTTTGAGACAAGCCTGGTCAACATAGTGAGATCCTATCTGTATTAAAAAAAAAAAAATTAAAAAGAAAAAACTTTTTAGGAATGTATATAGTTTTAACATATATATCATAAACTTACTAATTATATTTTTTAAGTCTTTGACTACGTTTCCCTCCCCTCCCCAAGTTTATTTAATTTGAGAAAAGTGTATTTTAAAATCTACCACTATATTTATGGCTTTTGAAATTTCTTCTAGCAATTCTATCAAATTTTGCTTAATATATTTCAAAGTTATGTTTTATCTTCTCATGAATTTTTCTCTTTTTTCTTCTTATACACTATCCTATAATATCATATCTATGAAACGGTTTACCACCTGTTATAATCTCCATTTTCCGAGTTAAAACACCAAAGCAATCTTCATATATTATGTATGTATATATAATTTTGTGTCACAAATATTAGAAGGTAAAATTGGGTTCCAACTCTGGCTGAAGAAGAGGAACAGTGCTGAAACTAAGACTGATAATGTTAGAAAGTGAATTGGTATACTTCAGGAGGGGAAAGAGAGAACTTCTAAATGAAAGAATAGAGAGGCAGGGAAAAAAAAGTAGCTTTAGAAATAAGAAAAAGGTGATGAAAGTTATGTTACTAGTCAGTAATGTGTAAATAATAGAATCTCAGAATTAAAAGTGACTTGTTTTTAAGCAAAGGATCATTTCTCATTTGTCTTTTTTTTTTTTTTAAATCCCCAGAACCTACCAGAGTGTCAGTCCCTCTTAGATACTTAATAGATTATTTCTTTTTTTTCTTTTTTTTTTTTTTTTGAGACGGCATTTTGCTCTTGTCACCCAGGCTGGAGTGCAGTGGCGCAATCTCAGCTCACTGCAACCTCCACCTCCTGGGTTCAAGCGATTCTCCTGCCTCAGCCTCCTGAGTAGCTGGGCTTACAGGTGTGTGCCACCACACCCAGCTAATTTTTGTGTTTTTAGTAGAAACAGGGTTTCACCATGTTGGCCAGGCTGGTCTCAAACTCATGACCTCAGGTGATCCTCCTGCCTCGGCCTCTCAAAGTGCTGGGATTACAGGCATGAGCCACTGCACCCGGCCAGTGGATTATTGCTGAAGTAATAAAATTAAAAGTTTATAGTTTTTTGGAGTGACTGCTAAAGTGTCTCAGATGGGTTAAGTTATCTTTTCTTTGTCACATTACTTTGTACAATTTAAAGGAAATTGAATTTTAGTTATTCTTTCTTTAAATAATTAGGACCCAGAAAATTGAATACTACAACTGAACCCTGAGGTGAAAATTTTGAATCATATTTTTTGCTTGAACTCTTGTTTTCTTTTTTAGATTAAGTTAGAGTATGAAGGAACATTATTTACTGAGTGGAGTGTGCCAGAAATTTGTTTTGTGCTAAATAAAAGGTAAGATTTATATCATGAATATCAATGTGTGTGTATATTTTTTAATTCATTCATACAATGTGAGCATTCAGATTCAAGGCTGTGATTTAATGTAAATTTTCTTTCATTAAGTAGACATGAAAAGCAAGACAAAATCAGGTTGAATATAGTATAGAAGTAAAATATTGCAAATATTTAAAAATATCTCTTATCAGCATACAATTGAAGTTTTTAGGCTTAAAAATAGTAAGGTAATTTTATTAATCTCATATGCACCTGTAATTATTCTTTCCCATCTTTTTAAACACTAGCTCACCCAAGACAGAATTGCGTTGTTCCTCACCTGGTGTTCATGCTATAAAACCAATCGTTAGTGGCCCAGTAAGTTGATTTTAATGATATGTTGTTAAATCTTGAATAATCATCCTGTTATCCTGTTATATTTTATTTTGCCTTTCTTTTGAGCTTTTCAATCTAATTTAACCTGTTTTAAATAGTATTAATTATAACTATAAACAAGCCCTAAAGTTACTGTCAGAATGTCCATTTTTAGATATAGCTCATGTTAAATTCTAAATTATAAAATTACATACAATTTTTATCTTCGTCTTTCTATTAGTAAGTATGTTAAAGTTCACAGCCACCACCTTAATGATAATAGGACTCTCAGATGAGTGGATCTCCTGTCATACGCTCCTATGCCAACGCCTAGGATTAAGAGTAATTTCTAGCAGATTTATTTTTACTCCACTGCATTGTCTTCAACTGAAGAAAACATGTGAATGCAAATGAATTCAAATGAGGTTGAGTCTCTCTAGTTTACCAAAAACATGCAAAGACAAAGTAAAGCATTTTAAGACACTGGCGTTTTAATAATTAGTAACAAAATACGGGCTACATACCTCACAGCTGATGTTCCCACACAAGTGCGCCTGAAGCTGCAGTTTTACAGACGCCACGTCACCAATCCTGCCTTTACTTTGAGGCTTGTGCCTTCTCTTTAATTAAAAAGCTTTATTGTCAAGGCACAAGTAGACAGAGCTATGTGAGAGAGGCCAGATGAATATTAATTCGTTTTTTAATCCTTATAGAGTGAAAGATACTTGAATTTGTCTCTTTGAGTCTATGAATATTTGCCAGTTTCAAGAGCACAATTCATGCTGGGCACGGTGGCTCGTGCCTGTAACCCCAGCACTTTGGGAGGCCGAGGTGGGCGAATCACCTGAGGTCAGGAGTTCAAGACCAGCCTGGCCAACATAATGAAACCCTGTCTCTGCTAAAAATACAAAAATTAGCTGGGCGTGGTGGCAGGCACCTGTAATCCCAGCTACTCGGGAGGCTAAGGCAGGAGAATCGCTCGAACCTGGGGAGGCGGAGGTTGCAGTGAGCTGAGATCGCACCATCGCACTCCAGCCTCCGTCTCAAAAAGAAAAGAAAAAAAAACCACGACACAATTCGTGAGAAAGTAAGGGACTCCTTTTCCTTTTGTTTCATTTGTTGTTGTTGTTGTTGTTTTTGAGATGGAGTTTTGCTCTTGTCGACCAGGCTGGAGTGCAGTGGCACAATCTTGGCTCACTGCAACCTCCGCCTCCTGGGTTCAAGCAATTCTCCTGCCTCAGCCTCCCAAGTAGCTGGGATTACAGGCATGCGCCACCACACCTGGCTAATTTTGTATTTTTAGTAGAGATGGGGTTTCTCCATGTTGGTCAGGCTGGAGTTGAACTTCTCACCTCAGGTGATCCACCTGCCTTGGCCTCCCAAAGTGCTGGGATTACAGGTGTGAGCCACCGTGCCCGGCCACATCTGACTTTGGAAAAGCACTCAGTTGTAACAACCAAAAGCATCTCTAGGCATTGCCAAAAGTCCCTGGGGAGCAAAATTACCCCACTGAATGAGAAAATTAGTTGAATTGTATTTCAGTGAGGAAGACAAATGTAATAAAAATGATAAAGATGGCAATATATAGATAAATATTTAAATATATATTTAAATTTTATTCTGAAGTTTTTCCTCCTCTGATGTTAGATAAGTAACTTAGTTCCTGTGTGACTTTTATGCCTATATCCATATTTGCATTTGATTTAATGTTAATATATCACAGTTGCGTTTGCATTTTCTTTTAGGATGAAGAAGAACGCAATTTATTTGTGGACAGTTCTCACACTTGCTTTCTGTGGTACTATAGAGTTAGGTAAGTAATGCAGTAGTGAATAGGTAATTATGCTTTTAAAGAGTATTTCGCTTCAGCTTTTAATTAACCACAAATAGATTATCTATATTATGGTTTCCATACAACTTTCATTCACCAACCAAGCTATTCTCAAATACACTGCCAAAGAAATACTGAAGAACAAATAGTAAAATTAAGAGCAACCACTATTTTAGCACATACTGTGTCTACATGTTTGTACTTTAATGTAAATTCTTTCTTAATTTTTATAATAACCACATAAATGTAAGTCTTTATAGATGTGGAAGCATAAGCATGGATGGGTTAAACTCTTTGGAAAAAATACAATACATTGAGATTTGACTCTGGTTTTTCAGTCTATAGGGCTCTTCTATGATATACATTTCAGAAATACCGTGTTTGTATTAGATAGCTTTTCAAACTCGTGACAAAATGAAGGCAGCTGAATATAAGAAGGGAAAAAGTGGTACACAAATACATTATTAACTGCATAAAGATCATTCAATAAGCTTAAAAAGTATCAGTGATTCGGAATATGCTTTAGTATCATGGTCATGGCAACATCTTAAGCACTGTGTACGATATAAGGAACTATAGTATGTGGATCTTGACCTCAGGATGCATGGAAAGTACTTATTTCTTTTTATCCACTTCACGTTTATTCCCTTGGGGAAACTATTCCTCCCTATTCGGTGATAATATTGTTAATTTCATGTGATGTATATGGTCTAACTCTACAAACCCACATTTCCTTGGTTAGAGTTATTAGTTGAGGATTGGCACATACTCGATCCAGGCAGAACCAATCAGAATACTCATGTCTTCAGTAAAGCTTGGTTGTTGTTAATAGTTTTATTGTCCTGGTCCACGTAGTCCCTTAAAGTTGGGTGGTTCTGCAGTTTATGTGGAATTTTTGGATTGGACATCCTGAGCTAGATTGTAAATCCGAATAATACCTAGGTTTCAGCAAGCCCCACCGGGAGTACACATTCACCCAGTCGTCTCTCACTCACTGCCACTTTCCCAGAGTCTTATTGAGAAGCAGGGAGGATTGAGTCTCTGCTACTCATGAAACTGGCAGGCTTCTGTCCTTGTTGGCAGTTTCAGAAATACCAATCACCAGGTTTTCCTCTGTGGGTTCTGAACCAGTTGAGAAATAGACAAGGGCAAGTTTGGGGATAACAAACCCTGGTAGAGGCCGGGCACAGTGGCTCATGCCTGTAGTCCCAGCTACACAGGAGGCTGAGTTAGGAGAATCACTTGACCCCAAAAATTTGACGTTACTGTGTCAAGGTTATAGTGAGCTATGATTGTGCCGCTGTACTCCAGCATGGTGACAGAATGAGACTCTGTCTCATAAAATAAAATAATAGGCTGGGCATGGTGGCTCACACCTGTAATCCCAGCATTTTGGGAGGCCAGGGCGGGTGGACCTGAAGTCAGGAGTTCAAGACCAGCCTGAACAAGATGGTGAAACCCCATCTCTATTAAAAATACAAAAAAATTAGCCAGATGTGTTGGCAGGCACCTGTAATGCCAGCTATTAGAGAGGCTGAGGGAGGAGAGTCACTTGAACCTGAGAGGCGGAGGTTGCAGTGAGCTGAGATCATGCCACTGCATTTCAGTCTTGGCAACAAGAGCAAAACTCCATCTCAAAAATAAATAAATATATATATATAAAATATTCCTGGTAGAGTTGAATTGTAAAAAAGGACCTGCTCCTTTGGCCAAATGGGCTACTTTCTGTTCTCCCAAGTAGAGCTCTTGGGAACCATCAGAGAAGATAATCTGTTGCAATAAGACTGTATGTTTGTGTCCCACCCTGTTTACCCCCAAATTTTTATGCTGAAACCTAATCCCTGATGTGATGTTATCTGGAGGTTGCACCATTGGGAAGTGGTTAGATCATGAGGGAGCAGTCCTTATGAATGGGATTAGTGCTCTTACAAAAGAGACCCCAAAGAGTTCCTTTTTCCTTTCCATCATGCGAGGACCCGGTGAGAAGATAGCACCTTGATCTTTGGACTTTGCAGCCTCCAGACTATGAGAAATAAAGGTTTGTTGTTAAAGCCACCCAGTCTATGGTATTTTTGTTATAGCAGACCAAACTAGGACATCTGCCAAGAAGCATTGAATGGATTACCAATTTCATTCACAAACATTAAGACCTAAGAGCTGGGGCTGAAAGAGATGGGCCTCCAGGCTACCCTGATCTTGATATGTTTTCTCCTTGTAAGTAAGAACAGAAGGAAAAGCACCTAGTGTAAAAGCACTAACCAAAAGGTTAGTCCAAAAGAGAGAACTCCGTAGGGACTAAGAGTTTTTCTGTAATATATATTGTAAGAATTTTCAGTCTGTCACCTGTAAAAATATCAATTAAAGAATAATAATGAGGCCTAGCATGGTGGCTCATGCTTGTAATCTCAGTGTTTTGGGAGGCCTCGGTGAGAGGATTGCTTGAGCCCAGGAGTTCAAGAGCAGCCTGGGAAACAGCAAGACTTGTCTCTACAAAAAATAGAGAAAATTTGCTAGGCATGGTGACTTGCATCTGTAGTCCCAACTACTTAGGAGACTGAGATGGGAGGATCACTTGAGCCCAGGAGTTCAAGACCATCCTGGGAAACATAGCAAGACCTGTCTCTACAAAAAACATTAAAAAGTTGTCAGTCATGATGACTTGCATCTGTAGTTCCAACTACTTGCAAGGCTGAGGTAGGAGGTTCGCTTAAGCCCAGGAGTTCAAAGCTACTGTGAGCTATGATTGCACTACTACACTCCAGCCTCCATGTCAGAGCAAGACCCCATCTCTAGAAAAAATGAAAATAAAAAAAATAATAATTAATGGCTAGAAAGATTACATAAAGAATTAAAAGGATAGTAATGAAATCAGTACCCACATACGTATTGCCCAAATCAAGAAATAGAACATCACACCTCTTTATACCCTACCAATCACACTCTATTCACCCTCCAAGAGTTAGACACTATTCTGGATATTGTTTTTTGTCTTTTCGTTATTTTATCCTAAATACTGTTTAATGGATGATTTCTTGCCTTTTTCTTATAATTTAGTGACTATATTTGATTGTAATAAATTGTTTAGTTTTGTCAGTTCTTGAACATTATTTAAATTGAATCATGGTAAGTATTGTTCCATGAGTTGCTTCCTTCTCTAAAAATTATGTTTTTGAGACTTATCCATAGTCAAATAAGAATCTTTAGTTCTTTCATTGTGACTGCTCTATGGTATTTCATCGTATGACTCTGTTCATTCTGCTGATTGCAACTACAAATGATGCTGTGAATGCCTGAACATACCTCATAGTGTCTTGCTACTCCAAATGTCATCTGAGGATTAGCAGCACTGACGTCACCTGGAAATTTATTAGAAGTGAAGAATGTCAGGCTTTATTCCAGCCCTATGGGATAATAATCTGCACTTTAAGAAGATTCTGTAGGAATTTATATGTTCATTGTAGTTGGGGAAGTAGTACTGATTTAATGCGTATAAATGAAAGTTTCTCTAAGGTAGAGACCTAAAAGTACAATAGCCTAAAAGTAGGATGTGCATTTGTTCAACTTTCCTGGGGGATGCCTAAGTCACTTTTGAAAGATTGTCCAATTTTATATCCACACTGGTAGTGCGTGAAAGTTCCCATTTTGCTGTATCCTCACCAACACTTAAAATTGTCTGACTTTTTAATTTTTCCAGTCTACTAGGTATGAAATTATGTCATTGTATTTTTATTTACATTTTACTGATTACTGATGCATTGAGTATATTTTATCTGTTCAGCAGGAATTTTTCTTCTCTTTTCTGTTCAATAAGTATTTTGATCGACTTTTGAGTTATTTTTATTTTCATAATAATTTACAAGATTTCATTATATATCTTAATTACTACATTATCACATATATATGTGTATATATATACTGAAAGTATTCTGTCTCAGTTTATGCAGATTTTTACTTTCCATGCCTCCTATTGATAAGAAAGGTCTTTTTTTTTTTTTTTTTTTTTTTTTTTTTTTTTTTGAGACGGAGTCTGGCTCTCTCGCCCAGGCTGGAGTGCAGTGGCCGGATCTCAGCTCACTGCAAGCTCCGCCTCCCGGGTTCACGCCATTCTCCTGCCTCCGCCTCCCAAGTAGCTGGGACTACAGGCGCCCGCCTCGTCGCCCGGCTAGTTTTTTGTATTCTTTAGTAGAGACGGGGTTTCACCGTATTAGCCAGGATGGTCTCGATCTCCTGACCTTGTGATCCGCCCGTCTCAGCCTCCCAAAGTGCTGGGATTACAGGCTTGAGCCACCGCGCCCGGCCCAAGAAAGGTCTTTAGTATTGTGGATAAATTGATTAATACTTTCCTTTGTGGGCTTATGCCTTTTAAAATCTATTTAAGAAATCTTTTCCTACTTACAAGATCATAAGGATAGGCTCCTATATTGTTTTCTAAAAGTTCTATATGTTTTTTTCTTCTAAAATTAGGTCTTTAATCCACCTGGAATCAATTTTTGTACAAACTTAGAATAGGAATTCACTTTATTTTTTCTACATGAATAATTAATTTTCTCATACTCATTTAATGAATAATCTATTTATCCAGAATATCTTCTCTTTCATGTATCAATTTTCCATATATGCATGGGTGTTTTTCTGGGCTGACTATTCTGTTCAGCTGATGTATTTGTCCATACTTGAACAAAACTACATTATCCTTATTACTATAACTGTATTTTTTAAATCTTGACAAGTGATAGTAGAAGTACCCACACCACTCCAACTCTTCCCAACTTGATTTCTACATTCAGTGCAATCCCAATCAAAATCCCAGCAAGTTACTTACTTTATAAATATGAATAAACACATCCTAGAGTGTATATGGAGAAGCAAAAGACTCCAAATAGCCAACCCAATATTGAAGGAGAAAAACACTGATCACACCCACTTCTGGTGAGGACATGAACCAGTAACAACTGTCTTTCATTACTGGTAGGAATGCAAAATGATACAGCCATGTGGGCTTCAGATGAGTGGTCTTATGCATCTTCTGTTACATTTATTTTAAAGTATTTTATGTTTTTGATGCGATTGTAATTGGTGTTGCAAACTCTAGAATTAACAGGAATTTTACCTCCAAATATTCCCTTCCTGGTTTATGGCTTACTCCTTACCATCATTTTGGTACTTTCTAGTTGTTTATCCTTCAAATTGGACATTTTTCAGTCAATATTTATTCGGATTTATCCACAGACCTACCATTTCTTTGCTCAACGATGCTTATATTCTCAGACATGTTTTCTCATATTACTTGCTCTTCCTGAAGTATATCCTTTCAGGATTCCTTTAGGGAAGATTTCTGAGTGATTAAATTTCTCAGTATTCATGCCTCTGAAAATATCTTGATTTTATTCTCACTCTGGAAAAATCATTTCTCTGGGAATATGATTTTAGGTTGCTTGCTATTTTCTCTCAATGCTTTAAAATTATTTTTTCTTGTGTCTGGCTCCAACTGCAGTTGATAAGTCGGCTGTCTTTCAAATGGTTTTTCCTTTTTAGGTAATCTATATTTTCTGTGTGGTTGTTTTAAGATCTTGCCTTATCTTTGGTGTTTTACTATTGTATATTTCTTTTGAGATGTATTACAGTTCCTGAATCTGAATATTGGTGTCTTTCATCAATTCTCGAAAATTCACATTGTCTTTTTTCTTTTTTGAGACGGAGTCTCGCTCTGTCGCCCAGGCTGGAGAAAGGTGGCATGATCTCAGCTCACTGCAACTTCTGCCTCATGGGTTCAAGTGATTCTCCTGCCTCAGCCTCCCTAGTAGCTGGAATTACAGGCGCCCGCCACCATACCTGGCTAATTTTCGTATTTTTAGTAGAGATGGGGTTTCATCGTGTTGGCCAGGCTGGTCTCGAACTCCTGACCTTTGGTGATCCACCCACCTCAGCCTCCCAAAGTGCTGGGATTACAGGCATGACTGACTGTGCCTGGCCTGTCTTTTTAAATATTTGTTCTCCCTCATTCTTTTTTTTTCTTTCTAAATTTTCCTAAGAGAAATGTATGTCACCTTTTAATTCTGTCCTTCCTGACTCTTAAAATCTTGTCGTATTTTTCCATCTTTCTGTCTTATTGTGATTCATTCTTAGTTATTTTTTAAATGTTTCATTCAGTTCACTAATTATCTCATTATCCGTGTCGAAATTTTTTTTTTTTTTTTTAATAGGATCTTGTCCTGTCACCCAGGCTGGAGTGCAGTGGTGCCATCATAGCTCATGCAACCTCAAACTCTTGGGCTCAGGCACTCCTCCCACCTCAAACTCCTGAATACCTGGGACTGTAGGCACACACCACTGTGCTCCACCATTTTTTTTTTTTTTTTTTTTTTTTCTGTACAGACAGGGTTTCACTTTGTTGCCCAAGCTAGTCCCAAGCTCTTGGCCTCAAGCAATCCTCCTGCCTTGGCCTCTGAAAGCACTGGGAGCCACCATGCCACGCCAGTGTCTACATTTTGTAATCCCTAAAATCCTTTTACCTAGAGGTAATTACTGTACTCTTGTGCCACTTCTGCATCATTACATCCAAAATTGGCTCATAAATTTGTGGGGCCTGGTGTAAAATGAAAGTTGGGGTCTCTTGCTCAAAAAGCACGGGGAAAATACTGTTAAAGGTATCAAATTTAAAGCTTTTTCTCCTCCTATA
This sequence comes from Trachypithecus francoisi, assembly GCF_009764315.1. Lineage (NCBI taxonomy): Eukaryota > Metazoa > Chordata > Mammalia > Primates > Cercopithecidae > Trachypithecus > Trachypithecus francoisi. The sequence goes on along the minus strand of NW_022681470.1, from coordinate 3,997,735 downwards.
GTCACTCTCATTACCTTTCATGGTGTTTTTTATTTGCAATTTAACGTCATGCTCCCTTAGACAAGGAATACTCATGGACCAGGTGCAGACCCTCCTAGTCACCTGGTGGGTGACTCAGCTTGTGGAGTACTCGTGGGCCAAGTACAGAGCCTTGTAGTCACCTGGTGGATGGTTCAGCATGTAGACTACTCATGGGTCAGGTGCAGACCCTCCTAGTCACCTGGTGGGTGATTCAGGATGTGGCGTACTCATGGGCCAGGTGCACACTCTCGTAGTGCACAGCCCACCAACCACCAGATTTCTCTTCTCAATAGACCTGCACATCATGCTCAGCCAGTGGAGGGATCTGAAGTAGTCAAGCCATGTATCTTCCCTTCATGGGCCTCCCACCTCAACCCATGGCAGATGGGCAACCCACAAGGGTATTGCAGCCTCTACAGTGGGCCATGCCAGATACCTGGATTAGGGGGAAGCAAGAGGTTTACTCCTGCCAAGATGAGTAAGCCACGCCATCATCACCATCATCATGCCATGGTGCTGCCAGCCAGGTATGGGACAGCTGCTGCTGTGCCTTACTCCAAGACACTGCAGCATGCATTTGCCTTACCCTGACAATCCCCCAACACCTGAGCCTAGGCCCTCACCCAGGTCAAAGACAGAAGCAGCTTGTGGGACGGGTTAAGGAGGGGAAGGCTGGTCAGGACCCAAGGTGCCAGAGCATGGAGGGGAATCGGGGTGAATAATCCATCCCAGGGAGGCAGAGAGGCAGCAGAAGGCGGGACTGTGTGAATGCCAAAACCCCGTGTCCCCGGTGCTTGCTTCATTGTCTCATCACACTTCGCTTACAAGACATAATGTCAAAGATAAATCTGTTAAGAATTTCAAGATAAATACTGTAGAGTACAGGACCCCTCTAAGCACTGCCTCTTTCCCCAGGCTCTCAACACCTATTGACTCTGCCCCCAAACCAGAGTTCTGATGCTAGAAAGAATTCATGAACAAGTGTCATGTTAGCATCCAAACTCTCTTGCTTTCTTCCTTCTCTGCCTCTCTAGGATTAGAATAGAGAATAAAGGCCGGGCGCGGTGGCTCAAGCCTGTCATCCCAGCACTTTGGGAGGCCGAGACGGGCGGATCACGAGGTCAGGAGATCGAGACCATCCTGGTGAACACAGTGAAACCCCGTCTCTACTAAAAAATACAAAAAAACTAGCCGGCCTAGGTGACGGGCGCCTGTAGTCCCAGCCACTTGGGAGGCTGAGGCAGGAGAATGGTGTGAACCCGGGAGGCGGAGCTTGCAGTGAGCTGAGATCCGGCCACTGCACTCCAGCCTGGGCGACAGAGCGAGACTCTGTCTCAAAAAAAAAAAAAAAAAAGAATAGAGAATAAAAAGGGAAAAGGATCCATGAAGTTGTGCTGAAACTAGTCTTCCCAAGTTCACTGTGACATTTTTCTGTTTCATCACTGTATCCCCCTACTATCTATCTATCTACTGAAACTGCTGTGGCAAAGTCACTGAAGGTAATTGCCAAATTCAATGGGATTTTTTTGATTCTCTTACTATAATAATTTGTATACCACATTTAATTCTGAGAATCACTTTCTTTTTGAAACTCTTTCATTCCTTCACTCTCTAATACCACTATGTTCTACTTCCATAATGGTTTTTTTTTCCCGTCTTTTTCTTTGGCTTTTTGTCATCTGCCCTTACCTTAAATGTCAATTCATTCCAGGGTTTTCTCTTCAGTCTTATTCTCAACTCTACACTTCAGCCTGTGCACTAACTCAAGAAAGCCAGAAAACTGATAAAGACCCAGCAGAATGCTGCTAATACTGTCTTCCATGGAAATCAAGGCTGTCACTTTAATGTCAGCTGATACTGATTCCTTCTCTACGAGGTTACTGTATTAATACCAAAGACTTTCTTTTATTATCTACAAGTATTTCCTTTTGCCTTCAAATTTTCCTTCCAGAGATGCTGGTAACTCACTCGGTGACTCAATTCTTTCCTGTGCCTGTGACAAGTAAGCATAACACAAGGCAGAAGGTATCAGCCCTGGAGCCGGGGTCGTCTTAATCAACCTTGGACTGTGTTGAACTCTGGGCACAGTTTACCTATTAAGATTTACTGTAGCTGTTTTCAGCAGCTTTCTAACGTATCAGATTGAACACATGAAATAGAATATTCATTGTACGGTCTCAGAAACTCACTGCATGCTCATTTACTGATTCCCAAAGCATTTTCATTTTGTTTTGTGCATCATAATGTACTAGACACTGCAGTCATCAGCCAACGAAAGGACACAGTCACGAGGCACTGACTTTTAGAGATGATAGATGCTAAAAATATGCAGGCGACTTTACAGTGAAAAAACTTCCTAGAAAACATACAACTAAACATACAAGTGAATATCAGTCCCTTTTTGTTTTATTTTATAGTTAAAAATAGAGAAAGGGTCTCACTATATGTCCCAAGCTGGTCTCAAACTCCTGGGCTCAAGCAGTCCTCCCGCTCCGGGCTCCCAAAGTGCTGGGGTTACAGGTGTGAGCCACCAGGCCTGGCCTGTTATTCCTTTCGGGGCTGGTGAGGGAAGGATTTGTCATGCTAAAAGACAATTTTCTTTTGGACATAAATTATAACGTGTAAAGACTGTAGGGTTTTTTATGTAGAATGACAATATCAACATTTTAAAGAAGATTAATCATGAAGTTTTGATTCTGTGAACTTGCAGTGTTAAGGAAGCGGGCAGATTTAAGCCACTCAGACTTCTGTGATGACAAATGAGAATCAATAACGATATTGATAAATAAATAGACATACGTGATTTTTTGTTTTTTACATTTAGCCTTTAATTTTGTATACTATAATGAAATATAAAGAGAATATGCAAAGGTTTAGAAACATGTGTCTTGAAAGTAGAATATTCAAACTAACGTTTAATGGGCTGTTTACTAAAATATATTTCCTCTTTTTCCACGCAGACATTTCTTTAACAACTTAACCCAGGTAAAATATTTTTAAAATTTTGTATAGCCTTCATATATCACTACTATATTGTTTCTCTCTTATCTTCCATATTTACCAGATGAGGAATTTTTCAAACTAATTTTGCAACGATATTTGCTTAGAGTAGTGGTACTCAAGGTGTGTCTCTTTCTATAAGACCCATTCAGGAGGTCCATGAGGTTCACCCTTTTCTAGCCACCTGTCTGCATAAGGATGGATTTTCCCCCCTTTTACTTCTACCAAGATAATTTTTACCAACCACTTGCCTGAAGGAGCAGAGATGATTATCCAGCTGTCTTTTATTAATACAAATATTAAGGATGGTTTTTAAAATATTAAGCATCCATTCTTACTAATATTTTTCCTTTGAAAAATACTTATTTTTCATACAAATGTTAATTAACATATAATAGATGTACCATAGTTTTGAAAATAAATAAATTATCTTTAAATGTTCTCAAATTTAATTTGTTATATGGTAAATACTGGTGGATCTAAACCACATAAAACAAAAGCCTTCTGGGATTCGTAATAATTTTTAAAAGTATGAAAGGGGCCCTAAGATCAAAAAGTTTCAAAATTCTGGATAGAGGATGATTAGAAGTATGATGGAAAGATGTATTCAAAATGTTGAAAACTGAAATAAGGTTAAATAATATTTGGAAATTACACCTCTATAGAGATATTATAAGTCTCAAAAGCAGCAACTTACTGGAAGAAAAGAAGTAGTAAAACAAGATAAACTGTGTTTATCTTTGAGTGAGCTCAGTGCCCATAACTACTCCTACTCCAAATCCCACTGATATTACTGAATTATTTTTTGAGGTTACAACTATAACAACGCTCAAAAGCAAGAAATAATTTTATCAGTAATTAAGGAATTTTAAGATACATAGAAAATACAGGAGAACTGACAGAAGTAGAATATATATTACAGACTCAAATAGTGCAGAATAACCTCCTTCTCACTCAAAACGCATAGAAATGCCTATAGAAAATACATGTGTGTATGCTGCTAGTGCACACACTCACAGACCTTTACATTAAAACAGGTGCAGGTGTGCATATGGAATTTTTAAGCAAGAAAAGGAATTTCCTGGTGGTCAGAAATCATTAAGGAACTCAAAGTCAGAGTTTCAAGACTGAATTAGAACAGAATGCGAGCTTTCTAGAAAACATACAACTAAACATACAAATGAATATTATTCCTTTTTTGTTTTATTTTATAATTAAAAATAGTGGAAAGGGGGTTTTTAATGATTTCATGGGAATAGGGAATGAAAGTTTCGGCCTATGAGAGTCAAGGGAGCTGAAACGAACCTCCCTATATGAAGTTAGGGTTTAGAAAATGTCTTGGCTGGGAGCGGTGGCTCACACCTGTAATCCCAGGACTTTGGGAGGCCGAGGCAGGCAGATCTCAAGGTCAGTAGATCGAGACCATCCTGGACAACACAGTGAAACCCAGTCTCTACTAAAAATACAAAAATTATCTCTGTGTGGTGGCGCGTGCCTGTAATCCCAGCTACTCAGGAGGCTGAGGCAGGAGAATCACTTGAACCAGGGAGTCAGAGGTTGCAGTGAGCCGAGATTGCGCCACTGCACTCCCACCTGGCGGCAGAGCGAGATTCCATCTTAATAATAATAATAATAATAAAATATTTAAAATTTATAAATGTCTGTAAAATGGGGACTGGTAAAGCTCTACTGACTGTCTTAGGATAATTGCAAAGAAATGGTACACCTCTTTTGGGGGCTGTAAACAGATAAGGGATTACCCAGATTTCAGGTGCACATCCTAATTTAACAGCCCAAGAGATTCAAGAACCTACAGCCAAGAAATAAATACAAATATAACTTTGCAAGCAGTCAAACACATAGAACCCAGGCGGAAGTGATTGCAAAACCCATTTCCATGACCTTGCTGGGTTTTGATTTATATTCAGGCGTGTGAAATCAATAACAAAAACAACAACAACAAAAAGGATCAGTAACAAAATTACCTAGAAAATCCCCATGTTGGGGAATTTAAACATTTCTGTATCCATGGGTCAAAAAAGAAACCAATCGTTTAAACTAAATAATTAAGACCTCCAGGCAGATAGTAAAGGATACAAAACACCTTCACTCCTGCTTTAAAAAGAAATCACATGGTAAAATTTTAAAATCCTTCAGACTCAAAGCGCTGTGAGTAAAATGAAATCTAAAGGTGTTACATTCCAGAAGAATGAGTCCTTGCTAGGTGAACAAAAGCCAGAGAATGCTTTCATACTTAGGACCACTTGCTAAGGTTGGAGGTAGGACAGAAGAGCAAACTGGCCAATGATGGATGGATAGACTTGGCTGGGATGAGGTGAAACCAGTTGAACTTTTGACTAATGTGTGAGCTGGTGTATCTGATTTGAATCTGAAAGAGTACCAAAGCAAAGAGAATTCTCTCCATTTGTCAATGTCTCACGTGGGAATTTTACTTAATAATATGCGTGACACCTATATGACAAAACTGTAGAACTCTCCTGAAGGAAAAGCACACTATTTCCCTAATAAATGTGCTCTACAACATAAAGATATGAAAATTTCCTGAATTTATCAATGCAATGCCATCTTAATGAAAAAAATATACTTTTTCAGAACTAGACAAGATGTTTCCAGAATTCCTATGGATTAAAGAAAAACAAACAGTGTTCCGAAAAACACTGAATAAGAACTGGGATAGGGTTCTGGTCATGCAGGCATTCAAATACACGGTGAAGCCTTCATGTTTAACGTGTGAGATACTAACTCTCGAAAAGGCAGTCAAGATGAATAGAAAAGCGTAAGAATCCAGAAATAACCAAAATACAGTTAGGTCTTTACTAAGCAATGAAAGTAGCATCTCAAATCCCTGGGGAGAAGATGGACTAGTCAATAAATGATATTGGGATAACTGAGTAGTCATACTTACTTAATAAAAAGCAAAGATTGGAGTTATACCTTACATAGTACACCAAAATAAATTCGAAATAATTTTACATTGAATATGTAAATACAATAAATCCAGTAACAAAGAAAACATGGAAGAATTCTCTTACAACCTGATAATTGGAGACCTTTCTAACTATATCACAAAATGCAGAAGACAAACCAAAATATATGATAATTTTTACTCCATAAAGCTAGAAGATAAGTAAATGACAGATAACATGGCCAAAAATTATCATAAACCCCAAAGAAAGTGGAATACAGGTGGAAAAATACAACTGATTAAAGTAAACAAATCAATGTCTTCTTAATATGTAAAAAAAATTTCAAATAAACCATTAAAAGAGAAAAAATCCAACAACAACAACAACAACAAAAAAATGAGCAAATGAAATGCAAGTGGAACTTGAACATATGGAAAGAAGCTCATACTTTCTCAAAATAAGAGATGTGCAGTTTTAAACTATAATGCAGTACCAGGCTGGGTGTGGTGGCTCATACCTGTAATCCCAGCACTTTGGGAGGCCGAGGCAGGCAGATCGCCTGAGGTCAGGAGTTCGAAACCAGCCTGGCCAACATGGCGAAACCCCGTCTCTACTACAAATACAAAACTTAACCGAGCATGGTGGTGGGCACCTGTAATCCTAGCTACTCGGGAAGCTGAGGCCGGAAAATTGCTTGTACCTGGGAGGTGGAGGTTGCAGTGAGGTGAGATTGCACCATTGCACTCCAGCCTGGGCGACAGAGCAAAACTCCATCTCAAATAAAAATAAATAAATAAAATTTTTTAAACAATGATACCACAATACCATTTTTCACCCATCAGACTGGCAATAATTGAACGTATGACAAAACCTGATGTTGGGAAGAACGTGAGGGAAGAACTCTCATACATCACTAGTGAGAGACCCTATTGGTACAACTGCTGCAGAGAGCAGTTTATCAGTATCTATGAAAATTACAACGTGTTTACCCCATGACTCAACAATTACACTTTTAGGCATGTGCCCTACCAATATGCTCAAAGTTGTACAAAGTTGCTCATTGTCGCCTTGATTGATTATAATGGCAAGGGAGAAACTAATGTTTATCAGTAGGTTACCGGTTAAATAAATTGTGGTTCCTCCATAATTTAGAATAATATCCAACTGAAAAATCAGTGAAATATATAAAGATCTCTAAAATAACTTTAGATGATGAACAAAAGATTCAGAAAAAATATGTTTAGCATCCTAGCATTTTGTAAAAGGGATGAAAATAATATATCTGTTGGTTATACACAAACATTTTATAGGAATCTAAGCAAGAACTTACTAATAATACCTATGGAGTGCAGATGGATTTATGGGAATTGAGTGATGGAGTACAGGGTGGGAGAGTCAGCTTTTGCTGTATTTTTAACATAATTTTTAAGTATATGAATAAATATTCAAGAAAAAATAAGAAAGAAAACAGTATTGTATCTATTGAACTGGCCTTGCATCAAGTCACAAATGTTAAGTTACAAATAACATGTATAGGGTGATTTCATTTGTATAAAAAGTACGTGAGTGGGGGTGAGGTTGCCGTGTCTATTTATGGCTATAAAGAAAGATAGGCTAGGCTTGGTGGCTCATGTCTGTAATCCCAGCACTTCGGGAGGCTGAGGCAGGCGAATCACCTGAGGTCAGGAGTTCGAGACCAGCTTGGCCAACATGGTGAAACCCCGTCTCTACTAAAAATACAAAAATTAGCCAGGCATGGTGGTGAGTGCCTGTAATCCCAGCTACTCAGGAGGCTGAGGCAGGAGAATTGCTTGAACCCAGGAGGCAGAGGTTGCAGTGAGCTGAGATTGCACTACTGCACTCCAGCCTGGGCGACAGAGCGAGACTCTGTCTCAAAAAAAAGAAAAGCAAAGAAACAGAAAAATAGGCCAGGCACAGTAGCTCATGCCTATAATCCCAGAAATTTGGGAGGCCAAGGCAGGTAGATCACCTGAGGTCAGGAGTTTGAGACCAGCCTGGCCAACATGGTGAAACTCTGTCTCTCTAAAAATACAAAAAATTAACCAGGCGTGGTAGCAGGCACCTGTAATCCCAGCTACTAGGAAGGCTGAGGCAGGAGAATCACCTGAACTGGGAGGCAGAGGTTGCAGTGAGCCGAGATACCACCATTGCACTCCAGCCTGAGCAACAAGAGCAAAACTCCGTCTCAAAAAATACCTGTAAGCGCTCACGTTCATATGACATTTCAACATTCCATACTTAAGGGGTGTACAGGCATCGCATTAATTCTTCCTTCATATGTCTTTCAGTTGACATCCTTTACCTATGTAAAGCACTGTTGCTTTTTATTTTTAAAAGTGGGATAATCAAAGATTTTTAAATAAAAAATGTGTTTATGGTTATGTATTGCCACAACTAAAAATGAAAGCTGTACAAAATGTAAAGAATTGCAAACAAATTTTCTTTTCTAGGTTATCAGTGTATGGGTATATGATCCAGAAAATGCTGATCCTGATGAGTTGCTCGGGAGTGCAGAAGAACCTTCAATCGTAGGTGGAAACATTAGTATCATCATAGTAAGAATAGAATGCTGTCTTTCTTTTGTAGGGACTGTGAATAATTTATAATCAATAGACAGGATTTTAAGCTGCCCACACCTAACTAAATACATTTGCATGATACCTTTTAGTTTAGCCATTATAGTGGTTTTGAACTTATGCTCCATCTCTACAATAGTAAACCTTTCTTTAGAACTCTAATTGAACATTCTTCATATTTTCTTTTTATTTATTTTTTAATTTTACTCTAAGTTATGAGATACACATACAGAATGTGTACGTTTGTTACATAGGTATGCATGTCCCATAGTAGTTTGCTGCACCTATCAACCCATCATCTAGGTTTTAAACCCTGTATGCATTAGGTATTTGGCCAAATGCTCTCCCTCCCTTTTCCCCTCATCCTTCGACAGGCCCTGGTGTGTGATGTTCCCCTCCCTGTGTCTGTGTGTTCTCATTGTTCAACTCCCACTTATGAGTAAGAACATGCAGTGTTTGGTTTTCTGTTCCTGTGTTAGTTTGCTGAAGATGATGGTTTCCAGTTTCATCTATGTCCCTGCAAAGGACATGAACTCATCCTTTTTTATGACTGCATAGTATTCCATGGTGTATATGTGCCACATTTTCTTTATCCAGTCTATCATTGATGGGCATTTGAGGAATCGCCACAGTGCCTTCCACAATGGTTGAACTAATTTATACTCCCACCAACAGTGTAAAAACGTTCCTGTTTCTCTGCATCCTCACTAGCATCTGTTGTTTCCAGACTTTTTAGTGGTGGCCATTCTAACTGGTGCGAGATAGTATCTCATTATGGTTTTGGTTTGCATTTCTCTAATGACCAGTGATGATGAGCTTTTTTTCATATGCTTGCTGGCTGCATAAATGTTTTCTTTTGAGAAGGGCCTGTTCATATTCTTTGCCCACTTTTCGATGAAGTTTTTTTTTTTTATTGTAAATTTGTTTAAGTTCCTTGTAGATTCTGGATATTAGACTTTTGTCAGATGGATAGATTGCAAAAATTTTCTCCCATTCTGTAGGTTGCCTTTTCACTCTGATGATAGTTTCTTTTGCTGTGCAGAAGCTCTTTAGTGTAATTAGATCCCATTTGTCAATTTTGTCTTTTGTTGCAATTGCTTTTGGTGTTTTAGTCATGAAGTCTTTGCCCATGCCTATATCCTTAATGATATTGCCTAGGTTTTCTTCTAGGGTTTTTATGGTTTCAGGTTTTACATTTAAGTCTTTAATCCATCTTGAGTTAATTTTTGTATGAGGTTTAAAGAAGGGGTCCAGTTTCTGTTTTCTGAATAAGGCTAGCCAGTTTTCCCAGCATCATTTATTAAATAGGGGATCCTTTCCCCATTGCTTGTTTTTGTCAGGTTTGTTGAAGATCAGATGGTTGTAAATGTGTGGCGTTATTTCTGAGGCCTCTGTTCTGTTCCATTGGTCTATATATCTGTTTTGTTACCAGTACCATGCTGTTTTGGTTACTGTAGCCTTGTAGTATAGTTTCAAGTCAGGTAGTGTGATGCCTCTAGCTTTATTATTTTTGATTAGGATCGTCTTGGCCATTCAGGCTCTGTTTTGGTTCCATATGAAATTTAAAGTAGTTTTTTTCTAGTTCTGTGAAGAAAGTCAATGGTAGCTTGATGGGAATAGCACTGAATCTATAAATTACTTCCAGCAGTATGACCATTTTCACGACATTGATTCTTCCTATCCATGAGCATGGAATTTTTTTCCATTTGTTTGCGTCTTCTTATTTCCTTGAGCAGTGGTTTGTAGTTCTTGAAGAGGTCCCTCACGTCCCTTGTGAGTTGTGTTCCTAGATATTTTATTCTCTTTGTAGCAATTGTGAATGGGAGTTCACTCATGATTTGGTGGTCTGCTTCTCTGTTATTGGTGTATAGGGCATATTTTCTATTAACCTCCTCATTCATGAAGGGGCTGAACATTAAGGTGCTTTAGAGATGTTCTTTGAGCATCCATATCAAAGCCTTCTTTCAAAAATGTCTTATCACTTATTGAATCCTTTATCACTTGGAGATAAATGAATTTTCTAAAGATGCAACACTGTGAATAAATCCTTTCTTTTTGTTACAAATTTACCTCTTTCAAGATTTAAATTTTGTCTTTTGTGACAATTAAAATGTATTTAAAAAAATCTAAAATGAGGAATTAGCTGACTGTTAATTTCCTATAGGACTGTTTACATTTTAATGAGTCAAGAGCTGTCTGATTTTTTAATAGCATGTTATCCTATCTCATGGTAATCAAATTCCCAAGGAAAGGATTGATAAATCAGAAGGATACACAACCAATTGTTTCATCTGGTAATCAACTTTAGAGGGAATAAAATAAATTAATGGTAATTAAACACTTTAAGTATGACTATTGGCTTAATTTCTAATCATTTTAAGTGAATATGCACCTTTTAATGTTATGTAGTGTATTCATAATACTTTACTTTCTTTTCATCTGCACATTTATCCATGATGATGTGATTTTATTAAATCCTTTCTATGGCTCTCCATTAGCAACAGCATAGACCCTTAACTCTTAGGCTCTTAATGTGACATACAAAACCTTATCTGCCTCTGCCCCTCTTCTCTGGCCTCAGCTCTCTACAGCTGTCTTCCCTCCGGCCACTGGACTCTGCTATCTCCTCACACACACCTGCTGTTTTCATGCATCTATGTCTTCGCTTATGCTATTCCCTGCATACCAACCGCCCATCCGTTCTCTTCATCTCTGTAACTTCTACTCATGTTTTTGGTCTCTAATTAGGTGTCACTGCCTCCAAGATGGCTGCCATCACCACAGCAGGGCTTTTGTTTCACACGAGCAGTTTGAAGGGATTATTTTGAAACTACAATTTTGATCCAATCATCCACAATGATGAAATGAAGTGATGACCACCTTTATCTTTAGAAATGCTTTGTTTTACAATGTGTTCTTCTGATATAGCTAAACCAGATTCGGGGGGGGTAATATTTGTATGTGGGTGTACATTTTTCCTGCTTTCACTTTCAACTTCCTGTATCCTTACAGTTTTTTTCAAACACCAACTCAAACCAGACATATTTTTAATATGCGTCTTATAAACACTCTAAAGTTGAGTTTTTGCTTCTGTTTTTTATCTTGACTGTCATTATATGTCTTTAATTAGAGCATTAAGTTCATTTTCATCTAATATAGACACAATATATTCTTAGATTTGCTTTATATTTGTTCTGCCTATTGTATATTATTTCTAACTGGCAACTCTTCAGTTTCATCAGATACTGTTTCACTAGCTCCTTACTTCCACTGTTGCTGTTAGGAAACCATCTTTCTGCCTGTTATTCCTTCGACACTGTCTTACCCCGGGCTCCTCAGAAGTGTGCTTGCAGTTTATTTTTGGAGGTGATGCCAGGAATAAGAGTGGAGGACCAGGACAGGTGTGCCAGGAAAGGAGGGAGATACAATTTTTAGGCTATCAATGCTGTGGACCACTAGAGCACAATCTCGCTGAGCCCCTCCAAGAAGCCCTGTGGAATGTGTTTTTAAATTGTCCAACAGAAGAACAGAAAAGGCCTCAGAGTTGCCTCACACACGAGAAGAAAGGTTCCCATCCTCCATTAGTCAGAGGTTTCCCCCTGGCTTGTTAACTCCTAGTACTTCCAGGTTGTGCATCTCTAAATGCAGAATAGGTTTCCACGGGCAGCCAAGATGCAGGGATAGACAGGCCTTGACAGAGAAGGGTAAATGAGGCTTGAGTTGATGATGCTAGAGTCGATGTGAGATTCTGTCAGGTTATAAATGTGTGAAGTGTGTTGCCAGAATTGGCTCGATTAAAAAGTAGGGTACTACAGCTTACAGGAGGTGTTGAGTAAGTAAGCAATCCATGTTTTCTCCTCTGGCTGCTTTTGAGATTTTTCTCTTTGTCTTTTGTTTTCTGTAGTTTTACTATGATGTATCTAAATGTGAATTTAAAAAAAAATATTTACTTGGAAATATTTGACTTTATGAATCTGTGGATTGGGGTTTCCACAATCTTCTGAGCTAGGGGCATACACAACCTGACTTCAAATATAGTACAAAGCTGTAGTAAAAAAACAGCATGGGGCCGGGCGCAGTGGCTCAAGCCTGTAATCCCAGCACTTTGGGAGGCCGAGCCGGGCGGATCACGAGGTCAGGAGATCGAGACCATCCTGACTAACGTGGTGAAACCCCATCTCTACTAAAAAATACAAAAAACTAGCCGGGCGAGGTGGCGGGCGCCTGTAGTCCCAGCTACTCGGGAGGCTGAGGCAGGAGAATGGCAGAAACCCGGGAGGCGGAGCTTGCAGTGAGCTGAGATCCGGCCACAGCACTGCACTCCAGCCAGGGTGACAGAGCGAGACTCCGTCTCAAAAAAAAAAAAAAAAAAAAAAACAGCGTGGTATTGTTATAAAAACAGACTGATAGAATAGAGAATCCAGAAATAAATCCACATATTTACAGCCAACTAACTTTTGACAAGGGCACCAAGAACATACATTGGGGAAAGGATACCCTCTTCAATAAATTATGCTGGGAAAACTGGATATTCATATACAGAAGGATGAAATTAAACCTTTTTCTCTCACTATGTATATATCAACTCAAAGTGAATTAAAGACTTAAAGGTAAGACATGAAACTATAAAACTACTAGAAGAAAACAGAGGAAATGCTTTAGGACATTGATCTGGGCAAACATTTTATAGCTAAGACTTCAAAAGCTATGAAGGTGGCTTGCTTGGGTGCTGGCAGTGGCAATAGTGGGCCAAATGGGTGTCAGGTCCTCAGGCCCCTTGGCAGCATTCATTGCAAAAGCAGTGGCAGTAGCAGCAGCAGGCCAACCCTTCAGCCCCCATGCAGCACATGAGTGCCAGTAATTGCAGTGGTTGACTGCATTGACCAATCCCCAGGCCTCCATGTGGCACATGCATGTGGGTGCCAGTGCCAGTGGAAGGTTGGGCAGGCGAGTCCCAAGGTCTTCAGTAAATCCACATGGTGGCAGTGATGGGCAGGACAGGTCTATTCTCAGGCCCCCGAAAGGCATACATAAGTGCCAGTGGTGTCAGGCAGGGCAGAACAATCCCCCGGCCTCTGGAGGGTATATGTGAGTGTCAGTAGTAGCAGATGGGGCAGATCAATCTGCCAGCCCCTGGACAACACGCATATACACTGGCAGCGGCAGTTGGGGTGAGTTGACCTCTAGGCTTCTGAATGATGCGTGTGGGCACTGGTGAAGGTGGAGATAGGCAGGTCTGGGTTATCCTCATGACTGCAATGTTGCTTCTGGGTGCCACTTGCAACAAGCAGGGTGGATCTATCCCCAGGTCCCCAGACAGCATGCTGGGGCACTGGTGGTGGTGGCAGTGGACAGGTCAGGACCATCCTTAAGCCCTCAGATGGTGTGCATGGGCACTGGCAGTGGTGGGCAGGGCAGGTGGATCCCTAGGCCTCCAGATAAAAAATGCATGCAGGCTCCACTGGTGGAAGCTGCAGGTGGGCTGAGTATAACCTCGGGTCCTCCAATGGTGTATATGGCTATAGTGAGTGGAGCAAATTGATCCCTTTGCTCCCAGACTCATTTTTTAATTAGGTTGTTTGGTGTTATTTTTTATTGCTCAGGTTTACATTTTCTGTATATTCTGGATATTAATGTTTTATCAGATATGTGATTTGAAAATATTTTCTTCTATCCTGTGGATTACCTTTTTCTTCTGTTCATAGGGACTTTTGAGGCACAGAAGTTTTTAATTTTAATGAAAGCTATTTTTCCTTTTGTTTCCTGGGATTTTGTGTCTTATCCAAGAAATTGTTGCCAGATCCAATGTCCTGAATATTTTTCCCTATGTTTTCTTCTAAGAGTTTTATCGTTTAGCTCTTAATATTTCAGGAATTAACTATTGATAACACCCAACAACTTGGATGGATGCTGAGCTAAATAGCCGCTTTCAAAGTGCTGATTCCATTGTATGATTCCATACTGTATGATTCCGTTTATAGAACATCTCAGAGGTAACAGATTGTAGTAATAGAAAACAGCTAAGTGGTTTTCAGGGGTTAGGCTATGTGGACAGCTGTGAATCTTAAGTGGTAACATGACGGAGTTTCTTCTATGTGATGTATTCACTCTTGTGTTCTGGTTGTGGGGGTGATTACATGAATCTACACATGTGATAAAGTTTTATAGAACTATGCTAAATAAATAAATAAAAGAGTACCTGGAAAAGTTGGTGATATCTGAATAAGGTCTGTACCCAAGTTAATAATGTTGTATCAGCATCAGTTTCCTAGTTTTGACAATGCGTTAGGATTGTGTCAACTATTTCCATTGGGAAAAGCTGGGGAAAGGGTACTTGGAAACTTCTTGTGAGTCAAACAATTTTGAAATAAAATAATTTAAAATTCTATTTTAAAATCTCGTCAATGTTTGGCCATTGTACTAAGAATAAAATCTAACCTGTTTTGCAAAGCATACAATGCTTAGCATGATGCAGCCCTTGCCTGTCTCTTCTCTGACCTTATCTGCTTACTAGTTCCCCCTTCTACTCTACACGAGCCATCACTTTCCTGTCAATTCCTCAAGCATAGTAACTCCTCTCCCACCTCAGGGACTTTGTAACTGTTGTTCCTTCTGTCTAGAATTCTCTTATCACAGCTGTCTCATGAAAGATACATACTCTCCTTGGGGTGGTGAGATTTTTTCATTATTTGTTCAACAAATATTTATAAATGCAGGTTTGAGAGGCAAAACCTCAAGGCAGCAATGTAGTTTTGAACGTATTGGTTTGAAGTGCTTCTGAGACAACTGGAAGTCACGATTAAAAATCTAATTAGGGCTGGGCGCGGTGGCTCAAGCCTGTCATCCCAGCACTTTGGGAGGCCGAGACGGGCGGATCACGAGGTCAGGAGATCGAGACCATCCTGGCTAACACGATGAAACCCCGTCTCTGCTAAAAAATACAAAAAAAAACTAGCCGGGCGAGGTGGGGAGCGCCTGTAGTCCCAGCTACTCGGGAGGCTGAGGCAGGAGAATGGTGTAAACCCGGGAGGCGGAGCTTGCAGTGAGCTGAGATCCGGCCACTGCACTCCAGCCCGGGTGACAGAGCAAGACTCCGTCTCAAAAAAAAAAAATCTAATTAGATCCTCAGTCTAGAACTAGATATACAGTTTGGGATCTGACTTACAATTTGATGAGTTGTACAGAAATTGGATGATATTTGAAGCCATGTTAGTGAAATGAGATCACGTAGGAAGAGAATATACTCTGAGAAGAGAGCGGGGCCTAAGGCCAGACCCTGGGAACCACTAATAGAGCAGGAGGGCGTGATAACCAAGCCAAGTTAGAGTGTTTCAAATGGGAAGATTCATCCCATGTATCAAATGCTGCTAAAAAATCAGGTAAGATCGACAGAACTATGTTTATTAAATTTAACAATATGTGGAGCCATATGTTGATGATATAACTAGAAAAATACTATTAAAAATAATCCTATTTTTAATACGATTATTTTTAATAGCAATACTATTATAATATTTTGAAATACTATTTAGTATATTTTAAAATACTATTTAAAAATAATAATATCATAATAATAATACTATTAAAAATAATAATACCAAGCATGGTAACTCACACCTATAATCCCAGCACTTTGGAAGGCTGAGGCAGGAAGATTACTTGAGCCCAGGAGTTCAAGACCAGTCTGGGCAACATAGCAAAACCCCATCTGTACAAAAAGCACCAAAATTAGCCAGACGTGGTGGCACACACTTGTCACAGCTATTCGGGAGGCTGAGGTGGGACGATTGCTTGAGCCTGAAAGGCAGAGGTTGCAGTGAGCTGTGATTGAGCCACTGTGCTCTAGCCTGGGTGACAGAGTAAGACCTTATCTCAAATAATAATAATAATAACAACACAAACATTAGCAATAATATAATGAAACTTGTTCTGTCATAGATCACTAGTAATAACATAAATTGGTATAATTCTTTTAGAAATTACTTTGGCAATATGTATCAAGAGAGTTTTGTTTGTTTGTTTTTAGAGATTTAGAGATGGTTCTCACTCTGTTACCCAGGCTGGAGTGCAGTAGTGTGATTATAGCTCACTGTAGCCTCAAACTCCTGGGCTCACATGATCCTCCTGCCTTAGCCTCCTGAGTAGCTGGGACTATAGGTGCGCACCACCATGCCAGGCTAAAAAGTTTTTGGTTTTTTTTTTTTTTTTTTGGAGACAGAGTCTCTCTATTGCCCAGGCTGGAGTGCAGTGGCATGATATTAACTCACTGCAACCTCCACCTCCTGAGTTCAGGTGATTCTCCTGCCTCAGCCTCCCGAGTAGCTAGGACTACAGGAGCCTGCTACCAGGCCCAGCTATTTTTTGTATTTTTAGTAGAGACAGAGTTTCACCATGTTGGCTAGACTGGCCTTAAACTCTTCACCTTAGGTGATCCACCTACTTTGGCCTCCCAAAATGCTGGGATTACAGGCATTGAACCACTGCGCCCAGCCTAAAAGAGTTTTTAAAGTGTTTATAACTTTTGACCCAGCAATCACACTTCCAAGAATCTTATCAAAAGAAATAGTCCTAACCATAGAAAAGACTGTGTATCTGATGATGTTCCTAGCAATAATATTACCAATAGTGAAAAAAATAAAACCACCAAAATGTCCAATACAGGAGTGTTAAGCAAATGATGGTAATTCACTCAGTGAAAAATTATGCAGACATTGAAAATGATGTTTATAGACTGAACATGAATATAAAACAGTAGCCTGTACTTGGTAAATCTGAAGAAAACACTAATGTGGTTTTTGCCTTTTTGATAATTTTTATGTGTTAATTTTTTCCATATTTATAAAATTATCTTTAATGACCATGAATTACTTTCTTAATCAAGAAAATATATTTTTAAGCTTGTTTATATGATTATATTAACTTTTTCTTGATATTTTTCCTACAATCTTCTTATATGTGTTATTATATTTTACTTCCATCTTACTCTTTGCTACATTAAGAATGTTTCGTTTACTCTTTCCTCAGCAGTTATACAAAAGGTAGTTGTATTTAAAATTCTGAATAGTAAATATGATTTTCAGAAACAAAATTAAAATATCTGTTGTTATTTATTAGGCAAACCTGTATTTCTCTATAAAAATCATCAAATAGGCTGGGTGCAGTGGCTCATGCCTGTAATCCCAGCACTTTGGGAGGCAGAGGCAGGTGGATCACCTGAGGTCAGGAGTTCGAGACTAGTCTGACCAACATAGTGAAACCCTGTCTCTACTAAATATTAAAAAAATTAGTGGGGCATGATGGTGCATGCCTATAATCTCAGCTACTTGGGAGGCTGAGGTAGCAGAATCGCTTGGACCCAGGAGGTGGAGGTTGCAGTGAGCCGAGACTGTGCCATTGCATTCCAGCCTGGGCAACAGAGCAAAACTCTGTCTCAAAAAAAAAAAAAAAAAACATGAAATGAGTATTCTTCAGGAAAAGCCTTCCCTGACCATTATTCCTACTTCCCACAATGGGTTCCACTATCAGATAATCCCTTCGCCCCTTGAATCCCTCCTTACTGGCACTCATGATAACAATCTTAAAGGTTCCTTTGTGAGTGGATGCCATGTTTTCAGAAAGTTAAACAAAAGCAGTATTAGAGGATTAGGATAAAATTCTAGACTAGCCCTCATCATCTGATTTTTTAATTCTAGAAATTTCCCATAGTAAAACAGTTGCTTCTGTTCTAAAAGTACCTTACTAGGAATAATTCCAACTCAATTCCCCTTCTCCTTATGTATCATGAGAAAAAGGGAGCTTTTCAGATCAATCTGATTTCTAAGAGCATTTTTCTTAAAACCTCCAGATATCGTTTGAAACCTTCCTTGAAAGAATATGTCATTTCGAAGGCAGGTTCATGTAGAAAGAATTCTAACAGATGAGTTTTAGAAACTCTACTATATATTTCATTGAGATTAAAACTAGGGTTATTTATTTAAGTATTCCCATAGTTTCAGTTCATTCAGGATTCTGATTGTGTGTAGAGATTTTGATGAGTTGGAAACTGTATTGTGACTTATTTGTAATTCATTAAGTTCGCATGGGGAGGAGGCTATAAGGTGGAAAGAACAAAGCTGAATCTTGAGCACAAAGTAAATTTACAAATGTAAACAATATCTTAACCACAATAACAAATTCAATATATCATGATGTCATATCAAATTACTTTAGCTATGAAAATAATAAAAAATGAAATTTTATTTTGTTTTTACAGAATTCCATAGTACTCAGCACACAGATGGCCACATTGGGACAGAAGCCTGTCATACATACAATTCTGAAGAGAAAAGCCTATTTATCAAATGAGAAAATGAAAAAGGGGTATTTAATTTTTTAAATTTTAAATATAGAAATATGAAAACTTAAACTAGATTTTAAAATCCTAGTGGCACTTAATGGAATATGTCTTATATGTTATTTTCAAGTGCCTTCTTTTATAAAACACAAAAAAATTGATAATCAGAACTAATTACTAACTTAGAAAATGCTAGACTCTTGGATTAGAGTTTTACAATGTGTCCATACCTAATCCTCAATCCAAGAGCCTCATTCGGGTTGGTGGCAAATCCTGGAAATATCTCAAAATGTGTCCTGCTGGTTTATAAAAGTCAACCCCGGTGGTGTCCAGCACCCTTACACACACACACACACACACACCTCACAAATTCTACCTGAGAGGCAAGATACATTACTGTTAAAGTTAGTAGGTTATCACGAGGTATAGACAGACTTCTTTAGTCTATTAAGCACCTAGACACAGGGCAAGGTGCTTTTAACTAAAGGATAAGGTACCTGCCTTCAATAATCTTTCATTTAGTGTGAGAGACAAACAAGAAACAGACATTATATAGGAGTGAGGCCAGGGTGCAGAGGAGCACAAAGAGGGTGCGCCAATTCTGGCCCGGAGGAGAGGGAGTCAGGGAGGACTTTCCTAAAAAGGTGACATCTGCATTATTGAAAAGAAGGAAAACCTAGCCAACTGGGGGAGAATTCCAAACATAGGAAATGACAAACAGCAGGTCCTCAAATAATGTTCATTATAGGATTGATTAGAAAAAACTTGATTCCCTGTTGGGGCCACTGCTGCGTGGAGTTTGCATGCTCTCCCTGTGTCTGCGTGAGCTTCCTCCAGGTATTCTGGTTTCCTCCCACACCCCAAAGCTGTGCACTTGAAGTTCATTGGTGTGTCTGCGTGGTGTCCGTTGGAGTGAGTGTGGGTGTGAATGTCAGTGTGCCCTACAATGGGATGGCGTCCTGTCCAGGCTAGGCTCCTGCCTTGAGCCCTGAGCTGCCAGAATGGGCTCTGGCCAGCCACAACCCTGAACTGGAATAAGTAGGTTAGAAAATGAATGAATGGATGGATGAATACAAACGATCGTAAAATAAAAATTTGTAGACAAGACTATGACATGACGATAAACAATGCTGTAGGAAAGCGCTCAGAGAGCCACCATATTTGTGATTGTTGAGTTTTGAACTGTGTGACGGTAGGAAGTGTTTCTTAACAATTTGGCAACATTAATTTCTTGATTTAACCCACCATCACGATGATCGCCCTCACTCACTGATTCACCAAGAGTTGGGTAAATAATTACCTTACTTGTGAGCCACCGCACCTGGCCCTAAGAGTTCTTTATATTCTAGATACAAGTTCTTTATCAAACATACGATTTACAAGGATTTTCTCCCATTCTGTGAATTGTCTTTTCAGGTTCTTCATGATATCCTTAAAGGACAAAAGTTTACATTTTTATGAATTCCTAATTACTTATTTTTTTCTTTGGTTCTGTGTGCTTTGGGTGTCATATCAAAGAAACCGTTGCCAAATCCAAAGTGACAAAGTACCACACTATTTTTCTTCCTGTGAGTATTACAGTGTTAGCTCTTACATTGAAGTCTTTGGTCTATTTTGAGTTTGTATTTGGTCTGTGTTTGCAGTGAGTTCATTTTGCGGTGGGAGTCCAAATGAATTCTTTTATATCTGGAGATCTAGTTGTCCCAGCGTAATTTGCTGAGAAGACTGTCATTTCCCTCATTGAATTGTTTCAGCACTCTTGTTGAAAGTCAGTTAAGAGTGAATGTGACAGTATATTTCTGGATTTTTAAATTCTATTCCATTGCCCTACATATTCATCCTTATGCCAGTACCACACTTCTCCCATGGATCTCTGCAACGCACGATCGGGAGATGCCCTTATGAGCCCATGCCACCAGGGCCTTGGGTCCAATACACAGAGCTGTGTGGAGTCTCGGCGGAGCAGCCACTCAGGCACACACAGAGACCCAGGAGTTTTACGTACTCTGGACCCGGAACCCCTGCCAAGGTGGAAAATGTGTCCATACATATCCCTAGGAAGGGGGCTGAATCCAGGGAGCCAAGCAGCGTTATTCAGTGGGCCCCAATTCCACAGCACCTAAGGAAAAAATTCTAGAAAAATGTAAATCGTCAAAGTTGACCCAAAAAATACATACAGAACTTGACCAATGTTTTAACTGAAAAGAAACAATTATTATTTAACAATCATTGAGGAGAAGAGAGCACTAGCACAGATAATTCCAATGCTAAACAGTGAGATGAAGTCATTAGCATACCCAAAATTCAGGCAAGAGCTATGTAAGAAAGGAAAATCATAATCATAAGCTGATCTTATTCATGAATGTAGATGCCAAATCCTGAATAAAATATTATCAAATAAATTTAGCAATAGGCCAGGCATAATGGCTCACGCCTTTAATCCCAGCACTTTGGGGAGGCCAAGGCAGGAGGGTTGCTTGAGGCCAGGAGTTTCAGACCAGTCTGGGGAACAGAGAGAGACCCTATCTCTATGCAAAAATTAAAAATTAGCCAAGTGTAGTGGCATCCACTTGTAGTCCTAGCTACTTGGGAGGCTGAGGCAGGAGGATTGCCCAAGCCTGGGAATTTGAGGCCACAGTGAGCTGTGATCTTACCACTCTACTCCAGCCTAGGTAACAGAGTGAGACCTTGTCTCTAAATAAATAAATACATAGATCCAGTAATATATATGAAAAATATATGATATATGATCAAGTTTATTTATACCAGAAGTTCAAGTTGTGTATAATATTTTTAAATGTTTTAATGTAATTTATTACATTAATAGCTTAACGGAGTAAAATTAGACGATCATCTCAATAGGGACAAAACAAAGCTTTGTTTCAAAATGTTTTTTTACTTCCAGCTTTCCTCAGCTTAGTAAAAAATGAAATAAAAAATTTTTAACCTCATACTATATGTAAAAATAATCTCAGATGAATTAAATATGTACATATGAAAGGCTAAACTGAAAAAATTTAGAAATATAGAATATCTTTATTGTCTCAGGATAGTGAAGGATTTCTACAATTCGAAAGTTACTCAAACTATGCAAGTAAACATTTGATAAATTCAGCTCATTAATGAATATATGACCTGATGTTCAGCCTCATTAGTAATCAAAGAAAAATATTAGTAGCCCAATGAGATCCATTTTACATATACCAGATTGATAAATATATTAAAGTTTTAGAAAGTCATTGGTGAGGATACGCAACAATGGAACACTAATGTGGATTGCTGATGGAAGGGTAAACTGGCACAACCAATTTGAAAGAATTTTACATTATCAGGCAAAGTTAAAGATGCACATCCCCCATGGTTACAAGCTCAATACCATTATATACCCTAGAGAAACCCACGCACAGTTACCTAAGGAGATGTGTAAAATAATATTTGTAGCAGCATTGTTTGCAATTGCAAAAAAAGAAGAAGAAAGAAACTTTAATTTCCACTCATGGAGAAATGTATAATGAAGAAACCAAACATGCCTATTACTATTGGTTTAACTGTAAGTAACAGAAAACTTGATTAATAATGGTTTAACAACAACAACAAAACATTTCTGCTGCTTAAAAAGAAGCCTAGAAGTAGCCAGTGGTTAAGGCCCTAGGCTCTTTCCACCTTCTTCTCCACCATCCTCAGTGTTGGCCTCATCTGTGGCCTCATGGTCACAAGATGGCTGCTGAAGCTCTCACAGCACAAGTCTTCACTCAGTGTGAGAAAGGCGGGTGACAGTGAGTGGCCAACCTAGCAAAGAGGACCTTTTCCTTAATGGTGCTATCGTTTTGTCAGAAAAGAAAGTAACTGCGCTGGGTGCGGTGGCACATGCCTGTAATCCCAGCACTGGGAGGCTGAGGTGGGTGGATTACCTGAGCTCAGGAGTTCGAGACCAGCATGGGCAACATGGCAAAACCATGCCTGTATGCACAAAATACAAAAACTAGCCGGGCATGGTGGCACACACCAGTAGTCTTAGCTACTGGGGAGGCTGAGGTAGGAAGAATGCCCAAGCCCAGGAGTTTGAGGCTGCAGTAAGCTATGATTGGGCCGCTACACTTCAACCTGGGTGGCAATGAGACCCTATATCAAAAAGAGAAAGAAAAAGGAAAAGAAAATAATTTCTTAGATGTCCTTGTATATCTCATTGGCCACAGTGGGTTATATGGCCAATTCTAGCTACAAGAGAGACTAGAAAAAAAAATCTGGCTTTTCCAGCCTATACAGTGTGAGGCTAGCAAAGACAAGGCAGTGCTTTTCAGTGGCGCTCACCAGTTTCTACCACAACAAAATCACCTGCGGTTCAACCAATAGATTGGCTTAGTCTGTTTCTTTCTTTCTTTCTTTCTTTCTTTCTTTCTTTCTTCCTTCCTTCCTTCCTTCCTTCCTTCCTTCCTTCCTTCCTTCCTTCCTTCCTTTCTCTTTTCCTTTCTTTCTCTCTTTCTTTCTTTCTCTCTCTCTCTTTCTCTCTCTTTCTCTCTCTCTTTCTTTTCTTTTCTTTTCTTTTCTTTCTTCTTTTCTTTTCTTTCGACAGGGTCTCAGTCTGTCACCCAGGCTGGAGTGCGGTGGCATGACCACACTTCACCACAACCTCAAACTCCTAGGCTCTAGCAGTCCTCCCATCTCAGCCTCCCAAGTGGCATGTGTCACCATGCCTGGCCAATTTTTCCACTTTCTGTAAAGACAGGGTCTCCACCTGTTGCCCAAGCTGGTCTTTATTTTTTTTTCTTCAGCTTTCAAGTTGAGGGGCACAGCCGGTTTGTTATATAGGTAACATGTGCCATGGTGGTTTGCTGCACAGATCATCCCATCACTGAGGTATTACACCCAGTAATCCTTAGCTATTCTTCCTGAGGCTCTCCCTCTCCCCATTACCCACAACCAGCAGGTTCCCTGCATATGTTGTTCCCACTCACCCCACCATGTGTCCATGTGTTCTCATCATTCAGCTCCCACTTACAAGTGAGAACATGCAGTGTTTGGTTTTCTGTTCCTGCATTAGTTTGCTGAGTGTAATGGCTTCCAGCTCCATCCATGGTTTACACCCCTGGTGTAAACATGCTAACAATGTATACACTGTACAACAATGAAAATATACAAAACAACACTAATCAATATGGATGAATCTCACAAGCATAATATGCAATGATAAAAGCAAGTCATAGAGGAAAGGTAAAGTAATTCCATTTATAAAGTGCAACACTAGAAAAATTAAATAATACATTGCTTAGTAATGGGTAAACTATGTTTTTAAATTTTTTATCCTTAATTTTTGTGGGTACATAGTAGGTATATATATTTTGGGGGTTTATGAGATTTTGATAAAGGCATAAAATGTATAATAATCACATCAGGGGAAGTGGGGTATCCATCACCTTAAGCATTTATTCTTTGTGTTACAATCTAATTATACTCTTTTAGTTATTTTTAAACGTCCAATTAAATTATTATTGACTATAGTCACCCTGTTGTGATATCAAATACCACATCTTATGCTGTTTTTTGAACTCATTAACCATCCCTACACTCTTCCACAACAACCCCCCACCACACACACACACACACACACACACACCCCACTCTTTCCAACCCCTGGCAACCATCATTCTACTCTCTATATCCAAGAGTTCAATTGATTTAATTTTTAGCTCCCACAAATAAGTGAGAATATGGTGAAGTTTGTCTTTTTGTGCCTGGCTTATTTCACTTAGCATAATGGCCTCCAGTTCTACCCATATTGTTGCAAATGACAGGATCTCACTCTTTTTGATGGCTGAATAGTGCTCCATTGTGTATATGTGCCACATTTTCTTTATCCATTCGCCTGTTGATGGACACTTAGGTTGTTTCCAAATCTTGACTATTGTGAATTGTGCTGCAATCAACATGGGAGTAGGTATCTCTTCAATATATTGAATTCCTTTTTTGGGGGTATATACCTAGCACTGGGATTGCTAGATCATATGGTAGTTCTATTTTTAGTTTTTTGAGGAACTTCCAAACTGTTCTCCGTAGTGGTTATACTAACTTACATTCCCACCCACACCGTACAGGGGTTCCCTTTCTCCCGCATTTGTTACTGCCTGTCTTTTGGATGAAATCCATTTTAACTTGGGTGAGATGATATTTCATTCCGGTTTTGATTTGCATTTCTCTAATGATCAGTGATGTTGAGCACCTTTTCATATACCTGTTTGCCATTTTTATGTCTTCACCTAAGAAATGTCTATTTAGATCTTTTGCCCATTTTTATTTGGATTATTAGATTTTTTTCTTATAGTGTTGTTTGAGCTTTTTATGTATTCTGGTTATTAATCCCTTGTCAGATGGATCGTTTGCAAATATTTTCCCCCTTTCTGTGGGTTGTCTCTTCAATTTTTTGATTGTTTCCCTTGCTGTGCAGAAGCTTTTTTTTTTATTTTTTATTTTTATTTTTTGAGTCTCACTTTGCAGAAGCTTTTTAATTTTATGTGATTCTACTTGTCCATTTTGGCTTTGGTAGCCTGTGCTTATGGGATATTGCTCAAGAAATCTTTGCCCACTCCAATGTTCTGGAGAGTTTCCTAAATGCAGCTGGAGATCTTAGACTTAGGTCTTTAATTCACTTGTTTTTTGTATATGGCAAGAGATAAGGGTCTAGTTTCATTCTTCTGCATATTGATATGTAGTTTTCCCAGCACCTTTTTTTTTTTTTTTGAGACAGAAGTTTCACTCTTATCACCCAGGCTGGAGTACAATGGCATGATCTCGGCTCACTGCAACCTCCACCTCCCATGTTCAAGCGATTCTCCTGCCTCAGCCTCCAAGTAGCTGGGATTACAAGCATGTGCCCACCACGCCTGCATAACTTTTGTATTTTTTATTAGAGATGGGGTTTCCCCATGTTGGCCAGGCTGGTCTTGAACTCCTGACCTCAGGTGATCTCCACCACCTCGGCCTCCGAAATTGCTGGGATTACAGGTGTCAGCCACCACGCCCAGCCCCCAGCACCATTTCTTGAAGAGACTGTCCTTTCCCCAATATATGTACTTAGTACCTTTCTCAAAAATGAGTTCACTGTAGATGTATTGATTTGACTCTGGGTTCTCTGTTCTGTTCCATTGGTCTATGTGTCTGTGTTTATGCCAGTACCATGCTGTTTTGGTTACTATAGCTCTGTGGTATAGTTTGAAGTCAGGTAATGTGATTCCTCCAGTTTTGTTCATTTTGTTTAGAATAGCTTTGGCTATTCTGGGTCTTTGGTGGGTTCCATACAAATTCTAGGATTTTTTTTCCTATTTCTGTAAAGAATATCTTTGGTATTTTGATAAGGGTTGCATTGAACCTGTAGATTGCTTTGGGTAGTGTGGACATTTTAACAATATTGAATCTTCCAATCCATGAACATGGAATGTTTTCCTTTTTTGTGTCCTGTTTAATTTTTTGCATCAATAATTTGTCGTTTTCATTGCAGAGATCTTTCAATTCTTTGGTTATGTTAATTCCTATGTATTTAGTTTTAATTGTACCTATTGTAAACAGGATTACTTTTTTATTTCTTTTTCAGATTGTTTGCTCTTGGCATATAGAAATGCTACTGATTTTTTGTATGTTGATTTTGTATCCTACAACTTTTCTGAATTTATATGTAAGTTCTAATAGTTTTTTGATAGAGACTTCATGTTTTTCCAAATATAAGATTGTATCATCCAGGCACGGTGGCTCATGCCTGTAATCCCAGCACCTTGGGAGGCTGAGGAGGGCAGATCATGAGGTCAGGGGTTCGAGACCAGCCTGACCAACATGCTGAAATCCCGTTTCTACTAAAAATACAAAAAAAAAAAAAAAAAAGCCAGATGTGGTGGCTCACACCTTAATCCCAGCTAATCAGGAGGCTGAGGCAGGAGAATCACTTAAACTCAGGAGGCAGAGGTTGCAGTGAGGAGAGATTGAGCCACTGCACTCCAGCCTGGATGACAGAGGGAGACTCCATCTCAAAAAAAAAAATTATATCTTCTGCAAGCAAGGATGATTTGACTTCTTCCATCCCAATCTGGATGCCCTTCATATCTTTTTCTTGTCTGATTGCTCTAGCTAGGGCTTCCGGTACTGTTGAATAACAGTGGTGAAAGTGGGTATACTTGTGTTCCAGGTCTTAGAGGAAAGACTTTCAGTTTTTCCCCATTTAGTATGGTACTAACTGTGGATCTATCATATATGGCTTTTATTATGTTGAAGTATGTTCCTTCTATACCGAGTTTTTAAATTTTTTTTGTCATGAAAGGATGTTGAATTTTATCAAATGCTTTTCAGTATCAATTGAAATGATCATATGACTTTTGTACTTCATTCTGTTGATACAGTGTATCACATTGATTGATTTGTGTATATTGAACCATCCTTGCATCCCTTGGATAAATCCCACTTGATCATAATGAATGATTTTTCTAATATGTCATTGACTTTGGTTTGTTAATTTTGTCTTAGATTTTTGCATCAGTGTTCATCAGGGATATTGACCTGTAGTTCTCTTTTTTTGATATGTCTTTTTCTGGATTTGGTATCAAGGTAATACTGGCCTCATAGAATGAGTTTCGCAGTATTCCCACCTCTTCTATTTTTGGGGATAGTTTGAGTAAGATTGGTATTAGTTCTTTAAATGTTTGCTGAAATTCAGCAATGAAGCCATCGAGTCCTGGGCTTTTCTTTGCTGGAAGACTTTTTCTTATGGCTTCAATCTCGTTACCTGTTATTGGTCTGTCTAAATCTTAGATTTCTTCATGGTTCAATCTTGGTAGGTTGTGTGTGTCTAGGAATGTATTCATTTCTTCTAGGTTTTCCAATTTATTGGCGTATAGTTGCCTCTAATGATCCTTTGAATTTCTGTGGCATTGGTTGTAATGTCTTCTTTTTCGTCTCCAATTTTATTTATTTGAGTCTTCTGTCTTTTTTTCTTAGTCTGGCTAGAAGTTTATTGATTTTATTTATCTTTTCAAAAAACAAATTTTTCCTTTCATTGGTCTTTTGTATTGTTTTCTTCATTTCAATTTAATTTATCTCTGCTCTGATCTTTGTTATTTCTTCTAGTAATTTTGGGTTTGGTTTTTCTCTTGCTTTTCTAGTTCTTCAAGATGTATTATTAGGTTGTTTGTTTGATGTTTTTCTACTATTTTTGGTATAGGCACTTATAGCTATAAACTTCTCTCAATACTGCTTTTGCTGTATTCCATAGGTTTTGGTATGTGTTATGTTTCTCTTATGATTTGGTTCAAGAAATATTTCAATTCCATCTTTCATCCATGCCTGTTATCTGAACTTTAATTGCCTGCCCTTCAATTCCCTCTTAATTTCTTCACTGACCCACTGGTCATTCAGGAGCATATTGTTTAAATTTGATATGTTTGAATAGTTATCAAAATTCCTCTTGTTATTGACTTCTAGTTTTATTCTATTGTGGTCAGAGAAGATACTTTATATTTGAATTTTTTTTTTTAAGACTTGTTTTGAGGTCTAATATATGGTCTATCCTTGAGAATGATCCATGTGTTCAGGAGAAGAATGTGCACTCTACATCTATTGAATAAAATGCTCTGTAAGTATCTCTTAGGTTCATTTGGTCTGTAGTAGAGATTAAGTCCAATGTTTCTTTGTTGATTTTCTGTCTGGATAATCTGTCTCATGCTAAAAGAGGGATGTTGAAGTGTCTGGCTATTATTGTATTGGGGTCTATCTCTCTCTTTAGCTCTAATAATATTTGCCTTGTATATCTGGGTGCTTCAGTGTCAGTTGCATATATATTTACGATAAAGTTATGCCCTCTTGCTGAGTTGACCCCTTTGTCATTATATAATAACCTTATTTGTCTCTTTTTATGGTTTTTGTCTTGTAATCTATTTTGTCTGATATAAGTATAGCTACTCCTCCTATTTTGTTTTCCATTTGCATTGAATATATTTTTCCATTATTTTATTTTCAATGTATTCATGTCTTTATTAAGCATGTTTCTTTTAGGTAACAGATTGTTGAGTCTTGTTTTTTAATCCGTTCAGCCACTGTATGTCTTTTGATTGGAGAGTTTAGTCCATTTACATCCAGTGTTGTTATTGATAAGTAAGGACGTACTTCTGTGATTTTGCTATTTGTTTTACGGTTGTTGTGTAGTCTTCTCTTCCTTTTTTTCTTCCTTTCTGTCTTCCTTTTAGTGATGGTGATTTTCTCAGGTGGTATGTTTTAATTTCTTGGTGCTTTTTATTTTTTGTGTAGCTGTTGTATGTTATTTGATTTGAGACTACCATGAAGCTTGCAAATAATTATAGCCCATTATTTTAAACTGATGACAACACTGATTGCCTAAACGAATGAGAAATTTGAAAAGAAAACTAGTAAGAATTCTACACTTTAACCTTGTCCCCCCGCTTTTAAACTTCTTGTTGTTCGTATTTACGTCTTATTGTACTGTCCATGTCTTGAAAGTTGTTGTAGTTACTATTTTTGATTGGTTCCTCTTTTAGCCTTTCTACTTAACATGTGACTAATTTACACACAGCAATTACAGTATTTAATATCCTGTGTTTTTCTGTGTACTTAAAATCAGCAGTGAGTTTCGTGTCTTCAGATGATTTCTTACTGCTCACTAATGTCTTTTTCTTTTGAATTAAATATCTCCCTTTAGCATTTCTTGTAGGACAGGTCTTGTGTTGATGAAATTCCTCAGCTTTTGTTTGTCTGCGAACATCTTTATTTCTCCTTCATGTTTGAAGGATATTTTCCCCAGATTTACTCTTCTAGGGTACAGTATTTTTCCCTCAGCACTTTAACTAGATCATGCCACTCTCTCCTTGCCTGTAAGGTTTCCCCTGAGAGACATATCGGACCTCCATTGTATGTTAGTTGTTTCTTTTCTCTTGCTGCTTTTAGGATCCTTTCTTTATGCTTCACCTTTAGTAGTTTGATATTAAATGTCTTGAGGTAGTCTTCTTTGGGTTAAATCTGCTTGGTGTGCTGTAACCTTCTTATACTGAATATTGATGCCTTTCTTGAGGTTTGGGAAGTTCTCTGTTATTATCTCTTTGAATAACCTTTCTACCCCTATCTCTGTCTCTGCCTCCTCTTTAAGGCCCATAACTCTTAGATTTGCCCCGTTGAGGCTATTTTCTAGATCTTGTAAGCATACTTCATTCTTTTTTATTCTTTTTTCTATTGTCTTCTCTGATTGTATATTTTCTTTTTTCTTTTTTTTTTTTTCTTTCTTTTTTTGAGACGGAGTCTCGCTCTGTCCCCCAGGCTGAAGTGCAGTGGCCGGATCTCAGCTCACTGCAAGCTCCGCCTCCCGGGTTCACGCCATTCTCCTGCCTCAGCCTCCCGGAGTAGCTGGGACTACAGGCGCCCGCGACCTCACCCGGCTAGTTTTTGTATTTTTTAGTAGAGACGGGGTTTCACCGTGTTAGCTAGGATGGTCTCGATCTCCTGACCTCGTGATCCGCCCGTCTCGGCCTCCCAAAGTGCTGGGATTACAGGCTTGAGCCACCGCGCCCGGCCGATTGTATATTTTCAAATAGCCTGTCTTCAAGCTTACTAATTCTTTGTTCTGCTTGATCAATTCTGCTATCAAGAGACTCTGATACATTCTTCAGTATGTCAGTTGCATTTTTCAACTCCAGAATTTCTGTTTCTTTTTAATTATTTCAAACTTTTTTTTTTTTAAAGTTTATCTGATAGGATCCTGAATTCCTTCTCTGTATTATCTTGAATTTCTCTTGAGTTTCCTCAAAATAGCTATTTTGAATTCTGTGTTAGAAAGACCACATATCTCTTTCTCTCTGTGATAGGTCCCTGTTGCTTTATTTACTTCATTTGATGAAGTCATGCTTTTCTGGATGGTCTTGATGCCTGTGGTTGTTCACTGATGTCTGGACATTGAAGAATTAGGTGTTTATTATTGACTTCACATTCTGAGCTTGTTTTTACCTATCCTTCTTGGGAAGGCTTTCCAGGTATTCAAAGGGACTTGGGTGTTGTGATCTAAGTTTTTGGTCACTGCAACCATATCTGCATTAGGAAGCATCCCAAGCCCAGTAATGCTGTGACTCTTGGTGGTCTTGGAAAAAAATCTGGAAAAATTCTCTGAATTACCAGGCAAACACTCTTGTTCTCTTCTCTTATTTTCTGCCAAACGGAATCTCTCTCTCTCTCTCAGTGCCGAGCTGCCTGGAGCTGGGGGAGGGGTGACACAGCACCCCTGTGGCCACTGCCACTGGGACTGCACTGGGTCAGACCTGAAGCTAGCACAGCACCGGATCTCACCCAAGGCCTGCTGTAACCTGGCTACCACCTATGTTCGCTTAAGGCCCTAGGGCTCTACAATCAACAGATGATGAAGCCAGCTAGTCTTGTGTCTTTCCCTTAAGGGCTGCAAGGTCCCCCAGGCCCCATGTGGGTCCAGAGGTACCATCTGGGAGCCAAGGTCTGGAGTCAGAAACCTTAGAAATCTACCTGGTGCTGTATTTTTCTGCAGCTGAACTGGCACTCAAACCACAAGACATAGCCCTTTCCACTCCTCTCTTTCCTTTTCACAGACAGAGGAGTCTTTTCCTGTGGCCGCCACCACCACAGGCCCACAATGAGTGCTGTCAGGCTTCAATTAATGTTCACTTAAGGACCAAAGACTTTTTAGTCAGCTTTTGGTGAATGCTGCCAGGCTTGGGACTCACTTTTCAGGGCAGTTGGTTCCCCTCTAGCCCAAGGCAAGTCTAAAAATGCTGCAAATGCTGTCCAAGAACCAATGCCTGGAAATGGGGACCCTAAGAGCCCGCTTGGTACCCTACTCCACTGTGGCCAAGCTGGTACCTAAGCTGCAAGACAAAGTCCCTTTTACTCTTCCTTCTGCTTTTCTCAAGCTACCACAGCTGGGAATGTGCTGGGTCACACTTGAAGCTGGCGCATCTCAGAGTCTCATCCAACACCTGTGGTGTGTACTACTTAGCTACCTCTGCTGTTTATTCAGGGCCCAAGAGCTGGTGATGAATCTTGCCAGGACTGGGTCCTTCCCTTCAAGGCAGCAGGTTCCTTTCTGGCTCAGGGTGTGTCTAGAAGTGTCATCTAGGAACTAGGGCCTGGAATTGGGGCCTCAGAACTGCCCAGTGTCCTTTCTGCTGTGGCTGAGCTGATATCCAAGTTGCAAGACAAAGCCCTTTGTACTCTTCCCTCTCCTCTCCTCAAGCAGAAGGAAGGAGTCTCATAGCTGTGAGCTGTGCAGCCTAGCGTTGGGGAGGGGGGCACAAGCACTCCATTAGCGAGCCAGGGTGGTGTCTCACTAGGTTGCATGCCACCCCTGTCCACTGGCTCTGAGCCCAGTACAGCACTAGGTCTTGCCTAGGAGTTGCAGTCTTTGTGGCCTAGACTGTCTTTCAAGTTTATTTAGGACTCCAGAGAACTTTAGCCTGTGATGGCAAGGCTTGCCAAAACTCGTGTTCCCACCATGAGAATGGGCAATTCTCTCTGGCTAGGGCTGGTCAAAATGTTCCCTCTGTGGGTATCGTCTGAGTTCTGCCTGGTGTTGCTTTCCACTGTGACAGGGCAGCCCTGAATTCATGTATTCTGTCTCCCGAAAGCACACAGATGCGTTGTCTGCTCTATGCAGCTACTACTGAGAGATGGGGAAGGGGTGATGTTGGCAACTCAAGACTGGCAACTCAAGACTGTCTTTCCCACCTTCTTCAGTGTCTGTTTCCTTGATACGATGTTAAAACCAGATAGTGTGATTACTCACTTGATTTTGGCTCTTATGAAGTTGCTTTCTTGGGTAGATAGTTGTTAAATTTCATGTTCCTATGGAGAAGATGATTCGTGAAGGCTTCTATTCACCCATCTTGTTCTGCCTCCATCCTCAAACTAGTTTTTTAAAGCATGTGAATTGACTTTTGTGTGAACTTTGTATCCTGCAGGTATAAGTTTTATTAGTTCCAGGAGGTTCTTTTTTCTGTTCTTTAAGATTTTCTAAACAGTTGTTTATGTCATCTGCAAACAAAAACCAGTTTTATTTATTCCATCCCAATCTGAACACCTTTTATTTCACTTTCTCATGTTAGCTAGCATTTCCAATGCTATGTTGAATAGAAATAATGAGAGGAGATATCCTTGTTGTGTAGCCAGTCTTAGGAGGAGAGCACCTAGTTTCTCATTGTTAAGTTTTTGTATGCTTTCTTTAGACTCTTTTTAACAAGTTTAAGAAGGTCCCCTCTGTTGCTAGTTTGCTTAGAGTTTTTAGTATGAATGAGTGTTGACTGTGTCAAATGCTTTTCCTGCATCTACTGTATGATTTTCTTCTTTAGCCTGTTAATTTGGTGGATTACATTAATTTATTTTTGAATGTGGGACCAGCCTTGCATACCTGGAGTAAATCTCATTTGGTCATAATGTGCAATTCTTTTTACACATTGTTGGATTTAAAAGGTCTGTAGCTTTCCTTTCTTGTGATGTCTTTGTCTTGTTTTGGTATTAGGGCAATGCTGGCTGGCCTCGTAGAATGAGTTGGGAAAAATTCCCTCTGCTTCTATTGGAAGAGTTTCTAGAGAATTAGCATTATTTGTTCCTTCAGTGTTAGCATTCACTAGCCTAAAAAGAAAGTCACTGGGCCTGGTGCTTTGTTTTGGAAGATTATTAATTATTTTTCCAATGTATTTAATAGATACTGCTCTTGATGTGAATTTGGCTTCTAGTTTAATTACATTGTGGTTTGAGACCATACTTCGTATGATTTCTATTCTTTTAAATTTTGTTAAGGTGCATTTTATGACCTGGCATATGGTGCATCTTGGTGAATACTTGTGTGGGACTGAGAAAAATATGTATTCTCCTGTTGTTGGATGAAGTAGTCTATAAGTATCCGTTGAATCCAGTTGATTGATTCGTTCAGCTATGTCCTTACTGATTTTCTGCCTGCTGGATCTGTTAATTAATGATAGAGAGTCGTTGAAGTTGCAAGAGATAATAGTGGATTTTTCTATTTCTCTTTGCACTTCTATGTTGTTAAGACATATACGTGGCAAAACTAGGTGTAAAAACGCCTGGGAGGCCAGGCACAGTTGTGCAGACCAGTAATTCCAACACTTTGGGAGACCAAGGTGGGAGTATTGCTTGAACCCAGGAGTTCAAGGCCAGCCTAGGCAACGTAAGGAGACCCTGTCTCTTTAAAAAAAAAAAATTGTTTTAATTATCTGGGCACGGTGGTTTGCACCTGTGGTCCTAGCTACCTGGTAGGTTGAGGTGGGAGGGTTTCTTGAGCCCAGGAGACTGAGGCTGCAGTGAGCCATGATCTTGCCACTACACTCCAGCCTGGGGAGAAGAGTGAGACCCTGTCTCCCCACCAAAAAAAAATTTAAAAAAAACATGGGAATGTAAACATAAATGCAATCACTACATCAGGTCAGTGATTACCTGAGAGCAGGTGGGGGAGGTAGGGAAGGTGAGGCATACAGGAAATTTTTAAGGTATTGGTAATGTTCTGGTTCTTGATCTGGGTGATTAACAGACAGGTGTTCATCTTAGTATTCTTTAAATGGTGTATGTGCATTATATACTCTTTTGTATACATGATACAGTCATAATGAAATGAAGTTATACTTTAAAATAAATATAAGGAAAATATGCGTAGGTAGAGAATTCAGAGAACTATTTAGAATATGTAGCCTTGGATGTCATAACATTTCATTAACATGAATGACTAATATGAGCTTAGGAAATATTATTCTTATAAAAGATATATTTTGTGGTAAAACAGGAAAGAAAAATACAAGAGGTAGTAATTGTGCAGGACCTTAAAGAACACGTATAGTACAGGGAAGGAGAAGAGGGAAGTGGATACTCCAAGAGAGGCGAAGACTATAAACAGTTTTGGAAGGAGGAAAGAACACATCTGAAATATAATATGGCAAATGAAATTGATTAGCAAAGAAAAGGGAAAACATATGGAGATTCCCAGAAAATCATTTGGAAATGTTTGAGGGTTTTTTCCTGTATATGATTAAGGGCCACCAAAGCTCCTAAGCAGAACATAACAAGGCTGGGTACAGTGCTGTCACCCTCGGGAGGCTGACACAGGAGGATGTCTGGAGCCCGGGAATTTGAGACCAGCCTGGGCAACATAGTGAGACCCCCATCTCTTCTTTTTAAAAAATCTTTTCAAAAGAACAAAAGGAACATGGCTTATGGAAACTTACTTAAATGAAGATAAATTAAAACATGGCAGATTAAGTATTTTTATTATCTCTATTCTCTCCCAAAATCTTACCAAAATGACAGGGAGAAAAAAATTTTTTTTTTTTTTTTTTTGAGACGGAGTCTCGCTCTGTCGCCCAGGCTGGAGTGCAGTGGCCGGATCTCAGCTCACTGCAAGCTCCGCCTCCCGGGTTTACGCCATTCTCCTGCCTCAGCCTCCTGAGTAGCTAGGACTACAGGCGCCCGCCACCTCGCCCGGCTAGTTTTTTGTATTTTTTAGTAGAGATGGGGTTTCACTGTGTTAGCCAAGATGGTCTCGATCTCCTGACCTCGTGATCCGCCCGTCTCGGCCTCCCAAAGTGCTGGGATTACAGGCTTGAGCCACCGCGCCCGGCCGAAAAAAAATTTTTTAAGGTTACAAACCTATGAAGTCAAAAATTGGAAGGGAGGCAAGAACAAAAGATAGAAAGCAGAGGGAGAAGTGGTAACTGAGTAGGTTTAGCAATTCTGTTAAGTAAGCACTTACAGAAGAGAATTCTAAATTGGTGGGAAGTTGCATCAGCAAGATGGTAGAATTGGAGTTCTCTGGCCCAGCTCCCCACACCCCTAGAAATCCAGCTAGCAACTTTCCACAAACAAGAATACCTTTGCCAATATCCGAGAACTCAGAAGTGAAGCTGAAACACCCCGCTGGACTGCAGAACTAAGAAAAGCCATATTCAAAGGGTAAGAGGAATTGTTTCTCTTTGACCATGTCTCGTATCTCTCAAGCTACACAGTGCCACACACAGATTCCCCTAGGCCCACAGTTTCCCCCACGGGGAAAGATAGTAGAGTTGGATATTCAACTTTTCCACCATTCTGGGACCCTTCACGGGAGGCTTAGTCCTGTCTCACCCCACAGGACACACTGGGAGTGCTGGCAGGGCTAGACCACCGGGGATCAGTTAGAAATAAAGAACGGGGCCTGGAGCACACAGCAACCAGCAACCAGCACGTGACATTAGTGATGACTCTGCATTCTGGCAAATGGGGCACCACACCAGAGGGACTAGCCAACAGCATCACTCTGCAAGAAACATGGTCCACAGGTCTGCCAGCCTCACGTCGCTAGCCAGCTTCCCCATCCAGCCCCAGCATTCTCCTTAAACCTTCCCCAGGCCAGAAGGCAGGTGCGGGTCCGTGTTTTCCTCTGGAGGGAGCATCTGGCCCCACTCAACCGCAGAGGTAGAGCAGTGTTCCACCCAAGCCCTGGTGCTTTCCTGAAGCCTTCCCCCTAGCAGGAGGCAAGTGTAAGTCAGCATTTACCTGCCGAGGGAGTTTCTGGCCTCACACAACACCAATAGCTGAGTGGCGACTCTACCACACCTTGATGCTGTGCTTTTCTGTTTTTAAATTTTAGATTCAAGGTGTATGTGTGTGGGTTTGTTACATGGATATACTGAGTAATGGTGGTATTTGGGCACCTAGTGTACCCATTACCCAAATAGTGAGCATTGTACTCAATAGGCAGTTTTTTAACCCTCACTCCCCTCCCACCCTGTCCCTTTATGGAGTCCCCGCTGTCTATTATTTCCATCTTTATGTCAGTGTGTACTCGTTGTTTAGCTCCCACTTACTTATAAGTGAGAACATGCAGTATTTGATTTTCTGTTTCTGAGTTATTTCACTTAAGATAATGGCATCCAGCTTCATTTATGTTGCTGCACAGGACATATTTTATTCTTTTTTATGGCTGCATAGTATACCATGATGTATAAGACTACCCTGAATCTAAAGATAAGCTCAGCCAATGCATGTGTGTGGAGCATAGCCTCTGGCCCTGTCCACTCTGTACACCTCACCTAGCCTTGGATCCCAGCATGGAGCCCTGTCCAACTACAGATTCCAAACAACAATACAACAGGTATGTGGAAAAAAGTGCAGCATCTCTCATCATTAGGGAAATGCACATTCAAAGCACAGCGAGGTATCACCTCATACCTATTAGAGTGACTTTTATCAAAACGACAAAAGATAACAAGTGTTGGTAAAGATGTGGATGAAAAGTATCCCTGGTACATTGTTGGGAATATAATTTAATATAGCCATTATGGGAAATGGTATGGAAGTTTCTCAAAAAACTCAAAATAGAATTACCCGCAATCCACTACAGCTACCAGTGGGATCCAGCAATCCCACTTCTAAGTGTATATCCAAAGGAATTGAAATCAGTATGTGGAAGGGATATCTGCATTCCCGTGTTCTCTGATTCACAATAGCTGAGATATGGAAGCAACCTGTGTGTCCATCAGAAGATGCATGGATAAAGAAGATGTGGTATATGTACACAATGGAATACTATTCAGCCTTCTAAAAAGAAGGAAATTCTGCCACTTGCAACAACGTAGGGAAACCTGGAGGACATTACACTAAGAGAAATGAGCCAGGCACAGAAGGACAAATACTGTATGATCTCACTTACATGAAAACGCTAAAAACGTTGACCTCATAGAAGTAGAGAGTAGAATGATGGTTACTAGAGCCAAGATGGGGGAGGGGGGAGGGTATGAAAAGGAGGAAGTATTAATCAAAGGGTACAGAAGTTCAGATTTACAGGAGGAATACGTTTACAGATTATTGTGCATCAGGGTGACTATAGTCAATAACAGTGTGTGTGTGTATGTGTGTGTGTGTGTGCATATATATATAAAATAATATGGTAGAAACTCCCCAGTGTGCATTCAGCCCTTTTTTCCAGCCCTGCTCCCTAAATATAGAAACATAACATATATCCTCTTGACAAGATAAGAGAGGATTCTTCTGTGGATTAACTGATCAGACCTACTTAAAAGAACTTATATTATGAGGTGTGGGGAGAAACAGTGGGTCACAATGGAAGCAACAGATATCATACGCTCAGTGATAAAGCTGACTCACACCTTTTCATGGCTCCTTTCCTAAATATTAGTGCACAGTGAAGGACCACCAGAAAATTACAGAAAGCCTGCAATATGATAGTCAGACACCTACCTCAATAACCAGAAAAATGGAAATCAGAAGAAACAGCACAAAGCAGGGAGCAAAAGAAAACTTCACAAAACATACATAGCACACTTGAGCCTGTCTATAGATCCAGAAGCCCTTAAATAAAGAGGCGGCTGCATCCCCTTCAGGAAGGACCTTTATTCACCATAAAAATGTATGTTGTGAATCTTTTCCCAGCCTACCTCAAAGGGACCTGTGGCCTCTAACCAGGGTAATTGCATACTGGGGAAAAGGAAATATCAGACATTTCACAGCCTACTGGCCACTGGCTCTGAACTGACACTGATTCCAGGAGATCCAAAATGTCACCCTGGGCCTCCATCAGAACATGGGCTGATGGAGGTTAGATGATCAATGGAGTTTTAACTCAGGCCTGTCTCACAGTGAATCCAGTAGTCTCCAAACCCATGCTGTGACTCTTCTTTCAGTTCTAGGATGCATACTTGGGATAATACTTAGCAGCTGACAGAATCTCCATATTAGTTCCTGTCCTGTGAAGTGAGGATAATTATAGTGAGTAAGGCCATGTGGAAGGCACTAGCACTGCCTCTACCTTGGAAAATAGTGAATCAAAAGCAATGCTGAATTCCTGGAGAGACTGCAAAGACTAGTGCCACTATCAAGAAACTGGAAGATGCAGGGATGGTATGATTTCCACGTCCCCATTCAACTTATGTATCTGGCTGGTGCAGAAGACAGATGGATGTTGGAG
Source organism: Trachypithecus francoisi (assembly GCF_009764315.1). NCBI lineage: Eukaryota > Metazoa > Chordata > Mammalia > Primates > Cercopithecidae > Trachypithecus > Trachypithecus francoisi. Next base: position 3,958,885 of record NW_022681470.1, on the reverse strand, counting down.
AATGCTAGTGGGTTGTCGTAAGCTTAACCAGGTGGCGACTCCAATTGCAGCTGCTGCACCACATGTGTTTCATTGCTTGAGCAAATCAACACATCCCTTGCTACATGCTATGCAGTTATTGATCTGGCAAATGCCTTTTTTTCCATCTCTGTCTATGAGGCACAACAGAAACAGTTTACCTTCCATGGGCAAGGCCAGCAATACACCTTCAATGTCCTACCTCAAGGGTATATCAACTCTCTAGCCCTATGTCATAATTTAGTTTGCAGGCATCTTGGTCACCTTTCCCTTTCATAAGATATCACACTGGTCCGTTATACTGATAACATTATGTTGATTGGACATAGTGAGCAAGAGGTGGCAATGACCCTAGATATATTGGTAAGACATTCACAAGCTATCCAACTCAAATTTGAGGACTTCTACCTCCGTGAAATTTCTTGCATTCCAGTGGTGTGAGGCCTATCAAGATATCCCTTCTAAGGTGAAGGTTAAGTTATTTGCATCTGGCCCCTCCTATAACCAAGAAAGAGGCACAATGCCTAATGGGCCTCTTTGGATTTTGGAGGCAACATATTCCTCATTTGGGAATGTTATGCTGGGCCATTTCCCAGATAGCCCAAAAAGCTGTGAGTTTTCAGTGGGACCCAGGATAAAAGAAGGCTCCAATAGGTCCAGGCTGCTGTGCAAACTGCTCTGCCACTTGGGCCATTTGATCTAGCAGATAGGGATGGTATAGAGCCTTTGGCAGGCCCTTACAGGTAAATTGAATCACACTCCCTTTGGATTTTGGAGAAAGGCCCCTTTCATCATCCTTGGATAACTACTCTCCTTTTAGGAGACAATTCTTGGGCTACTATTGAGCTTTAGCAGAGACCGAATGCTTGACCGTGGGCCACCAAGTTACCATGCAACCCTAGCTGTCTATCATGAACTGGGTGTTACTTGACTCAGTGAGTCATAATGTTGGACATGCACAGCAACACAATACTCCATTATCAGATGGAAGTGGTATATACATGACTGGGCCCTAACAGGCCCTCAAGGAACAAGTAAATTTTAGGGGAAGTGGCCCAAATTTGCATGGTTCCTACTGCTGCTACACTGTCTTCTCGCTCCCCATTTGCACCTATGGTCTCATGGGGCACTCCCTACAATGAGTTAACAGAGGAAAAGAAAATTTGGGCCTGGTTTACAGATGGCTTTGCATGCTATGCAGCAGCACCAAAAAGTGGACAGCTATAGGAGCATAGCCCCTTTCTGGGCCTCCCTGAAGGAGAATGCTAAGGGAAATGGACTCATCTCTGTCTGTTTCTGTATATCCCATTCTATTCTCTAGAGAACTCTTACTAATATGAATAGCATCTTCACAAAAATAAGAGAATATATATATATATATATATTAGGATGATGCTATACAGTGGAAAGCCAAAAAATTCTTGAAAAGTGTATAGTCACAATTTTAAAAATTAAAAAAATTAAAATTTGAAAACAAAATGATTGATATGGAAAATCGAAAAAGAGCAGTTTGCCTTGTGCAGCCCTTTTGTGCTGAGTCCTATTGATGCCTGTAGATAACCAATTGTCCATTCAAACAAAACAGTCATAAATGCCTAGTTACAAGGTGACTGCATATTTGAGGTTATTATATAACCAGTGGACAATGTAGCAAAATGATATTGTGATTTAAGAAATTGTAATTGGAACCAATGTTAGAGCCAGGTGATGTGGCTTGCAAAAAGTGGAAATTACACTGAGTTTCTTTTTGACATGATTTAAGGCATAAGAGGTTTGGTGACAGTTCTACAACTGCCCTAACTTGAGGTCCCCTTCACCTGGGTCCTGCTGAGTGGGCACAATGTCATCATCACCAACCCAAGTATGTATTCATTAAGAAAATGAGTGACTCAAGACGTGTTTACTGAACATCTTTCAGCCTGCTGTCATTTGAATTGCCCAGCTGAGAAACTCTGCTTAGAAATGTTCAGTGCTTCTAAGATATGTCAGAGTGTTTGCTTTTATATATTACTCCATGTTCCCACGTCAAAAGATAGACTCTGCCCTGTCAGATTTTAGATTGGCAAGAAAAAGGAATGATCCCAAAAACTTATAGCAGGACAACCATTTAAATAATAAAAATCAATCTATCACCTGACTTTCTCAGTGATTCTGATTACCAAAGGACTGGAGAAAATGCCCTCTCCCTAACCTATTATTCATCAGGTGTGTAAAATAAAGATCTTTTCAGATATTCAGGGTCTCAAAAAATGTATGTTTATACATTCTTTCACAGGAAGGTGCTAAGGAATGTGCTTTAGCAAAACAGACAAGATCAAAGCATGAGATCCTGTAAGTGGCAGCTAAGAGAGAGTAATGAAGGGAAATCCCAGGAAACAAGTACTGGATTATCTCTGCATTTATCACATGGAAAATATCATAAAATGCTATTTTAATGACCTACTGGAAAACTAACCAAAATTTTTAAACAAAATTTTTAAACAAAACAAGTATTAACTCCAGGAAAAGTTGTGTATATGTATGCATGTAGAGAGAAGAAAACATACTCATAGAACTGGTTCAGTAGAAAGCAATATTTACACAGTAAATCTAAACAATATAAACATTCTATTCATTTAACTAAAAAGGTAATATAACTAATTTGAGAGATGGAGAGACGATGTATAAGTAGGCATGGTACATGAGAGATACATCTTGATCTGCCATATAAGAAGGCAATAGGGTTGGCTCTGGGTACACTGCCTAGGAGTTAGCCCTGCTCCGCAAGTAGCAGTAATAAAAGAGAAAAAAGAAAGTAATAGATAATGTATAAAAATTATATATTAAGAAGAGCATATAAGAATCTTTACTTGAGGCCGGGCGCGGTGGCTCACGCCTGTAATCCCAGCACTTTGGGAGGCTGAGACTGGCGGATCACGAGGTCAAGAGATCAAGATCATCCTGGCTAACATGGTGAAACCCCGTCTTTACTAAAAATACAAAAAATTAGCTGGGGATGGTGGTGGATGCCTATAATCTCAGCTACTCGGGAGGCTGAGGCAGGAGAATGGCGTGAACCCAAGAGGCGGAGCTTGCAGTGAGCTGAGATCGCACCATTGCACTCCAGCCTGCGCGACAGAGCAAGACTCTGTCTCAAAAAAAAAAAAAAAAAAGAATATTTACTTGACAATACGGAGACATATTGCAGAAGAAACAGCTGCAAGAGTCAAGATTGTTTTCCTTTAGGACCAGAGTGAAGCATGAGAAAAACAATGTGGCAGTGGCTGCATTTTAATACTATTTGTCTTATCCAGATTTGTATTGATAAAAATTAAAAATGTTTTCAAGATGATAAATATCAACTGTACAAGATGGAGCAGACGAGGGAGAGATCATTTTACTCTCTTTTCTTTCTCTTCTTAGGACCTGGCATGTTATGGTACCAATGACAAGAGATGATGCACTAAAGGAGATTAGAGGAAACCAAGTTACTTTTCAAGATTGCTTTATTGCAGATTTTCTTATTCTGTTGACTTTTCCTTTGTTGACCATACCTGAAATTCCTGGTTCTTTACCAATCTCTTCACCACGTGGTAGTCAATTAATGGTTTCCTGGGATGCTTGTGTTGTTGCATCTGTTGTTTTGGTAGCTGATATGGAGACCTTTCAAACAAATGATTCATTCCGTACGTGGACCAGAATCAGAGTGCCTCCAGGCAGTCTGAGTGATGCTGAAAGACAGAGTGTGGCTGATGTGATCGTATCGCGGGATGGAATATTTTTTCTTATAAATGGTGTTCTTTACCAAAAAAGTTTTCGTGGATTTGTAAAACTGGGAAGAATTCTAAATCTTCCTGATGGTGGAATTACTGGCATTTCATCAAGAAAATGGTGTTGGGTCAAATATTTATCCAAGGTTAGTAAGAGATATTTTAGCTTTAATAAATATATTTATATTTTACAAATGTATTTACCATACGATTTATTCAGGGATAAACAGAGACATACTAGGCAGCTTTTTGCCCAGTTGTTTTATCTAAGGCTGTAAACAGCTCTAACTCAACTTCTCAGAGACCTCTTTACAGTAGAGATACACCTCCAACAACTAAAAATAAAATTAATCTTGTATGTTATTATGCAGTTCAGTCATAATATGAGAGCTTTGTTTTACCTTGATATGGGCAAAAGACCCAAAAATTATTTTCCCCAAACAAAGTAAATAATGAGTTTTTGTTACATGCGTAGAAAGTGTAATGATCAAGTCAGGGTCTTTGGGGTATCTATCTCCTTCAGTATTTATTATGTCTACTTGTTGGTATCATTTCCTCTCTCCTAATTACTTTGAAATGTTAAAAATATTGTTGCTGGCCAGGTCCAGTGGTTCACACCTGTAATCCCAGCATTTTGGGAGGCCAAGGTGGGCGGATCACGAGATCAGGAGATCAAGACCACGGTGAAGCCCCATCTCTACTAAAAATACAAAAAATTAGCCGGTCACAGTGGTGGGTGCCTGTAGACCCAGCTACTCAGGAGGCTGAGGTAGGAGAATGGCGTGAAGCTGGGAGGCGGAGCTTGCAGTAAGTCAAGATCGCGCCACTGCACTCCAGCCTGGGCGACAAAGCGAGACTCCATCTCGAAATAAATAAATAAATAATAATTTTATATATATATATGTATATGTATATGTGTGTGTGTATATATATATATATATATGTATATGTATATGTATATATAGTTGCTAAGTGTAGATACCCTGGTCTGACTATAGACAGACTAGAAACACTAGAACTTATTTCTTCTATTGAACTGTCAGTTAGATATAAAACATTAGAACTTACTCTTCTATTTAACTGTATATTTGTACCCATTAATCAACCTCTCTTTAGACTCCCTCCCACGCACCCCACCTTCTCAGACTCTAATATCCATCATTCCATTCTGTTTTCATGAGATCATGGTTTTTACCTTCCACATATGAGTGAGAGAACATGTAGTATTTGTCTTTCTGTGCCTGGCTTATTTCACTTTACAATAATGACCTCCAGTTCCATCCATATTGCTACAAAAGACATGATTTTGTTATTTTTATGGCCAAACGGTATTCCATTGGGTACATACACCCCATTTTCTTTATCCATTCATCCATTGATGTACACTTACGTTGATTCCATGTCTTTGCTGTTGTGAATAATGTTGCAATAAACATGTAAGGACAGGTGTCCCTTTGATACACTGATTTCTTTTCCTTTTGATAAATACCCAGTAGTGGGAATGCTGGATTGTATGGTAGTTATATGTTTAGTCTTTTGAGAAACCTCCATACTGTTTTACATAGCAGTTGTATTAATTTACATTCCCGCCAATAGGGTATGTGAGCTTCCTTTTCTCTGCCTCCTTGCCAGCATCTGTTAATTTTTTTTAATCATTTTAATAATTGCCAGACTGGGCAGAATGGCTCACACCTGTAGTTGCAGTACTTTGGGAGGCCAAGGTGGGATGATTGCTTGAGCCTAGGTGTTAGAGACCAGCCTGGGCAACATGGTGAGACCCCAGCCAAGGTAACATGGTGAGACCCCATCTCTTAAAAAAAAAAAAATTACAAAATAAAAAATAACAATAATAGCGATTTAACAGGGTAAAATGATATCTCATTGTGCTATTGATTTACATTTCCCTGATGATTAGTGATGTTAACTGTTTTTTCACATACCTGTTGGCCATTTGTGTATCTTTTGAGAAATATCTATTCATGACCTTTGCCCACTTTTAAATGGGATTTTTTTACTATTAAGTTGTAAAATTGAAGAGGAGGGAATTATCCCTAACTCATTCTACAAGACCACCCTTACCCTGATACTGAAACCAGAGAAGAACACAACACAAAAAAACAAAACGTACAGGCCAATATTCCTGATGCACATAAAACACAAAAACCCTCAAAAAAAATTCTAGCAAACTGAATCAAACAGCACATCAAAACCAGAACACACCATAGGATTTATACCAGCAATGTAAGGATAATTTGACATACACAAATCAGTGTGTTACATCCACAAAATGAAGGACAAATACCGTATGATCATCTCAATAGATACAGAAAAAGCATGTGATAAATTCAACATCCCTTCATGATAAAAATTCAACAAACTGGCCGGGCACAGTGACTCACACCTGTAATCCCAGCACTTTGGGAGGCTGAGGCGGGCAGATCACGAGGTCAGGAGTTCAAGACCAGCCTGGACCATATGGTGTAATCCCGTCTCTACTCAAAATACAAAAATTAGCTAGGTGTGGTGGCACACGCCTGTAGTCCCAGCTACTCGGGAGGCTGAGGCAAGACAATTGCTTGAACCCAGGAGGTGGAGGTTACAGTGAGCCAGATCGTATCACTGACTGCAGCCTGGCGACATAGCGAGACTCCACCTCAAAAAAACAAAACATCAAACTAGGCATAGAAGGAACATACCCCCAAATTATAAAGGTCATATATGACAAACCCACAGCTAAACATCATACTGAATATGTAAGTTTAAAGTTTAAAGCCTTTCCTGTAAGAACTGAAACGACAAGGATTCCCACCCTCACCACTCGCATTCAACTTAGTACTGGAGGTCCTAGCCAGGGCAATCAGTAAAGAGAAGGAAATAAAAGGCATTTAAATTGGAAAAGAGGAATTCAAACTGTCCCTTTTTGCAGATAATATGATCTTATATTTAGAAAAACCTAGACTCCACAAAAAAATTCTTGAAAATGATAAATTCAGTAAAGTTGCAGGATATAAAACTAGCATACAAAAATCAGCAGCATTTCTATACACTAATAATGAAATAGCTGAAAAATAAATCAAGAAGGCAATCCCATTTTACAATACCTACCAAAAAAAAAAAAAAAACTAGGAATAAAATAACCAAGGATGTGAAAGATCTCTGCAAGGAAGACTACAAAACACTGATAAGGCTGAGTAAAATAGTTCATCTCAGCAGTTTGGGAGGCCAAGGCAGGAGGATTGCTAAATGCCAGGAGTTTGAGACCAGCCTGGGCAACAAAGCAAAATCCTGTTCTCTACAAATAAAAAATTTAAAAAGTTAGTCAGGTGAGGTGTCTTACTCCTGTAGTCCCAGCTACTTGGAATGCTGAAGTGGGAAGGTTGCTTGAGCCCAGGAGTTGAAGGCTGCGGTGAACTGTGATCACACCATTACACTCTAGCTTGGGTGACAGAATGAGACACTTTCTCTAAATATATATATATATATATATATAAATTAAGTGGATGTATTGTAATCCTAATAGCAACCACTAAAAACATTTATACAAGATAGAGTAAAAACTTCAATGAACTAAAATGAAATACTAAAAAAAATTATAAAATCCAAAAGAAGGCAGAAAAGGGAAATAGAAGAACAAAACCCAGAGGATACAATAGAAAATAAAATGTATAACTCAGTCTAAACACAACAATAATTACATTAAATCTAAATGGTCTAAAACCACTAATTAAAAGACAGAAATTGTCAGATTGGATTTTTTTAAAGACCAAATTATACATTTTTATTTAGAAGCCCACTTTGGGGATAGGTAGACTAAAAGTAAAACACTGGAAGAAGTTATAATATACAACATGAAATTTGGGAGGGGACACAGATCCAGACCATATCGACCAATGTCAAGGTGGTTTATTGTGTTTTCTTCTAGGAATTTGAGAGTTTCAGATATTACATTAAGTTTTTAATCCATTTTGAGTTAATTTTAATAACTAGTACAATTTCAATTTTTATAACTTCTTTTTTCCTTTTCTTTCTTCTTTCTCTCTTTTTTTCCCCCAAACTGTTAGAACTAACAAATAAATTTAGTAAAGTTGCAGGTTACAAAATCAACATACAACAATTAGTTGCATTTCTATACACTAACAACAAGCTATCCAAAAGAGAAAGTAAGAAAGCAATTTTATTAATTAGAGCATAAAATAATTTTTTTATTTTGCATGTGGATATCCTGTTTTCTCCACACCACTTATTGAAGAGACTCTTCTATCTGGATTGTGTTCTTTGCATTATTAAGAAAGATTAGTTGGCCATATATGCATGGATTTACTTCCAGGTTCTCTATTCTGTTCTGTTGGCTTAAATGTGTCTATTTTTCGGGAAGTACTACACTGTTTTGATTGCTATAGCTTTGTAATATAGTTTGAAATTAGGAACTATGATGCTTTCAACTTTGTTCTTCTTCAAGATTGCTTTGGCTCCTCAGGGTCTTTCATGGTTCCATATGAATTTGAGGATTGTTTTTTCTATTTCTGTGAAAAATACCCTTGGAATTTTGATAGAGATTACATTGACTCTGTTAATCAGAGTCTACAGAAGGTGGTATTAGTATGGACATTTTAACAATAGTAATTATTCCAATTTAGGAATATGAGATATCTTTCCATTTATATGTATTTCTTCTGTTTCCTTTATTAATATCTTATAGTTTCCAGTGTACAGATTTTTTACCTCCTTGGTCAAATTTATTCCAAAGTATTTTATTCTTTTATATATTTATATATATGTATATATAATTTTATTTGAAATATTCATATATATATATATGAAATTTCCCAGATTCTTGGAAATTTTCTTTCTGGTTTTCAGCAGTTCTACTATGTGCCTAGATGTTATTTCCTTTGTATTTATCCTACTTGAGGTTCAGTTGAGTTTCTTGGATTTCTGGGTTTATGTCTTTCATTAATCTTGGAATGTCCGTGGCTATTATCTCTTCAAATGTTTCTTCAACCTCATTTTCTTTTTCCTCTCCTACTAGGATTCCAAAAACACCTGTATGAGACCGTTTAATATTGTCTCACAGATCTCAGATGACCTGTTCATTTTTTTTTTCACATTTTTTCCTTTGTATTTCAGCTTATATACATGCTATTAACCTGTCTTCAAGTTCACTGCTTTTTTCCTCTGCTTTTTCCAGCTTCTTGGTAAGTGCATCTGAGTTTTTTTAAGACAAGGTCTCACTCTGCCACCCAGGCTGGAGTGCAATGCCACAATCAAAACTCACTGCTGCCTCAAACGGTTGGCCTCAAGCAGTCCTCCCACCTTGGCTTCCCAAAGTGCTGAGATTACAGGCATGAGCCACCATGCCTGGCCCCAATTATTTCTCTCTCTCTCTTTTTGTTTTTTTTTTTGAGATCGAGTTTTACTCTTGTTGCCCAGGCTGGAGTGCAGTGGCACGATCTCAGCTCACTGCAACCTCCACCTCCCAGATTCAAGTGATTCTCCTGCCTCAGCCTCACGAGTAGCTGGGATTACAGGCACGTGCCCCAGTGCTCGGCTAATGGCTAATTTTTGTATTTTTAGTAGAGACAGGGTTTTGCCATGTTGGCCAGGCTGGTCTCAAGCTCCTCCAATTATTTCTTTATTCTTGATTTTTATTTTATTTATAGAATTTCCATTTTGTTCCTTTTTTATCATTCCTATATCTTGGCTGAAATTCCTCATCTCTTCACTATGTTGCCCATCTTTTCCACTAGAACCTTCAGCATTTTTATTATAGTTATTTTCTTTTTAGACATTCTTGGTACCTCAGCACTGACAACATTCCAGAGATCTCTTAATACTTTACAGTGGTGCCACCAACTTTCGAAATCCTTGGGAGAGCTATCTCTGCTTTACAGCCTAGCTTCTAGCTTTTTAATCATTGGGTAATTATCTTTACTTTCTCATCTGACACTGAATTTGGGTGCATCTTCCTCTCTTCCTCCCCTTCTCCTCCTGCCCACTCCACACTCCCCTCTCCTTCTCCCTCTCCCTCTCCTTCTGTCTCCTATTTCCCTGTCCCAATTCTGTCAGGGAGGCTGCTTTACACTCTGGGTAGAGGCCACGCATGGCTCAAGGAGAGTTCCTCTCCACTCGCTTACCCAACTCCTTGTCAGGGAGCTGAGAATCCAGAGTGTGGATGAGTTTCTCTCAACTTGCCCAGCTTGATGCCCCTCTCCTGCCTTCAAAGACTTACTACCTTACATTTTGAAGAGACCTTGAATACTTCAAAAGGATCTCCCACCTCACCTGCATGATTATGCGGAAGCATTAAGTGGAGTTCTGTGGGAAACGGTTTGTGGGTGAGAGTGAAAACTCACTTCTTGGCTGGGAATCCTTGGCATTCTCATCTCTCATGTTTATGGCGTGTTCCTCTTCCCATCTCTCTGACAAGAATGAGAATGGCTGTGGGTTTCTTCTATAGCTCATCATTTTGTTTCTACTCTATTTCTTCTTTAAGAATTGTTTCACTCGTTTCCAGCAACATAAATTCTATACTTTAAAGTGAATCCGCATTTAGCAAAATGACTTTTTATCCCAAATTGTGTCTTTCTTTGGTTACCAGTTTGATATCTGCCTACCTCCTGTTTCAGTATACACTAAATATTCATACATTAAGTAAAATGAGGACAGCAAGATGTTTTCAAAAGACTCCTTTTGAATGTCATGTACATAGAAATTACATTTTAAGTAAAAATCCCGAAAAATTAGAAACCGTGTGGAGAGGAGGCAGAGGAGAAGGGAGGCCTTGGACTCCTTGATGAAATTAGGCCCACCGAGTTTCAGGCACAGTGGTTTCTGAATACCCTTCCCATCTAACAGCCTATATCCATTAAAGGGTAGAATTCATTTGTCTAAGGTTTTAAGTTTTCTCTTCTCTTTATCTGGTAATCAAAGAATCTAGAATTCCAAAAATGAGTTAATATTTGAAGAGACCTTATATATTGACCTTAGTAAACATCAAGGTCAAAGGGGCACTCCAGGCCAGAGTGATAAATACATAAAGAGAAGGCTGATGTGCTTAAAAGATTTAAAAGGAATTAAAATTTATTGTTCCTATTGATAGAAACAATTTATAAACAAGTAATTGGGATAATTTATCTTTATGGTTATATGTAATATGATCAATTTCTATTTAATATATTTCTATGCCTGAAGTATTATTCAAAAATATATTGAAACGAATCAAACTGTAGTATTTACTACCTTTTATTTTTATGTATTTATTTTTTTTAGAGACAGGGTCTCACTCTATCACCCAGGTTGGAGTACAGTGGCATAATCATGGCTCACTGCATCCTTGAACTCCTGGGCTCAAGTGATCCTTCCACCTCAGCCTCCCAAATAGCTGAGACTACAGACACATACTACCACCCCCAGCTAGTTTTTAACTTTTGTAGAAATGGGGTCTCATTGTGTTACCCAGGCTGGTTTCAAACCACTGACTTCCAGTGATTCTCCTGCCTCAGCCTCCCAAAGTGCAGGGATTATAGGCATGAAAGCACCACACCTGGTCTCTATGTTTTGAATGTAGCAAACTAGAAGATGGCAGTTGTTAGACCTTGGGAGCTAAGCTATGAGGACACAAAGGTGTAAGAATGATACAATGGACTTTGGAGACTCGGGCGGGAGTGGGGGGGCAGGATGGGAGGGGATGAGGGATAAAAGACCACACATTGGGTAGAGTGTACACTGCTCAGGTGATGGGTGCACCAAAATCTCAGAAATCACCACTAAAGAACTTACTCATGTAACACCACCTGTTCCCCAAAAACCTATTGAAATAAAATTTTAAAAAATAAAATTTAAATTTAAAAAAGAGAAATTGTTAGACCCATCTCTAAAATCGAAGATTTTTCTCATCATTTTTCATTTTGTCATAGGCGAAAGAAAGAAGAAGTAACTTTGCAGTCTGGACAGAAAATGAAATTTACCTTGAATATATTCTTCTTAAATTTGCCAGATTAGTAACTACCACAGAACTGAAAAACATCCTAAATCTATCAGTAACTGCTACTCTGACTATACACAGTGTTGAGTATACAGGACACCCTCTGGAGATTGCTGTGTTTTTAAGTTATTGCACTGTATGTACCGTCACCAAAAAGATTTTCTTAGTGATATATAATGAAGATACAAAACAGTGGGTTTCCCAAGACCTTACATTAGATGCTCCTATTGACAGTGTTTTCATTTCACATTTTATATTTTCAGCACTGCCAGGGTTAATACTATGGAACAAGCATAGTATCTACTATTATTACCATAATTTCACCTTTACTGGGATTTTACAGACACCTGCAGGACATGGAAATCTATCCATGCTATCAAATGACAGCATTATTCATGAAGTTTTCATAGGTAAGGCATTCTCAGTCTACTAACATTATTCTATATTTTACTATAGACACCTTCCTTATAATGATGTAACACTTTTTAATGTACCAACATGTGTTTTTGACAGCCAAAGGTGCGCTTCTTATCACCTACAAATGAATCGACTTTAAATTCAAGCAATGTTAACTATGATCTCACATAGCAAAAGGGCAAACTCAGTTTCTTTTTGCGGAGGAGAGGGGAGTTTCATTTTAGTCGATCAGTAGATTCTAACTAAGCAATTTATGTATACATCGTATGTGTAGGAGGTGCTGTGGTATTGTGTTACGTTTCCTGGGGCTCCCATAACAAACTACCACAAACTGGATGACTTAAAACAACATAAATGTATTACTTCACAATTCTGGAGGCTAGAAGTGGAAAATCAAGGTGTTGATAGGGCCATGTTCCCTCTGAAACCTGCAGAGGGAGGTTTTGTGTTGTAAAGCACATATGAAACAGGATTAAATGCGTTTTTTAAACAACCGTGAGCCACAGTGATAAGAAGACAAGGTTAGAATGATACATTGGGGATAGATTTTAGAGGATGACAGATACCCAGTTTGAATGTTGTACTGAAGGTCATTCAGAAACAATGAAATATAACACGCTCAAACAATTCGTAAGTTTATGAAGTATGAAGTTAAAGTCCTTCAACTCTCACCATTCTCATTTCCCAAATAACCAACTATTAAGAAACTCCTGTGAGGCCGGGCGTGGTGGCTCATGCTTCTAATGCCAGCACTTTGGAAGGCCAAGGTGGGAGGATCACTTGACCCCAGGAGTTCGAGTCCATCCTGTGCAACATGGTGAGACCTCATCCCTACTAAAAACTTAAAACTGGGCATGGTGGTACGCGCCTGTGGCCCCAGCTACTCAGGAGACTGAGACAGGAGGATCACTTGAGCCCGGGAGGTCAAGGCTGCAGTGAGCCATGTTCATATCACTGAACTCCCCAGCCTGGACAACAGAGCAAGATCCTGTCTCAAAAAAAAAAAAAAAAAAAAAAACTCCTGTGAGTTTGTCTTTCAAATAAGCAAATACTGAATATAATGGGCATGTTTTCAAAACAACACATATAATAGATATAAAATTAATGCCATTTTAACTGCTGTGTAATGTTCCACTGTCTATGTACACTACTGTCTAATTAACAGGGGTGCAGATAGATATCTGGATAGATATTAGGCTTCAGTTCTTCTTCTGTTACAAATAATGCATATGTACACACACTGATACGAGTGTTTCTGTAATATAAATTACTGGATATAGAATTCCTGAATCAGAAATTACAAATATTTTAAAAGTTGATAAATCCTTCTCACTTACCCACCAGCAAAGTTTGTCACAGTCTAAACTCCCCCAAAAGTATTGAAAATGTATTATTTTCATATAATCTGTTTAACAGTTACTGGTTATATAGAAGAAAAATGTTAGTCTCATTTTATTGCACATATCTTTTATAATTAGATGTTTTATCTAGTTTCATAAATGTATTGGCCATATTCTGTGAATTTCTATTTTTCTTGTCATTTCGTTATTTGTTTTATTTTTTATTTATTATACTTTAAGTTCTGGGATACATGTGCAGAATGTGCAGGTTTGTTACATAAGTATACACGTGCCATGGTGGGTTGCTGCACCCATCAACCCATCATCTACATTAGGTATTTCTCCTAATGTTATCCCTCCACTACCCTCCCAACCCCTGACAGGCCTCGGTGTGTGTGTTCCCCTCCCTGTGTCCATGTGTTTTCATTGTTCACCTCCCACTTATGAGTGAGAACGTGTGGTGTTTGGTTTTCTGTTCCTGTGTTACTTTGCTGAGAACGATGGTTTCCAGCTTCGTCCATGTCCCAGCAAACAACATGAACTCATCCTTTTTTATGGCTGCATAGTATTCCATGGTGTATATGTGCCACATTTTCTTTATCCAGTCTGTCATTGATGGGCATTTGGGTTGGTATCCAGTCTATCATTGATGGGCATTTGGGTTCCAAGTATTTGCTATTGTGAACAGTGCTGCAATAAACATAGGTGTGCATGTGTCTTTATAGTAGAATGATTTATAATCCTTTGGGTATATACCCAGTAATGGGATTGCTGGGTCAAATGGTATTTCTAGTCCTAGATCCTTGAGGAATCGCCACATTTTAAAGATCGCCATTCTAACTGGCATAAGACGGTATGTCATTGTGGTTTTGATTTGCATTTCTCTAATGACCAGTGATGATGAGCTTTTTTCCATATGTTTTTTGGCTGCATAAATGTCTTCTTTTGAGTGTGCTGCACCCATCAACTCATCATTTACATCAGGTATAACTCCCAAAGCAATCCCTCCCTCCTCCCGCCTCCCCATAATAGGCCCCGGTGTGTGATGGTCCCCTTTCTCAGTCCAAGTGATCTCATTGTTCAGTTCCCACCTATGAGTAGCTGGGATTACAGGTGCCTGCCACCACTCCCAGCTAATTTTTGTATTTTTAGTAGAGACGGGGTTTTGTTATGTTGACAAGGCTGGTCTCGAACTCCTAACCTCAGGTGATCCACCTGCCTCGGCCTCCCAGAGTGCTGGGATTACAGGCATGAGCCGCTGCTCCTAGTCTGGGTCATTTTTTCAAAAGTACCTGTTCATATCCTTTGCCCACTTTTTGATGAAGTTATTTTTTCTTGTAAATTTGTTTAAGTTTTTGTAGATTCTGGATATTAGCCCTTTGTCAGATGGATAGATTGCAAAAATTTTCTCCCATTCTGTAGGTTTTCTTTTCATTCTGATGATAGTTTCTTTTGCTGTGCAAAATCTCTTTAGCTTAATTAGATCCCATTTGTCAATGCTAACTATTGTTGCCATTGTTTTGGTGTTTTAGTCTTGAAGTCTTTGCCCATGCCTATGTCCTGAATGGTATTGCCTAGGTTTTCTTCTAGGGTTTTTGTGGTGTTAGGTCTTAAGTTTAAGTCTCTAATCCATCTTAATTCTTGTATAAGGTGTAAGGAAAGGATCCAGTTTCAGCTTTCTGCATATGGCCAGCCAGTTTTCCCAACACCATTTATTAAATAGGGAATCCTTTCCCCCTTGCCTGTTTTTGTCAGATTTGTCAAAGATCAGATGGTTGTAGATGTGTGGTGTTATTTCTGAGGCCTCTGTTCTGTTCCATTGGTCTATATTATCTGTTTTGGTACCAGTACCGTGCTGTTTTGCTTACTGTAACCTTGTAGTATAGTTTGAAGTCAGGTAGCGTGATGCCTCCAGCTTTGTTCTTTTTGTTTAGGATTATCTTGGCTATACGGACTCTTTTTTGGTTCCATATGAAATTTAAAGTAGTTTTTTCTAATTCTGTGAAGAAAGTTAATGGTAGTTTGATGGGGATAGCATTGAATCTATAAATTACTTTGGGCAGTGTGGCCATTTTCACGATATTGATTCTTCCTATCCATGAGCATGGAATGTTTTTCCTTTTGTTTGTGTCCTCTCTTATTTCCTTGAGCAGTGTTTTGTAGTTCTCCTTGAAGAGGTCCTTCACATCCCTTGTAAGTTGTATTCCTAGGTATTTTATTCTCTTTGTAGCAATTGTGAATGGGAGTTCACTCATGATTTGGCTGTTTGTCTGTTGTTGGTGTATAGGAATGCTTGTGGTTTTTGTACTTGATTTTGTATCCTGAGACTTTGCTGAAGTTGCTTATCAGCTTAAGGAGATTTTGGGTTCAGACAATGGGGTTTTCTAAATATACAATCATGTCATCTGCAAACAGAGGCAATTTGACTTCCTCTCTTCCTATTTGAATACCCATTCTGTCTTTCTCTTGCCTGATTGCCCTGGCCAGAACTTCCAATATTACGTTGAATAGGAGTGGTGAGAGAAGGCATCCTTTTCTTGTGCTGGTTTTCAGAGGGAATGCTTGCAGCTTTTGCCTATTCAGTATGATACTGGCTGTGAGTTTGTCATAAGTAGCTCTTATTATTTTGACACACATTCCATCAATACGTAGTTTATTGAGAGTTTTTTTAGCATGAAGGGGTGTTGATTTTATTGAAGGCTTTTTCTGCATCTATTGAGATAAACGTGGTTTTTGTCATTGGTTCTGTTTATGAAATGGATTATGTTTATTGATTTGCATATATTGAACCAGCCTTGCATCCCAGAGATGAAGCCGACTTGATCATAGTGGATAAGCTTTTTGATGTGCTGCTGGATTTTGTTTGCCAGTATTTTATTGAGGATTTTTGCATCGATATTCATCAGGGGTATTGGCCTGAAATTTTTTTTGTTGTGTCTCTGCCAGGTTTTGGTGTCAGGATGATGCTGGCCTCATAAAATGAATTAGTGAGGAGTCCCTCTTTTTCTGTTGTTTGAAATAGTTTCAGAAGGAATGGTACCAGCTCCTCTTTGTACCTCTGATAGAATTCGGCTCTGAATCTGTCTGGTCCTTGGCTTTTCTTGGTTAGTAGGCTATTAATTACTGCCTCAGTTTCAGAACTTGTTATTGGTCTATTCAAGGACTCGACTTCTTCCTGGTTTCATCTTGGGAGGGTGTATGTGTTCAGGAATTTATCCATTTCTTCTATATTGTCTAGTTTATTTGCGTAGAGGTTTTTATAGTATTCTCTGATGGTAGTTTGTATTTCTTTGGGATCAGTGGTGACATCCCCTTTATCGTTTTTTATTGTGTCCATTTGATTCTTCTCTCCTTTCTTCTTTATTAGGCTGGCTAGTGGTCTATTTTGTCAATGTTTTAAAAAAAGCCAGCTCCTGGATTCATTGATTTTTTGAAAGGTTTTTCGTGTCTCTGTCTCCTTCAGTTCTGCTCCAATCTTAGTTATTTCTTTTTTTTTTTTTTTTTTTTTTTTTGAGACGGAGTCTCGCTCTGTCGCCCGCGCTGGAGTGCAGTGGCCGGATCTCAGCTCACTGCAAGCTCCGCCTCCCGAGTTGAAGCCATTCTCCTGCCTCAGCCTCCCCAATCTTAGTTATTTCTTGTCTTCTGCTAGCTTTTGAATTTGTTTGCTCTTGCTTCTCTAGTTCTTCTAATTGTTATGGTAGGGGGTCAATTTTAGACCTTTCCTGCTTTCTCCTGTGGGAATTTAGTGCTATAAATTTCCCTCTAAACACTGCTTTAGCTGTGTCCCAGATATTCTAGTACATTGTGTCTTTGTTCTCATTGGTGTCAAAGAACTTATCTATTTCTGCCTTAATTTATTTACCCAGTAGTCATTCAGGAACAGGTTGTTCAGCTTCCATGTAGTTGTGTAGTTTTGAGTGAGTTTCTTAATCCTGAGTTCTAATTTGATTGCACTGTGGTCTGAGAGACTGTTACAATTTCCATTCTTTTGCATTTGCTGAGGAGTGTTTTACTTCTAATTATGTGGTCGATTTTAAAATAAGTGCAATGTTGTGCTGAGAAGAATGTATATTCTGTCAATTTGGGGTGGAGAGTTCTGTAGATGTCTATTAGGTCCGCCTAGTCCAGAGGTGAGTTCAAGTCCTGGATATCCTTGTTAATTTTCTCTCTCATTGATCTGTCTGGTATTGACAGTGGGGTGTTCAAGTCTCCCACTATTATTGTGTGGGAGTCTAAGTCTTTTTGTAGGTCTCTAAGAACTTGCTTTATTAAATCTGGGTGCTCCTGTATTGGGTGCATATATATTTAGGATAGTTAGCTGTTCTTGTTGCATTAATCCCTTTACCATTATGTAATGCCCTTCTTTGTCTTTTTTGATCTTTGCTGGTTTAAAGTCTGTTTTATCAGTGACTAGGATTGCAACTCCCATTTTTTTTTTTTTTTTTTTTTTTTTTTTTTGCTTTCCGTTTGCTTGGTAAGTATTCCTTCATCCCTTTATTTCAAGCCTGTGTTTGCCTTTGCACATGAAATGGGTCTCCTGCATACAGCACATCAATGGGTCTTGACTCTTGATCCAATTTGCCAGTCTGTGTCTTTTAGTTGGGGCATTTAGCCTATTTACATTTAAGGTTAATATGTTATGTGTGAATTTGATCTTTTCATTATGATGCCGGCTGGTTATTTTGCTCATTAGTTGATGCAGTTTCTTCATAGTTTCTTCATACATACCTTTACAGTTTGGTATGTTTTTGCAGTGGCTGGTACTGGTTTTTCCTTTCCATGTTTAGTGCTTCCTTCAGGAACCCTTGTAAGGCAGGCCTGGTGGTGACAAAATCTCTCAGCATTTGCTTGTCTGTAAAGGATTGTATTTCTCCTTCACTTATGAAGCTTAGTTTGGCTGGATATGAAATTCTGGGTTGAAAATTCTTTTCTTTAAGAATGTTGAATATTGCCCCCAACTCTCTTCTGGCTTGTGGGATTTCTGCAGAGAGATCTGCTGTTAGTCTGATGGACTTCTTTTTGTGGGTAACCCAACCTTTCTCTCTGGCTGCTCTTAACATTTTTTCCTTCATTTCAACTTCGGTGAATCTGATGATTATGTGTCTTGTGGTTGCTTTTCTCAAGGAGTATCTTTGTGGTGTTCTCCATATTTCCTGAATTTGAATGTTTCCCTGTCTTGTTAGGTTGGGGAAGTTCTCCTGGATAATATTCTGAAGAGTGTTTTCCAACTTGGTTCCATTCTCCCCATCACTTCCAGGTACACCAATCAAATATAGGTTTGGTCTTTTCACATATTCCATATTTCTTGGAGGATTTGTTCATTCATTTTAATTCTTTTTTCTCTAATCTTGTCTTTATGTTTATTTCATTAAGCTGATCTATAATCTCTGATATCTTTTCTTCTGCTTGATCAATTTGGCTATTGATACTTGTGTATGCTTCACAAAGTTCTCATGCTGTGAAGCTCCATCAGGTCATTTATGTCCTTCTCTACCCTGGTTATTCTAGTTAGCAATTCGTCTAACCTTTTTTCAAGGTTCGTAGTTTCCTTCCATTGGGTTAGAACAAGCTTCTTTAACTCAGAGGAGTTTGTTATTACTCCCCTCTGAAGCCTACTTATGTCAATTAATCAAACTCATTCTCTGTCCAGTTTTGTTCCCTTGCTGGCAAGAAGTTATGATCCTTTAGAGGAGAAGAGGCATTCTGGTCTTTGAAATTTTCAGCCTTTTTGCGCTGGTTTTTCCTCATCTTTGTGGATTTATCTACCTTTGGTCTTTGATATTGGTGACCTTTAGATTGGGTTTTTGTGTGGATGTCCTTTTTGTTGATGTTCATGCTATTCCTTTCTGTTTGTTAGTTTTCCTTCTAACAGTCAGGCCCCTCTGCTGCAGGTCTGCTGGAGTTTGCTGGAGGTCCACTCCAGACCCTGTTTGCCTGGGTATCACCAGCAGAGGCTGCAGAACAGCAAAGATTGCTCCCTGTTCCTTCCTCTGGAAGCTTCGTCCCAGAGGGGCACCCGCCAGATGCCAGCCAGAGCTCTCCTGTATGAGGTGTCTGTCAAGCCTTGCTAGGAGGTATCTTCCAGTCAGGAGACACAGGGGTCAGGGACCCACTTGAGGAAGCAGTCGGTCCCTTAGCAGAGCTTGAGGGCTGTACTGGGAGATCCACTGCCTCTTCAGAGCTGGCACGCAGGAACGTTTAAGTCTGCTGAAGCTGGGCCCACAGCTGCCCCTTCCCCCAGGTGCTCTGTCCCAGGGAGATGGCAATTTGATCTATAAGCCCCTGCCTGGGGCTGCTGCCTTTCTTTCAGAGATGCGCTGCCCAAAGAGGAGGAATCTAGAGAGGCAGTCTGGCAACAACAGCTTTCCGGATCTGTGATGGGCTCCACCCACTTCGAACTTCCTGGCAGCTTTATTTCCATTATCAGGGGAAAACTGCCTACTCAAGCCTCAGTAATGGCAGACGCTCCTACCCCCACCAAGCTGGAGTGTCCCAGGTCAAGTTCAGACTACTGTGCTGGCAGCAAGAATTTCAAGCCAGTGGATCTTAGCTTGGTGGACTCCATGGGGATGGGATCTGCTGAGCTAGACCACTGGGCTCCCTGGCTTCAGCCCCCTTTCCAGCCGAGTGAATCATTCTGTCTCACTGGTGTTCCAGGCACCAATGGGGTATGAAAAACAAAAAACAAAAAACTCTTGCAGCTAGCTTGGTGTCTGCCCAAACGGTGCTTGAAACCCAGGGCCTTGATGGTGTAGGCACCTGAGGGAGTCTCCTGGTCTGTGGGCTGCAAAGATCGTGGGTTCCTCATGGAGGAACCAGGCTGTTCCTCATGGCACAGTCCCTCATGGCTTCCCTTGGCTAGGGGAGGGAGTTCCCAACCCCTTGCACTTCCCCAGTAAGACGATGCCCCACCCTGCTTCAGCTTGTCGTCCGTGGGCCGCACCCACTGTCTAACCAGTCCCAGTGAGATAAGCCGGATACCTCAGTTGGAAATGTAGGAATCACCCACCTTCTGCGTTGATCTCACTGGAACTGCAGACCGCAGCTGTTCCTATTCTCCCATCTTGCCCACAACTCCCCCTTTTCTGTGAATTTTCTATTCATACTGTTTGGACATGTTTGCATTGGGTTTGTCTATATTGATATGTTCTTTATCTCATGTATTGCAACTATTTTCTCTAGTGTGTAACTTCCTGTACCTTTTTGGAGGGAGTTTGGTATTTCGAATTTGTATTTTTATATGGTCAAATTTGTTAATATTTTTATTTGTAACTTCTGATATGCCATGACAGGTCATTTCAATTATAAAAATATTATATATTTTCATTATTTTTATAATTCTGATTTTTATGTTTTGATATTTAGCAAGAGTTAGGAATCTAATTGTATTTTTCCCATTGAAAGCTGATGTTGCCTTAAACCATTCTTTCATTAAGCAAACCTCTCCCACTGATCTGAAATGCTACTTCTATTATGTATTCATTCCTCACATTAACCAGATTGTTTCTAGGCTATTCTGTTCCACTAATCTATTTGTCCTAGTGCTATACTTTTTTGATTACTATATCCTTAATCACCTAACACACTAAATAATTTATTTTCATGTTTATTGGCAGTCTTCTCTGCTGGAATGTAAGCCATACAAGAGAAGGAATTTTCTGTTTTTCTCATGAATGTATTCCTCTCAAGTACTAGAATAATATAGCCCCATAGTAGGCATTCAATAAATTCGTTGAATAGATGTTTGCAATATTTGTCTTCCCAGCCAGGAATGTTGTATCTCTTCATTATTTTTATTTTCTCTAATTGATCTAATCTAATCTTTTATCCCTTCTTGAGTCAATTTCAAAAGTTCGTATCTTTCTAGGAAATAATTCATTTTATGTAGATTTTCTAATTTATTGGTAAAAGTGGGCTATTTTAACTTTCAAGTTTCTTGTGTACCTGTAATGATCTTCCTCATTTATAATATTGTTTGTGCCTAACCCCCTTGTTAGTTTGGCTTGCAAGAGATTGTCTGTTTTTTTAGGTTGTTTTTGCTTTCTTCTCCTTTTAAAATGAATTCTTAATTTTATCTACTTTCTTTTTTATTTAATTTCTGCTGTTGTCATTATTGATTCTTCACTTCTGCTTTCTTTTTGTAACTTTAGTCATCTCTTGCCTGCTTATTAAGTTAAATGGTTAGTTCATTTATTTTTGGTCTTTCTTGTTTTCTAAGCATTCAAAGCTACACACAAGCAAAAGGCTATGAATTTTTCTCTGTATGGCTTTAGCCATATTATCTTTTAAATCATTCTTTTAAATTATTCTTAATTCTCATTTTAACTTCATATTTCATGCAAGGATCATTTGTAATGTTTGTAGTCAGCAGTGTGATCAGCTAAAGAGAAAGTGCTATGAAAGCAAATACTGGGAACATCAATCCAGATGTATGGGATCAGAAAACTAGGTGTGGAGGAAATGACTTCTCAACTGAAAACTGGGGAGAGAGTATATATATTAGCAAATGATTTCACTGGTTAGGATGGAGCATTGAGGTAGTGTTCCAAGCTGAGAA
Source organism: Trachypithecus francoisi (assembly GCF_009764315.1). Lineage (NCBI taxonomy): Eukaryota > Metazoa > Chordata > Mammalia > Primates > Cercopithecidae > Trachypithecus > Trachypithecus francoisi. Next base: position 3,936,820 of record NW_022681470.1, on the reverse strand, counting down.
TACAGCATGTGCAGAGATGTGGAGGCAGGAAAGAACATGGCACATTTGGGGAACTGAAGTTAGGTCAGTCTGAGTAGATAACACAGTGTAAGGCAAAAAATGGCAAGAGACAAACCTGTCTAAAGAACAGACAGGCCACGTCATGAAGCAATTTGGACATTATGTATAATCCAAAAACAATGTAGTGTTTTGTTTCGTGGGGTTTTAAATTGTATATATCGTTCTACTGCATGCATCCTGCAATTACTTTTTCATTCAGCATAGAAATATATGTTATTATGTCATCCATTCACATTTCTCCCCTTCCACCTTGTGATCTACTGCACATATTTCTGATTAGGTAAGTTTAAGTAGAATACAATTTATAGTAATTTGTAAGAATGGTACTGACTTACTCTGATTTCAAATGTAAGATGCATAAGCACAACACAGCCTGAACCTCCTTCACTCGAAGAATTCCCCTCTTCCTTCCAGCCAGTCCTCTCCAAGTATTGTCTTTTGACAATTAAAGTATATTCCTAGAGGCTGTACACAGAGAATGTGATATCTTGAAAGAAAGCTATGAAAGCATCTAGCCCTACTGTTCCTTTGAGAGACATAGCGACAGAACTAAAGAGGTTTAGATAGTTACCCACTATGACCCACTGTGACTTAGGCAGAATATTAAGTGGAGAAAGCTGATTATCTACTATGAGTGAACCTGCAGAGGTAGGCTATGCTTTATGCCATGGTCGCCCCCACTCACCGCCATGTCTTCATCACAGCTATGTTAGCCTGCTAGGGTTGCCATAACAAAATCCCACAAACTGGGCAGCTTAAACAACAGAAATTTAGATTTTCTCCTATTTCTAAGGCTAGAAGTCCAAGATCAAAGTACTGTCAGGATTGGTTTCTGATGAGGCCTCTGTTCCTGGCTTGTAGACAGTCACCGTCTTGCTGTGTCCTCCTGTGGCCTTTCTTCTCTGAGTGTCCGGAGAGATACCTGGTGTTTCTTCCTTTTCTTATAAGGGCGCCAGTTCTGTTGGACTAGGACCCCCTGCTTCTTAGCCCATTTTACCTTAATTACCTCTCAAGGCCCTGTCTCCAAATACAGTCGCTTTGAAGGTTAGGGCATCAACACAAGAATTTGAGGGGGACACAATTCAATCCACAACACAATGAGGAATTCCTAATAGCTCTATTCCTGCCATGTTCATCCTTGTTATTACTGAATACACGAATTTCAGCTCTTTTTTATGTTAAATGATGTTATATATCACAGTGATAAAGTATTCAAGAAGAAAACTAATACAACAAAGTGGGGAGAAGTTCCCCAATATAGTGTAAAGTTATGGGTTCATATCTGCACATTCTAACTTTCTCAAAGTATGAAAATACTTGGTCATTATAAAAGAAATTATTTTAGTTAAAAGTACACTTAACTAAAACAGCATGATTTATGGTTACTTAGACTAACCAAACTTTTCTCTTTTTTCCAGATTATTATGGAAATATTTTGGTAAAAATGGAAAATAATGTAATATTTTATTCCAAGATTAATACTGGAGATGCAGTAAAGCTGCATTTATGGACAAATAACACAACAAGAGCATTGATTTTATTAAGTACTTCTGGTTACACGTATTTCCTGTATGCTTTGGACAATGGCACAATACAAATACAGGACTATCCCTTAAGTCTGGAAACACGAAGTATAGCTTTCAAGACACAAGACAAATGCCCATACCTGGCATTTCATAATAACGTGGCTCGTGTTTTTTACTTTCTGGACAAGGGAGAGACTCTGACACTCTGGACTCAAATCATCTATCCAGAAAATACTGGTCTGTATGTTGTTGTGGAATCCTATGGCCCAAAAATATTAGAAGAGAGTCATGACATTTCCTTTGAAGCTGCCTTTGGACACTGCACCAAAACTCTGGTAAGCTAATATTTTAAATTTCTTCATTTGATTTTAATAAGTATAAAAGTATAATATGGCTGGGCGCGGTGGTTCACACCTGTAATCCCAGCACTTTGGGAGGCCGAGGTGGGCGGATCATGAGGTCAGGAGATCGAGACCATCCTGGCCAACGCGGTGAAACCCTGTCTCTACTAAAAATACAAAAAATTAGCCGGGCGTGGTGGCGGGCGCCTGTAGTGCCAGCTACTCGGGAAGCTGAGGCAGGAGAATGGCGTGAACCCGGGAAGCAGAGCTTGCAGTGAGTGGAGATGGCGCCACTGCACTCCAGCCTGGGTGACAGAGTGAGACTCCATCTCAAAAAAAAAAAAAAAGTATAATATTAACATTTTTATAAATGGATTTCCCTTCTAGGCTCAGCTGAGAAAATATTGAGGAATGTCTGAGTTTTTAATAAATAATAACATGATAAGCCATTCATTCCCAAGTCATTATTTTTGCTTTCAATATCCAAGCCCTCTTTGCCACCTAATAACTAATAATACGTTCCTTCAAAACTCATTGTCAATTGTATTGTTCACTTCTCTTCTATTGTCTATTGTAATATAATAAACCACCTCAAAACCTAATTGCTTAGAACAACAACCAATTATAGGCTGGGCGCGGTGGCTCAAGCCTGTAATCCCAGCACTTTGGGAGGCCAAGGCAGGCAAATCACAAGGTCAGGAGATCAAGACCATCCTCGCTAATACGGTGAAACCCCATCTCTACTAAAAATACAAAAAATTAGCCGGGCGTGGTGGCGAGTGCCTGTAGTCCCAGCTACTGGGGAGGCTGAGACAGGAGAATGGTGTGAACCTGGGAGGTGGAGGTTGCAGTGAGCCGAGATCACACCACTGCACTCCAGCCTGGGCGACGGAGTGAGACCCCGTCTCAAAAAAAAAAAAAATTCTATCAATCAATAGTTTGGTCTGTGAGTAGTTGGGCAGTTCTGCTAGTTTCATCTGGGTTCATTGATATGGTGTGGGCATCCGGTAATTCATCTGCAACTATATGACCTAAGATGGCCTCATTAATCTAAGGGGCCTCAGCTGGAACACTTGTCTCTGTTGGATAAGCCAGGTCTAGTGTTATCCTCCAGACTAGACCTGGCTGCTTCTGTGGCAGTCTCAGGGCAGTGTTCCAAGATGGTGGGAGCAGAAGCCTAGGTTTGGCCACATATCCCTAACTCATAGGATGATGACATAAACTCTACCTCTCATGGAGAAATAGCAAGTTACACTGCATATGGGACATGCATATGGGAATGGGAAAAATTATTGCAGTCATCTTTGCAAACAATGTCCTAATAGGTGTTATAAGTGAAATGTTTACTTAGAAACAGAATGCTTGTTCTTTGGTACCACAAGGAAAAAATCAGCACTTAGACAAAAAATTGTCTTAGCAAGGCAGCTTTACTTTCTGCAGAAAGGGCACTCCTCACAGATGGAACAATGGCAAGAGCGCACCTGAATAAAGGAGGGAAGCAATTTTTATCCTTTATGCAGCTTGTCCTTGCTACTGTGTCTTGTCTCCATTGGCTGAAGCTAGACCTCACAATCTAAGCTGAACCTGACTGGCTAATAATTTAAAACTTTCCTAAATAGGCAAAGGCAATAGGGAACAAAGGAAAAGAGGAAGTTGCTTACTAAAACTTAGAAAAGTAATAACATTCCTAAATAAGAAAGGGGCATAGGCTGCGAGCTGGGACCTGCCTATGAGCACGTCCAGCACAGATATCTTGGTAAAAGTACAAGGACATAGGACACACTACATGCCTGTGAGCATGTCTAACAGCTACATAGGATAGGGCTTAACGAAGAGTTTTTAGCACAAAGTAAGGAGGCTTGAAGGCTTGAAGGAAGTTAGTCTTTAAAAGAAACTATTATTTCTAACACTTATGATTTATTCTTTAACAAGAAGGGAAACTCTGAAGGGAAACTTTTTACTTTTACAATTCCTTCCTCTTGATTTTATAGTTTTTTTCTCTTCAAACTTTTTTAACACGTTTGGCTTAGCTGTTTTGCTTGAGTTTTTAAAAGAAAAGGGTTTTCTGGTTGATGAAATGCTAGGGTAAAATGGATAGCCAATTGAACTAAAGCACAAATACTGCTCTAATTATTTGGCAGAGTGTTCAGTAAAGGTCCTCTATAATACTATTATACATTCACTTGGGGATGAATAAGGGCGGACTGGTGGGTCAGCTCTTAGAAGTGTCTGACTTCACTGCATCCTGTTAAGTTTCTAAGAAACTTAACAAACTTTAATAGTTTTATATTCAGGAGGCCTGATTACTTTTAATTATACAATATTTCTTGCATAAATTCCCTTTTATAACTTTTTTTATGACTTTCACAGACAATCTTTGACATGCCTTAACTTTCTGACTTCTTTTTACACTATTTTTCTTCCTAGGCTTATTGTCTGTGTCTTTCTCTGATCTCTGTCTCTTTCAGTCTCTCACTTATTCTCTCCCTCCTGAGTTCTCCCACTCTTGCAGTTGGCGGGGCTGGGCAATGGCACAGAACCTGCCCCAGAGCATGTGCTGCCATCTGTCTCTCCTGTTTCTTTCTGGTTTTCCTTTTTACTTTCTCCCTTCCTCTCTTGCACTTAGTTTTTCTTGGACTAGGTGGAATCCTCGTGGCCACAGCCCAGGCCCCAGGCCGTTGCTGGCCCAGAGGCTTGGCAGATGCCTGCCATAAGTTGTATGAGTCATGCCCTTTCACCTTCTCTGCTCTCCTCCTGGCACCAGTCCTTGTCCTCTTCTTCCACGCAGAGCCAGGCTGGGGAGAGGGACCTACCTCTTGCCTGCCAGGCTGCGCGGTGTGGTCTCCTGGCCCTGGCACACTCGCACTTTCCTGTTTGGCTCTAACTTGCAGGCATCCATAGCCAGTGTCTTCCGAGGGTGGCGGGACGTACCTGAGCAGCGCCGAAGGCTTGGGGCTTGGCAGCTGGTGACCTGGGGGGCTCTAGCTGCACGGCTGGGTGCGAGGACAGCATCCTAGCCATTGCCGCTCTGCCAGGTGCCAGCGATCTACAACTGTGGAGCTGCACTTGCTGCTCTTGCTCTGTTTCTCTCTGACTTCCTCTCCTAGTTTCTCTTTCCTCTCTGCTGGTCTTTCCCTTGCCTCTGCCAGCCACCTACTCTGCTGTTCTCCCCTCTTCTTCCCTTTCCCCTAGGGAGCAGCTGGTGGGAGTGGAGCTTAGCCTCTTTCTTCCACTGAGAAGAGAGGAAAGGTAAGTTTTGAATATTTTTCCTATTGCCGGAGGTTTGTGTGAGGTTCAATCTCTCTGTAATGGGGATTTTTCACCTCTTTTTAACCTCTGAGACACCCTGACTAAGGAATACTTCACCGCCTCCCACGGCTTTTCTTTCCTTAGTCCTGACTAAGGAATGCTTTACTGCCCCTGCGGCATCTCTTTCCTTGGTATATCCTAACCAAGGAAATACTTTACCAGCTCCTCCGGTGTTTCCTTCCTTGGCTCATGCATGAGGTTACCTGGTCCACATGGCATGTGAGGATCCTTTACTCCAGGTTGCCAGCCAGTTTCTTTCCGTGTTGCTGAGAGTCCAGATTTACTCATTACACCAACTGGGTCTCTATTCCTTACCCCTGAGGCCACTGCAGTGAGGCAGTGGGGCACCTCCTCATGAGAGAGGACTAGAGACTGCCCCCAGAGGAGAATGTATCCCTGTATGGGTCACCATTTTGTTATAAGTAAAATGTTTATTCAGAAACAGAATGCTTGTTTCTCGGTACTGCAAGGAAAAGTTAGCATTCAGGTAAAAAGTTTTCTCAGCAAGGCAATTTTACTTTTTGCAGAAAGGGTGCTCTCGCCATTGTTCCATCTGCGAGGAGCATCCTTTCTGCAGAAAGTAAAATTGCCTTGCTGAGAAAACTTTTTATCTGAATGCTAATTTTTCCTTGCAGTACCAAGAAACAAGCATTCTGTTTCTGAATAAACATTTTACTTTTAACAATAGATATAAATATACTGTGTATATTATTTTGTATAGTGCATTTCAAATTAATATCATAATGTGAGTATTTCACATGTTACTTCAATTTCTTATTGAAAACTGTGAAACTCAAGTGGCGGTTTCTGTTCCCCACCTTCCCTTGCTAGGCTCAGCTTCCTTAAGCATGTATAATAGTGAGCCTGCTATCTGATACAATGGATTGGAAGTGGTCAGTTAATTCCAAAGTCAGTGAAAGCAGAGAATCATAAAAAGTGAAACCAATATATGTGAAACATTTTACTTTAATATATGTGAAACATTTTACTTTAATTTAAGTGAACGTAGTTTTCATATAGGACCAAAGCCTTTTCTTTAAAATAGGTCCACTTACTATAGTTCCTCATCTCCTTTCTTGTATAACCTTGCTCATAATGCATCATTTCTGAGTTCCTATTTCAGTTTCTTTAAGATAAAGGAAAAAAATACTTGAAGGCACTGGAAAAGCAACTGAAACTCTAGAATTTTATAATTTTTTTCAGTTTTTTAGTATTACCTTGCTCATACCTACTAATTCAGCAATTTCTTCAGTGACTTGCTTTATCAAAATTTTCCAAAAAAATCAACTTAGTTCTCAGGGAAACAGTAACTCTACTTTCATTTGATACTTATTTTATCAATCTATAATATTATATATAATTACTTATTTTAAATAATCATATAATCTGGCATCAACAGATTTGGAAACAACATGGATTTAGATTTACATGCAGTCTCATGGATAGATCTTCAAACACAGAGTTGAATGAAAATTATAGGCCAGGCGCGGTGGCTCAAGCCTGTAATCCCAGCACTTTGGGAGGCCGAGACGGGCAGATCACGAGGTCAGGAGATCGAGACCATCCTGGCTAACACGGTGAAACCCCGTCTCTACTAAAAATACAAAAACTAGCCGGGCAAGGTGGCGGGTGCCTGTAGTCCCAGCTACTCGGGAGGCTGAGGCAGGAGAATGGCGTAAACCCGGGAGGCGGAGCTTGCAGTGAGCTGAGATCTGGCCACTGCACTCCAGTCTGGGCGACAGAGTGAGACTCCGCCTCAAAAAAAAAAAAAAAGAAAAGAAAATTATAAGAAACTATTTGAAATGTATCTTAGTCCATTTGGGCAAAAAATAACTCAAACCAGGTCACTTATAACAGCAGAAATTTACTATCTCACAGTTTTGGAGGCTGGGAAGTCCAAGATGAAGGTGCCAGCAGACTTGGTCTCTGGTGAGGGCCCGTTCCTCACAGACAGTGTCTTTTCACTGTATCCTCATGTGGCAGAAGGGGCAAGGCCACTCTCAGGGGCCTCTTTTATAAAAGCACTAATCCCATTCAGGAGGCTCTGCCCTCATGACCTATTCACCTCCCAAAGGGCCCCACCTCCAGTACCATCATATTGGTGATTAGGTTTTAACACATAAGTTTTAGAGGAACACATTCAGACCATAGCACTATCAGTGTAATAACATTTATGAATATTACAAATACATACACATAAATAACAAACAAAAAGGCATTATACATATTTCAAGGATACAAAGATACCAAAGGTATATTTTCAAGGATACAAACATAGTTGTTTGATGTATGATATATTGCTGCCTACTATGGGGGAAGATGATACAGGGAAAAAGTAAAGTATGATAAATAAAATAGGACTGGATTGATAATGTACCAAAATAAAAGGATATATTTAACTCTTGGTTTTCTTTCCAAGAATTTGATGTATAGTATTCAGTTGATTCTTGAACAATGTGAGGATTGGGGCACCAACCCCTGCCGCGTTGAAAATCTGGTATAACTTTTATTGGTTTTTTTTTTTTTTTTAGATGGAGTTTCGCTCTTGTTGCCCAGGCTGGAGTGCAGCGGCATGATCTTGGCTCACCACAACCTCCACCTCCTGGGTTCAATCGATCTTCCTGCCTCAGCCTCCTTAGTAGCTGAGACTATGGGTGTGCGCCACCACGCCCTGTTAATTTTTGTATTTGTAGTAGAGACGGTTTCACCATGTTGGCCAGGCTGGTCTCAAATTCCTGATTTCAGGTGATCTGCCTGCCTTGGCCTCCCAAAGAGCTGGGATTACAGGTGTGAGTCACCATGCCCAACCATGGTATAACTTTTGACTCCCCAAAATCTTAACTACTAACAGCCTACTGTTGACTGGAAGCCTAACCTAAACAGCCTATTAACACATCTTTTATATGTATTATATGCTGTATTCTTACAATAAAGTAAGCTAGAGAAAAGAAATGCAATTAAGAAAATCATAAGGAAGAGAAAACACATTTACAATACTACACTGTATTTATCAATACCGTAAGTTTTACATTATCTGTTTACAAGATAAATCTTCTGAAATGATGGGCAACCTAGCTGCAGACCTCAGTCTACAGCTATGTATATATATATAGCTCTCTCTATATATATATACACACACACACACACACAGAGATGTATATTATATGTGATATACACACACATACAGGTACATATCTATCCAGTACATATATACAGGTTATATATATAAGTGCATATACATATATATACACACACACAGGTGCGTATCAATCAATTCAACTTTTTCATTTCTCTTTTTTTGTTTTGTTCTGTTTTTTGACTTTCTCTCTTGTTCACCATTTTCTTGTAATGTCATGACTTTTCTTTGCTTTGAAGCACCTTCCACAGTATCACTAGGGACACTTTGTATGGGCCCATGGTGTTGTTAAGATTTACAGTATTGCAGTAAACATGATAAAAAAAATATGCAGAACCACAAGAGATCAGTTTTTGCTGTGATATGCAATTTACTGGAAGGATGAACTGCCCACAGGATGACTAGTGTCACACAGCGTTTTAAGCTGATACTCACAACACTTGAGCTCACAGCAATAGCAATGGGAGGTGGCTGTGAAATGATCACACAGTACAGCATGTACTGCCATTAATTTCATGCAGTTGTGGTTTATTACTGCACCTTTACATTTGTTTGCATTTCTCTCAGCTGCAAATGGCACCATGTGTGGTCTGTAAATGTTTGTGTATGTTTTGATACATTTTAACTTCATAGTAGATCTGTATATATTTTATAGTAGCACATGATAAAATAGACTAGTATCCGCATATGTTTTGTGTACTCGTGAAATACCTAACTTTTTCTTAATTTTTTCAATATTCTAGGCTACATGGTTCAACCATGAGTTTTTTCAAATTGCCACAGATCTCCAAAAAAGTTTCCAGTGTACTAATTGAAACACAAAACCCCATGTGTAACTGTACTTGCACAGTTGTGTGTTGTTCAAGGGTCTACTGTTTATCTGTGTATTTGCAGCTCAGACCTTCAAACTACTAGTTACTCATAAAAAATTTACAAATGACCAATGGCAAGAAAACGTTGCATTTTGCAAAAATACAAAATTTGCATTTTTAATAAAATACTGTCTCTATCATTTACTACCAAATGACACTGAACAAGTTCTTAAATCTCTCTGTAATTCTCTCATCAGTAAATTGGGGATAACAATAGTAATGAAAGTACCTACCTCATAAGATTCTTTTATTCTCATTTTTTTTTCTTCTTTCAACTTGACACATAAGGTTCTTATGAGGATTAAATGAGCTAGTCCACATTAAGGGCTTAGAAAAGCACCTGGCACATAGTAAGTACTATATGTGTGCATTACTATAAACACTACCACTATTACTAGTACTCCTACTACTACCATCACTACAACTACCATCTTTTATCAATTCTAAGGCACTTTGGTTTTGTTTTCAGACAGGGTCTCTCACTCTGTCATCCAGGCTGGAGTACAGTGACGCAATGTCGGTTCACTGCAACCTCTGCTCCTCGGATTGAAGCAATTCTTGTGTCTCAGCCCCCTGAGTAATTGGGATTACAGGTGCATGCCACCACGCCTGGCTAATGTTTGTACTTTTTTTTTTTTTTAAGTAGAGACAGGGTTTCACCATGTTGGCCAAGCTGGTCTTGAACTCCTGACCTCAAGCGATCTCTTCGATAGGGCACTTTTTTCTTAACATTTAACATCTCTGAAATCAGGATGAGTCTTACATCCTATAGCAATTTAGGCTCAATGAAGTACAATAGTATTATGAAAGCACCTTGCTTATATAATGCAGACTGGGTCACTGTAACTTCACAGACTAATTATTGGCTAGTATGATGCTAAGCATCATAGCTAATCATTTGTTTTTTTACAAATGAATGTAACAGCCACATACAAAAGTAAATAAAACATTTATACATAATTTAGCAAATTATTATAAACCAAACACCCATGTAATCACCATTCAAGTAAAAAAAAATATGACATCAGAAGTACCCAAAGCCCTCCTGTGTGTTTTCCCTTATCAGAATTGTCTCCTTTTCCAAGTTAAACATTAGTCTGACTTTTGTGGTAATAATTTCCTTACTTTTTGGCCAGGCGCCATGGCTCACACCTGTAGTCCCAGCACTTTGGGAGGCCGAGGCGGGCAGATCGCTGAGGTCAGGAATTCAAGATGAGCCTGACCAACATGGTGAAACCCTGTCTCTACTAAAACTACAAAAATTGACTGGGCGTGGTGGCAGGTACCTGTAATCCCAGCTACTCGGGAGACTGAGGCAGGAGAATCGCTTGAACCTGGGAGGTGGAGGTTGTAGAGAGCTGAGATTGCGCCATTGCACTGCAGCCTGGGTGACAAGAGTGAAACTCTATCTCAAATAATAATAATAATAATTTCCTCACTTTTCTTAATAGTTTCACCACCTACATATGCATCACTAATATAGCTAAGCTTTATCTATTTTTGAACTTCATATGAATGGAATCATTGCATATATATTATATACACACATGCATCCATAAATATCTACATATATTGTATTTTTGTCTTGCTTTTGTCTTTGAATATGATGCTTATGAAAGTCCATGTTGTCAAGCCTGTAATCCCAGCACTTTGGGAGGCTGAGACGGGCGGATCACGAGGTCAGGAGATCAAGACCATCCTGGCTAACACAGTGAAACCCAGTCTCTACTAAAAAATACAAAAAACTAGCTGGGCGAGGTGGCGGGAGCCTGTAGTCCCAGCTACTCGGGAGGCTGAGCAGGAGAATAGCGTGAACTCGGGAGGCGGAGCTTGCAGTGAGCTGAGATCCGGCCACTGCACTCCAGCCTGGGCGACAGAGCGAGACTCCGTCTCAAAAAAAAAAGAAAGTCCATGTTGTTTTCTGTAGCTGGCATTCATTCATACTCACTGACCTATTGTATCCCTCCGTATGAATGTACTACAAGATATCCGTAGCCATTTTACTGTTGATGAACATTGGTCTGTTTCTATTTGGGGGCTATTCTGAATAATGTTACAATGAATATTTTAGTATATACCTCCTGAAAAGCACATATAAACATTTCTATGAGGTAGAATTACTTTTATGTGAGATTCTTGGTGAGGCTATGAATTCAATTTATATTATAATTTTGCAACATTTTATTATGGAAAATGTCAAACATATAGAAAAGTTGAAAGAATTTTACATTTAACAGCTCTATATCTATACCCACTATGTACATTAATATTTTATTATACTTGCTTTATTACATATCTATGCACCTGTCTATCCACCAGTCAATCTTGTTGATCACTTACAAGTGATCAACATCATTACATGCCCTAATGAAGGCATTTTGCGTGCCTAGATGTGGAAAGCCATGTGCTACTAAAGTGGGATCACCACCCCCAATTTCCTTGCTTTACATAAATTTTAAATTTTCTTTTTTCAGACAGTAACATTTTATCAGAATGTAGATTATGAGGGAATATATGATTACTTCGAGATGCAGTAAGTATAACTTTTAAAAGAACTTTCTCAGTATCAAATATGCTACTCAGGTTATTGATTTGTGGGTGTTCTTTTATTTAAATGGCCTCATATTCTTTTAAATATTCAAATTTCAAATTCCTGTCAATGTCTGGATAGATGTAAAATTAATATTTAACTGTATAAAATGTAAAATACTCCTTGTAACGTAATAAGAAACAGGACCTTTCTGAAGTTCTCATTCATCCAAATGAAGATGCAAAAAAAGGGCTATTTCTTTTTTTTTTTTTTTTTTTGAGATGGAGTCTGGCTCTGTCTCCCAGGCTGGAGTGCAGTGGCCAGATCTCAGCTCACTGCAAGCTCCGCCTCCTGGGTTTACACCATTCTCCTGCCTCAGCCTCCGGAGTAGCTGGGACTACAGGCGACCGCCACCTCGCCCGGCTAGTTTTTTGTATTTTTAGTAGAGACGGGGTTTCACCGTGTTAGCCAGGATGGTCTCGATCTCCTGACCTCGTGATCCGCCTGTCTCGGCCTCCCAAAGTGCTGGGATTACAGGCTTGAGCCACCACACCCGGCCAAAAAGTGCTATTTCTTAATTGTATAATTTTCAAGCATGTTTTATCACTAGTTCCCATCTCAAAGTTTCCACATACCATCACTAGCAAAAACAAGAACTCTGATATCACAGAAACTCTTTATGCATAGAGCCAGATAAAATGCTGTCTTTGACTCCTGCAGTAAGGTAGCAGCTAGGCTACCTGGAGGAAGACAACCAACATGGACTCCTGTGTGAAGGCATTCCTATGGTTATCATTACAGTCTTGAAGGATTTTCTTGAAAAAATAGCATATTTTCCCTAGAAAAAATCAATTTTTCTTTTTTTTTTTTTTTGGAGATGGAGTCTCGCTCTGTCACCCAGGCTGGAGTGCAGTGGCACAATCTCAGCTCACTGCAACCTCTGCCTCGCAGGTTCAAGTGATTCTCCTGCCTCAGTATCCCAAGTAGCTGGGATTACAGGCATGCACCACCACACCCGGCCTAATTTTATAATTTTAGTAGAGACGGGGTTTATCCATGTTGGTCAGGCTGGTCTCGAACTCCCAACCTCAGGTGATCCACCCGCCTCAGCCTCCCAAAGTGCTGGGATTACAGGCGTGAGCCACTGCGCCCGGCAGGAAGAATCCATTTTTCTTTAGTCTGGTGCTATTCCAAATGAGTTTGACTACCTGCTTTATGCCAAGCACTGTCTAGGTATTTAAAATACAGGGTAAATGAGAAAGATGAAGTTCTAGTGTCATGGAACCCACTCTCCAGTGGGAAAACAGCCAATCATCAAATAAGTAATTCCAAATACTGGTAAGTGCTATGAAGAAAAGAAAACAGAATTTTATATATATTTAATATATATGTTATTTATATATATGTATATATGTTATTTTTATATTTATACACACACACACACACACACATATACATATATACATATCAGTGACAGAGACTGATCAGGAAGAGTAGGGAGAAAACGCTGCTTTAGACTCCTTAGCCAGGAGAGGCTCAATTCCTTCCTTTCCCTTTCACCCACCAACTTCTCTTTATGCTCCTAATGGTCTAGAATATTTTTGGTTTTGTGGATATTTACTAAGATTTACATTGCCATAGAATACACATAAAATGGCCCAGGATATTTTTTTGTCTTGGTTTGTCCTCATTTTTTTTTTTTTTTTTGACAAGAAAAACCTTAGCAGGTGTAGGTATAAATCAAACTTTCACATTTTCTTCTTCTATTATTTTTTTTAGCCCTCACATTTTGCCTGAACACAAAATGATTCATGCGCACTTCATAGTGGAGAAAGGTATTCTATCTGACCTAGCTTTCAGTCCCAGTCAGATCATATTACACAGCTTAATGTGGCTCAGAAAACTAATTTTACAACTCATTCTTCATTGCTCCAAAGGTATTATTAATATGAGGGGAAAATGGGTAGGAGCCAGAGGAGGAACCCACACAGTGGCTGCCACCTTCAGGCAGGTCAGCAGCAAAACCCCATTACGCAGGGACGGTGTTAATGAAATAGGGTGGTTGAAATGCTGATAGGATGCTCATTTCTGTTTCCCATCGCATTAACCCTATGGTGGCCAAAACATGGGATACCATGAGGTGGGAGCAACTTTACAATAGGACCAGCATGCAGAGCTGCCTTAGCAGAAGCAGAGAACTGTTACCAGCAGCACCATCCTCCAGGCCTCTAGAAATTCAAGTGGGAGGTCAATCACACCGTGTACCTGGGACTTTGCACTTGCTCTACAGAAAGACAGTGTCATGCCTGTCTCTCGTATAAGACAATAACCTGCACAAATTGTTTCCCTCATATGAGACAATAACCTGCATGGATTGTTTCTCCTAGACACAACAACACAGGTCTTGTGATGGTTCAACTTCGGCCTAGTGAATATTCAAAAACATGTCCAATAGCCCAAAAGGTAAGTGACATGGGTTGAAGACCCAAATATTTTACTTCAAGAATGTAGGCCGGGCACGGTGGCTCAAGCCTGTAATCCCAGCACTTTGGGAGGCCGAGACGGGCGGATCACGAGGTCAGGAGATCGAGACCATCCTGGCTAACACGGTGAAACCCTGTCTCTACTAAAAAATACAAAAAAAATTAGCCGGGCGAGGTGGCGGGTGCCTGTAGTCCCAGCTACTCGGGAGGCTGAGGCAGGAGAATGGCGTGAACCTGGGAGGCGGAGCTTGCAGTGAGCTGAGATCCGGCCACTGCACTCCGTCTCAGAAAAAAAAAAAAAAAAAAAGAATGTATAGGTGGTCAACCAAATAATGCATAAAGTACCTCCATACAATACCACCCTCCTATTACTTAGCAACTCTGTGGAATGTACCACTGTAAAGATAGCCTCACTTCATTTTGAAGACAGAAGATTTCTGCCCTCTGTGAGTTTATTGTCTAAAGTGGGATATATCAACACATACAAAAATGTAAAACCATTGGTTCCTGAAGTTATGAAGATATATAAAATTGTGTAAAGGAAAACTGAAAATAAGTGGGAATGACAAAAGTTGGATATGGTTTGTCAAAGAAGAGACTGCCGGCCACATCCATATTTATCCTGCACTTATTTCTTCAAAAAATCATTTATTCATAATTTTAAAAAAAAGAAAAATCATTTATTCGGTTTTAAAAGTTTATTGTATGCCTACTCAGTGTTGCTGTGTGTCAGTCTATGTACTCAGTAATGGCAGTTACAAAAATAAAAAGACAGAGTACCTTCCCTAGAGGTAAACATAAACTAGCTTAAGAGAACATGGTATACACAGTTCTCAAACAGCCCAGAGGAAAGTAAACTAAGGAAGTTGACTGAGATTGGGAGGGGAAAGGTGAAAAGAAAGGGATACACAAAATGACCAGTGATGAATGAGTAGAAGTTCAACAGGCAGGTGCAAAAACATTCCAGGAAAAGGCATGGAGGAATGAAATAGTATCAGGGTGTTCAGGTAACTGAACATTTTTATTGTTATATTATATACTATTATATTACATTATTGTGAAATTAAACATAAATTCTTAACAACCCCACCTCCTTTGAGTCTATATTTCACACTTGTCTCCTCTCTCTATTACTTCTCAGCCTAACATTCAATAAACATATATGGAGCACCTACTGTAGACCAGGCATTGTGTTACATATGGGGAATACAAAGCAAAATAGGACCTGCCCCCTCCCATTCAGAACCCAAGCGTGAGAAACCTGTGTTCCCACCAGGGTAGGTTCCATACATTTAGAGGGAGCCTTGAACTGAGGCAGACGTGATCCATCCTTGAGCACTGCGGACACACGCTGCTTCCCCAGGAAATCACCTGCAGGTGCACACCAACAACTCCCCTGTCTGCCTACCACATGCCAGCTTAATCCATGTAGGAAGTAACAGCCACAACCTAGCAAGTTCCTGCCCTAGCCTAGGTCTGCAGTTTCTATCTTTAACTGCTTTTACCCTCTTCCTTTATGGATGCCTTCCCGAAGCACCATGGTTTCTTCTAGCCCTCTCTAATCTATAGATCTTTTTAGGGATCCCTATTCATTCTATCCTGCCCAGCCAAAGCATTACAAAATCAGATTCCTCTAACCCGAGTTTGGGTCCATGCTCTACCACCCACTGGCTTGGGTTGGCTACTTACTCTGAGCCTCAGCTGCCTCATTTGTAAAAGGGAAAATGTACCATCTATCTTATGGGGTTGTCAAGAGTATTAAATGAGATTATTCATGTAAAGTACCTAAAACAATGCCTATTACATAGTCATTATCTAATATGCTGGTTTCTTCCTTCTGTTTCCTCTTTGGTATCCTGCAGACAAGGACAGGACAAATCTAGCCATCCTCTGTGTCCAATGCAGGTGGTTTGTCCTGACCTACCCACTGAAATAGAATGAAGAAAGATGCAGTAGCCCTTTCAGGCAACAGAAAAATGTGGCCTTGTAGAGGCAGGTCCTCTAATCAGTCAAGGAAATCAAAACGTGTACACAACTGCGCAATATGCCTTCAGCCATAAGGTCCCTTCCTTGTGCTCCCATACTCATGGCTTAGCAAGCCATCAGCCTCCCAGATAAATATTGTAGAGACACAGGGCCCAGCTCTGTGTATACACAGAACCATGGCCTACAGACTTATCCCACTGGGTGAAGTTAGGCCCTTGCTAAACCTGCTAGACCCAATGGACATGGACTGCGCTATTTGAATAGGAGCCTGTTGTCTTTGTCATTTAGTGTTCAGAGCCTGCAGCAGAGCAGCAAATAGAACTGGGAGCTCCAACAAAGCTGCATCTCATTTTTTAACCATGCACCAACAACTGGAAATGCAGCAATGCAGGCCAGCCCCCAGAGGGCCTTAGTAAATCCTTCTGAGATGAATTTTCCCAGGGACGGATGACTGCAACATTGTCCAGTGCATTATCTAACAGCATTTTTGTGTTGAGGGCCTGTCTCAGGTCAGTTAATCTGTCTGGTTAGAAGAAATACGCTGTGTCCGACTCTTGGTTAAGGCAGGAGCTGTCCGGCTCCGTCTCTGCACTGAGGAGAAATGTTGTCATTTAGGCTATATGCCAGAATCTCTCTAATTAGGTGTCCAGTTCTGGGGAATATGTCAGCCCTGCAGCAGTGGGTACTCTAGAAAACAGGATCATTCATGCTCCCCACACTATACCTGCAACTCCTTTTCAATAGCCACCTACAGGTTAACTCACATTTTTAATCCTAGCCATGGTTGTTGATCCTGAGGCTTGGGGTGATTTTTTTCAGCTAGGACAAGGAAGAGAAGAAATATTGCAAATGAGATCATCAAGCGACGGTGGGTCCTGACTATGATAGATTTGAGAACCTTTGTCAACCCTTATATAGGTAATTTAGTAAAGATATAGGGCAGGCCAATGATTCTGATCAGGAAAGCAAAGATTTCATGATGGTGGGTGGTGAGGACTGCGGGTAGAGTGGTTGGGAGAACAAATCAGGCCCTGTGCATGAAATCAAGTGGTCCAGGAAACAAAATCCATGAACTCCCACTGTGGAGCATGCCTTTGAAATGAAGACTGAAAGGTCTTGGTTGAGCAGGGTCAGCTCTTTAAGGCCACCAAACTTGGCTGGACATCGTTCTTCTATCCCCACCCTCCTGACCGCCAAGTCCTTCTGATAGGGTAGGGAGTATTAGAGTTTTTCCAGATTTGCTTTGTGGAAATGTGCAATATCCGAGGACATGCGTAAGGCAGAACACAAGTGTGTAGACCCTACTGAGACAGTCTGCTGGAAGGGCAGGGGTCCTGGAGCCGGGTGGAAATGGAAGTAGGTATCCCAGTGGAAGGAGAACCAGGACCCTGGTTACAAGAAGCCACGACTCTCTGCCTGGAAAATTGACAGGTCTTATAAATGAAGCATTCATTCACTTTAACTCTCACTATCTCTGTAAGCCTCCCTTTAATGTCTGTATAGTAATTAATTGTATTTTAGTTCCATGGAACCCGTATATTATTTTTAAGCAACATGTATCTAAGCATTACAAGCAGGGTAAGATATTTTGCAGCCGTTCATTTTCCTAATAACTGAGCTTTAATGAAGCTAATAGTCTCATCTTTAGATATAATGCATTCCAGCTACCAGATAGAACCTATCTTCTTAGCAAAGTTCCATGAAATTCTATTTTAATTTTTGTGTGTAATATTCATTCTACCCTGTTCTTACTGCAAAAGTATTGAATCTGTTAAAAAGAGAGGGTAAAAATGGCTACTCACAGTAGAGGTACATTTGGGAATAGATGCAATCTATTTATTGCATCAGATTCTAGTGGGATTTTATTTGGTTGAGAGTGAGCCTGTCCATATCAAATGCCTTCTTGGGCATTTCTAGCCCATGAAACAAGGCACCATGGCACAGCCTGTCTCTATGATGCCATCGTTTGATTTTGCACTTGCCTTTCTCCACTGTATCCCAAAGTTGACTTACAGAGAAGCGTGGGCTCTGTTAACAAACAAAGCTATAGGATCCACAGGTCATTTGTTTTCAAACAAAGCACGTATGTGCATTTCTTTAAAAAAGCAATTATGAGTAATGTTTCGATGAAATATCCATAAAATGAGGACAGTGGTTTACTCGTTAATTAGCCTGTGGCCAGTGCTCCTTTGAATACAGTTATTGCTGCTTACAGGAGGAATAACGATGGTGAGATGCTGTTTCACGTGATGCTTAGTACCCTGAGAAATTACTGGTCTACAAAAGTGAAAACAGAAAGTCAGATTAGTAGCTGGACGGATTATAGAAACCTGCCAGCTGAGTCAGAGGTACATACTGGAAGTAGGGAGTTGATAGTCATGGTTGTAGAGAAGCAGGTAAAAGATGAGTTTGGGCCGGGCATGGTGGCTCCCACCTGTAATCCCAGCACTTTGGGAGGCAGAAACGGGTGGATTACCTGAGGTCAGGAATTTGAGACCAACCTGACCAACATGGTGAAACCCTGTCTCTAATAAAAACACAAAATTAGCTGGGTGTGGTGGTGCATGCCTATAATCCCAGCTACTTGGGAGGCTGAGGCAGGAACATTGCTTGAACTCGGGAGGCAGAGGTTGCAGTGAGCCAAGATCGCACCACTGCACTGCAGCCTGGGTGACAGAACAAGACTCCATCTCAAAAAAAAAAGATGACTTTGGATCAGTTCCCTGAGATACAAATGTAAGAAAGGAGAGACCCAACCTTTGGGCCTCATGAGCAGTAAAGACAAAAGGAAGCAGAGAAAAAAAGTGATCAAGGAAAGAGGAAGAAAACAGTGCAGAGCAGTAGTATAAGAGAACCCTAGATTTTAAAGTCATTATTTTAAATCTAAAATGTAATTGGTTTTAGCTGTCATGATATTTTAGATCATATGAATCAGAACTGCTGAACTCACTACCTAAGTTACTTCATTTTAGGTGTTCCAGATAGCTGTTGGCTGTGATGATAAAAAATTCATTGCAGTTAAAGGGTAAGTATATTTCCATTTGACCTGTTACTCTTTAAGTTTTAGAACAAATGATAAACTTAATAATTCATAGTAATAATAGCCTAATGACTGACACATTCACAACGAGATCCAAAACTGAATTGACGTTCATGCCTAGATTCAATTGGTTTAAACTTTTGCCAAATACTATATTTGAATCATACTAAAAATAAAAATAATTAGCCTCTTTCTCTATTACCAGCATTTTTTCTTCACCTTCCCTTTTAGTAAGCCAGTTTCTATCCTTCACGGTTGCCTGTCTCAATTCTTCAGTCTACGGCTCATTCCCAGAAACATAAGAGGGAGAAACACCTGTTTTCCATCCTTCTCAAACCAGTTATAGTTTCATTTCCATCAGAGAACTGCTTACACCCATATCAGAGAAGCCTCAGTTTCTGCACCATTTTCTATGGGAAATTTCTTAGAACAAGCCTAGCAGAACCTCAGTGATGCCCCAGAGAATCCCAACGTGTGAACTGTGTCAGTGCTGATATGGTTCACGATGAAGCACATTGGACGCCGTGCCTTCCATTCACCATAGCGCTCTTTCTTCTACATGGGAGAAAATCAAAGGCAGCATACACAGATCTGTTTAGCTGAGGCTACATGTATAACAGAGACAGAAATTTATGGAGATTCCTTTCCTTCAGTCAGGAGTGAGAGTAGGGGAACATTGACTTTATCTGAGTATTGATGAAATGACTTGCTCACATCCAAAGCAAGTGTCTGCTCCTCTGTCGTTCTCATAATCTTTTAATTATTACTGAGTTGTAATAATCAATTGCTGGATTGATAAGTATTTGCATCTCATTCATCATTTCCTAAATTTGCATTTGCTAACATCTTTGCACCCATAATTCCTTTCCCAGGAAATGCAAAAAGGCTAGCTGATTTATACAGCCGGTATCATCCTATTTCAGGGATGATTTACATCTTTGCTCCTTAGAGCATGGCCTATGGACCAACACTGGCATCACCTGAGAACTTGTTAGAAATGCAGATTCTCAGGTCTCATCCCACACCTGCTGAATCAAAATCTGCATTTTAACAAAATTTCCAGGAGATTACAAGGGGCACTAACATTTGAGAATAACTGGTGTAAACATGTTACCAGTTCCCAGTACCACTGCATTCAGAATTCCTTCTCAGGCCCGATTTCCTTCTAAAGTGAGATGGAAAGCAGCTTGAAGCAGTCTGTTTCTAGAAGGGTCCAAATAATAATTATCAAGCTCATTTACTCATCAAAATCACTTGGAGAACATGTTTTGAAAACACAGATTTTAGGACCTTACTCTGGGCCTCTTAGTCAATGACCCACTTCCCTGGAACCCTAAAAGCTCTAATATCTTGGGCTCAGGTTGCAGTGGGCCTATGGTTTTTACAGTCACCATGGGAGACCTGGAATAGCATGGGGTCCAAAATACTTCTGGAGAGCCAGGAGACTTGTCACTGAAGGGGAGTTGTCAACTCTTGGAGTCCAATTTGGGTTCGGGGTGAAGGATGGTCTAGACTTCCAATATCTATCTAAAAATGGTGGTGACAAGGGTTCTTTCTAAGTTCCACGGGAAGCAGCCAGCTAAAATGGTCAGATGAATAATTTACCCAACTAAAAACTCCTATAATTACAACGACCATTATAGCCTTCTGTCTTACGAACCCTAACTAGAAATTATGTTAATCCGTAAAATAACTCCTTACCTGCACAATAGTAGCAACTAGAAATCTTGTGTTTAAAAAAAGTTTACGTCTAATAAAACAGTCCAAAGAAATTTGTTTTCATTTTGATAGATTTTCTATGAGTTTTTATTCTTGTTTGTGTGTGCATGTGTGTGTTTTACCATGGCAGTTTTTTAAAAAGTGTGATGAAATTCACATAATATAAATTTACCATTCTAAAGTATACAATTCAGTGGAATTAAGTACCTTCACAATGTTGTACAGCTAGCACCACTATCTAGTTCTACAATATTTTTGTCACCACAAAAGGAAACTCTTTACTCAGTTAGCAGTCATTTCCCATTCTCCATTTCCCCCAGCCCCTGGCAACCACAATCTGCTGTCTCAAAACCATAATCTCTAGGGATTTGCTGCTCTGAATATTTCATATAAATGGAATCCTACAATATATGACCTTTTGTGTCAAGCTACATTCACTTAGTGTGTTTTTGAGGTTCAACAGGCATATATTAGTCCTTCCTTCCCTTTTATGGCTGAGTAATATTCCATTGAATGGATATACCACATTTTGTTTAACCATCCAGCAGTTCATGGATATTTGGGATGTTTCTACCTTCTGGCTTTTGTGAATAGTACAGCTATGAATATTTGTGTACAAGTGTTTGAACACCCGTTTTGAATTATCGTGGGTATGTACCTGGGAGTGGAATTGCTAGGTTGTATGGTAATCCTATGTTTAACTTGTTAAAGAACCTCCAAGCTGTTTTCCATAGCAGCTGCACTGTTTTACATTATCACCAGCAATATATATGGGTCCCAATTTCTCTGCTTCCTTGCCAACTCTTGTTTCTTTCTGTGTTGGGGAGTTTTGGGTTTTTGTTTTGAATTGACAGATAAAATTATATGTATTTAGCAGGTACCACATGATGTTTTAAAATACATTGTGGAGTGACTGAATCTAGCTAGTTAACATATGTATTACCTCACATAGTTATCATTTTGGTGGTGAGGAAACACTTCACATCTACTCTCTTTGCATTTTTCAAGAATACAATATATCATGAACTAAAGTCACCGTGTTGTACAATAGATCTCTTGGAACTTATCCTCTTATCTAATTGAAATTGTCCATCTTTTGAGCAACCTCTCCCAAAGCCCTGCATTCGCTAAAATTTTTAATAAGCACGTATCAAATATAAGAGATAAATCAGTAGATTTCAAATTCTGGTATCTCCTGAAACATTTATGAAACTGATGTTTTAAAAACAGAAATGCTAAGGCCACACACTAACCAGAGATTCTAATTCGGTAAATGATGATTCTGTGACACTCTCCAGTTTGAGAATCAATGAGTTAAATGATTAAATGTGTGCAGATATTTAAGAAATGATATTACAACTTCATTATGTTTTGTTTTTTGTAGATTTAGTAAAAAAGAATGTCATCACCATGATTTTTCATACGTGATTGAAAAGTAAGAAATTTTTTTAACATAACACTGAGTTTTATATTAACATAGTACCAATACTTTACAATCAGTACTTATTCAGTGGATTATTATTAGCATCCATATGTTTGGCTTGACACTGTGCAGTCAGTTTTATCATTAAGCAAAATGTGTAGATGGTATAATTAACTTTCCTGAAACATACAAGAGAGTCAGTCTCCCCCTTCAATGTAATTGGATAAACAAAGCAAACCTCATTTACATATATGTAGTCTCAAATCTCATATTGCTCCCTGTAATTTAAGGAAGACATACAAGAATTTTTTTTGCCTACATACTTATTCTCAAATTCTACATGACTGAAGCCAGGTGCAGTGGCTCACGCCTGTAATCTCAGCACTTTGGGAGGCCGAGGCAGATGGATCACCTGAGGTCAAGAGTTCAAGACCAGCCTGGCCAACATGGTGAAACCCCATTTCTACTAAAAATACAAAAAACTAGCCGGGCATGGTGGCTGAAATTCTACGAGACTGTAGTTCAGCTTGTTAGAAGTAATATATTTACCCGGAAAGTCCTGACATCAAATATTCTACTAACTGAACTTTTCTCTAGATTTTATATTTAATTGTATGCATATTTATTTTTAATAATGTGCTGTATTAAACATATAACTAAACAAAATTTGACTTTTACCTTTGTCAGATAAAGATCTTCATTTTTAAAATGTTAAATATTTATTAGACCGTCAAAATATAGAAGTCCACAGCCTCTGAAATATTTACAAGCATCTTTGAAAAAGCTGTGAAATTTATTAATTCTAATTCGAAATTTATTATTTAAAATAATAATTTATTAATTAAAATAAATGAAAGAATGTTTAGCCAGTAGGCACATTCTTTAAGTGATTTCATTCATTAAGGTAGGGTGGAGAGTGGCCCAGCCGAGATGCTCCAGGTTGCAATGCTTAGTGAAAGCCGTTGGTAAAATACAAGGATGAGAAGAAAATGTTTAATAGTTGATGAGGACACCACCTTTTAGTGTCTAGGTGGCAGCTGCGCCTGAAAGGCAAGAATATGAAATAGACTGTGTCACTGTGATGGGGATTTCCTGAGTCTGTTTCCTGCCACATGGTAACATATATAGAACATGTGGCTGGTAACAGTGATTCAAGTATGAGGACTGAGAAGACAGGGAATGTGGGGGAGGTGATTTTGAAGGAATAAGTCCTTGAGTTCATGAACATGAAGCATTCCACTCTAGTGAGAAATCTAAATTAGGAAATATCTGAAGTTTTAAAATACACATCTATTGTTACTGATTCTGAAGTATCCTATTCTTTCATCTGTTAATATTCTGGAGAGAACTGCATTGGAACAGCCCAACGAACACGGGCTTTATCGTCACGCATCCTGCTCAGTAGTCAAGCAAGGTCTGTAGCCTGGAATGAGTTTCATACAGTTTCTGAGAATAGTACCAGATCTACAAAGAGAGGACAGTAATTCACACCTTAGCTGTTGTAAGAGCATGTTAATATGTTTGTACATATGTGTAGAAAGTGCCTGGAACATAGTGAGTGCTCAGTATTTCATAATTATATTTATCTGTTTGACCTTTGTGATAGCTCCTTACCTAAACAAAGTCACGGGTTTAGTTTTTAAGTCTGAAAATAGGAACGAGAAATAAATAATGAGGAATGTCTTTTTTACAGGTCATATCTGAGGCATCAGCCATCTAAAAACTTGGTAAGAAAACTATAAAATTTTGTCAATGGACCAAATATATAAAATCACTCAAGTATTTTTCCTTTTCTAGAAAGTAAGATATATTTGGAAAAAATATGGCTGCCCTCTGAGGCTTGACTTCACAGAAAAGTTTCAACCGGTGGTTCAATTGTAAGTATATTCTCATCAACATTTTTAACTTATATTGACAGTTTCAAACTAAGAGTATGAAAACAAGACTAATCGATCATGCATCTAACAACACGTATTTTTGACACTATTCAATATATGTGAGACTTAGTTTTCAGTACAAGTTATACAAAGCTGGGCTGTGATGGTCCCTGCATGTTGAGGGACGTTACCGTCTGGCAGCTGAAATTTCAGTGGGTAAGAGAGCTGAGAGCCTGCCGACCCAGGGAAGCCCTTGCTTTACCAGCTCTGAATCTCTCCCCAGGCTCCCACCAGCACCCCTGCCTGTTTGGTAGGAACTACCTTCCCCAGGTGATATAACTTCTCTTTCCACAAGCCAATGATAAGTGAAAGCTTATAAGGAAAGAAACTAGATTGCCAACAAGTACATTGAGGTCATTTCAAAAATATTATCCCTAGGTCGATTTTTTTTTTTTTTTTTTTTTTTGAGACGGAGTCTCGCTCTGTCGCCCGGGCTGGAGTGCAGTGGCCGGATCTCAGCTCACTGCAAGCTCCGCCTCCCGGGTTCACGCCATTCTCCTGCCTCAGCCTCCCGAATAGCTGGGACTACAGGCGCCCGCCACCACGCCCGGCTAATTTTTTGTATTTTTAGTAGAGACGGGGTTTCACCGTGTTAGCCAGGATGGTCTCGATCTCCTGACCTCGTGATCCTCCCGCCTCGGCCTCCCAAAGTGCTGGGATTGCAGGTGTGAGCCCCTGCGCCGACCATCCGTAACTCAATTCTTATAAACAATATTTCAGCCAGGCACGGTGGCTCACACCTGTAATCCCAGTGCTTTAGGAGGCTGAAGCAGGAGGATGGCCTGAGCCCAGGAGATCGAGATCAGCATAGGCAGCATAGCAAGACCCTGTCATCACAAAAATTAAAATAATTAGCCAGGTGTGGTGGTGTGTGCCTGTGGTCCCAGCTACTCAGGAAGCTGAGAGGGGAAGATCACTTGAGCCCAGCAGGCAGAGGATGCAATGAGCCAAGACCGCACCACTGCACTCCAGCCTGGGCAACAGAGTGAGACCTTGGCTCAAAAAACAAAAACAAATAATATTTCATAATAAAAATATGAATGAAATGCTATTAGGAAGACTTTTCCAACTGATTTCATATTTGTTTGCTTTCCTCTCTGACTTTATTCTTATATTTTTGGTTTATTATTATGGAAGTTATACAGCTTGTGACAAAATTTAAAATATAGAAAAATATGAGGTAAACGACTCACATGTCTAAATTTTTGGCTATTGTAAATAAATAATAGTGAATATCCATTCATGTACATGTTTGGTCACTAGTCCAGGTATGCTGTTAGGATAGATTGCTGGCAGTAAAATTCCCATGTCTACAACACCAACAAAATTTTCTTAGTCAAGGCTTTCAGCTTTTGGGGACCTCTTAGGCTGCAGACAGCTTCTGAGATCTCTCAGGGTGGGTAGGTACAGAAATAATGAATAAGACGCTCCAACTTAATTTTGCTACCAGAAATTTTCCCACTGGGATCCTGCAGGCCTCTGCCAGCATGGTCTGGCCCCTACCTGTTGCCCGTGGCACTTCTAAGATGCTACCGTGTGCCCTTTGCTTCTTAAATCATACTCCAGCAGTCCATCTGTCAGAGCTCCCCATGCTCTCCACGCTCTCCGGCTAATCTGCTTGCTTTCTTAGTTTTGATCTTCTTCTAGACACCTAATCATGCCACTGCCTTTCCTGGGCACCCAAAGCACTGCTTTCCCTACCAGAGGCCTAGTGTGTCTGTGTTTTTGTGTTTGTTTGTTTATGTAATGCTTAACCCCCCAAGGTTAAAAAATCTTACTCTTCTCTCTCAGAGAAGTGCACACTTCCGTTCATCATTGCTAAACACCTACTTTGCACCAAGAACTGTGCTAGGCCCTGGAAATGGAAAGATAAGTGACAGGATTTCCACCCTGAAAAGCAGAAGAGTCTGACAGAGCAGAGAAACATATGCACACATACGCTGAGTGTAATGATAGAATGGAACAGTGTGGGTGGTTAGGATTGAAACGCAAAAGATTCCAACCCAGCTGTAAAGAGAGCGGGGCTCTGGGAAATGTTCCAGAAGACTTGCATTTGAGCTGAGTCACTGAGTCTTAAGGATAATGAATATTTTGCTAGAGGCAGAAGAGGGAAGGAGAGAAGTGAGGAGAGTAATGTTGAATTCTACTGGGTCAGTCTTTCAAGTAAAACAGATAGTTGGAGGAAGAAAATGTATAGTTCAAACGATGTGATGTTGTTGAGGCAAAAATTAGTCACGAAGTCTCAGGAGAAGAGGCCGGGAAGCTAGCTAGGTGGATTCCAGACCATGGAAGGCCTTCTATCAAGTCTTACGGTGGAATGGCATGACCAAATATTTGCTTTAGCTAGTTCTTTCTGGGAGAGGTGTAGAAGACGAATTTCAGAGAAAGAAATCTAGGTAGGAGACCAGCTAGTCAACTGTATCAGTAGTCCTGGTGAGGTAGGAGATCAGCAGGACTTGCTTTCACAACCCTGCCGATCAAAACAGGATGTAGCCAAGAAACTGGCCAAAACCAGCTAGCACTTAGAGTTATAATGCATTTGCATAAGACATTCCCACCAGCACCATGACACTACAAATGCCATGGCAATAACTCAGAAGTTTTCTTATATGGTTCCAGAAAGTCCCTGCCCCCTTCTAGAAAATTCTTGAATAGCCCTCCCCTTATTTAGCATATATATAGGAATAGTATAAATATAGCTAGCCAGCTATCCATGAGTGCTACTCTGCCTATGGGATAGCCCTGCTCCGTCTACAGAGCAGCCATTCTGCTGTACACTTCGCTCTAATAAACTCTCTTTCTTTCACCATCAGCTCAATCTTGAATTCTTTCCTGAGTGAAGCCAAAAACCTCCCAAGCTGAGCCCCAAGTTTGGGGTTCACCTGCATCACTAGGAGGAGAAAAACAGATGACTGAAATAGCAACAAGGACAAAGAAGAAGAATCCTGTATATAAGAAAATTAGTGATGAGACACACTGGGGCCTGTCGGGGGTGGAGGCAAGGGTAGGGACAGCATCAGGACAGATACCTAATGTATGCGGGGCTTAAAACCTAGGTGATGGGTTGATGGGTGCAGCAAACCACCACGGCACATGTGTACCTATGTAACAAACCTGCACATTCTGCACATGTACCCCAGAACCTAAAGTAAAATTTTTAAAAAAAGAAAGAAAGAAAATGAGTGATTATAATAGGCAGGACTTGATCATTGATAGATGTGAGTGGTAAGGGAAAGAGAATGAGGAACATGAATGACTCACAGGTGACACCAGTTAGAAGGGATCCTCCATAGACTTCCACCACCATATCTGTCTGTCCTCAAGCAACTGTACCAGGAACTCTGTCTGCCTTCCTGTCACTATGGATGAACTGTCTGTGTATCTGTCTAAGGCCTGTCCCTCCATTTGTAAGCTAGATCCCCACCGGTTTTCCTAATCAAGAACATTGCTCCTGAAATTCTCCTTCTTCTCCTCCATCATCAACTTTTCCCTCTCTACTGACTCATCCTAGAAATACACAGGTCTTTCTCCCACCAAAAAACAAAGCAAAACAAAATCAACAAGCATGTTCACAAAAAAACACCAAAAAACCCTGTCTTGACCCTACTAGCCCTTCAGCTTCTGTGGTCACTGTCATCAACTCTTCTCCCATTCTCTCCCAAATTGCCCTCAGTCTGGCCTTTGTGCTCACCACTCTATTGGCACCGCCAGCCAACATGAGCCGTGCCCTCCATTCAGCTAAACTGATGGTCAATGCTCAGGTCCCACCTTCCTTGATCTCATTGACAAGAATTGACATGGTTAATCATTTACTCCTACTTGAAATATTTTCTTCATCTGGCTTCCAGGATAGCTCATTCTCCTGTTTTCCTGCTTCCTTGCTGGTAGCACCCCCTTAATTACTTAGTTCCTCCCTGATTTCTTTTTTTTTTTCATGATCTGAGATTTTGTTTTTAATTTTCTTAAGTCTTATGATCACCTATAATTTATAATTTTGTATATAACTCCTCTACTTTAATCCTTCTAATAAGTTGGCAAAGCGCCACTGCCAATCACACATACACAGGAATTCTACAGTCTTATGTTTTTGAATGGCTGTTTAATGACAATCCTAAGTTAAAAGTCTGACTTAGTAAAGAGTCTGAAAGTAAAGTTTAACTTGCTACTATTTCTTGTCACACTGACTTTTAAAAGATGACAAGGTCATCTATAAGTGTGAGAAGTGTTTTTATTTGATACGACACATAAACCATTAAAATGGGCCGGGCGCGGTGGCTCAAGCCTGTAATCCCAGCACTTTGGGAGGCTGAGACGGGCGGATCACGAGGTCAGGAGATCGAGACCATCCTGGCTAACATGGTGAAACCCCGTCTCTACTAAAAAATACAAAAAACTAGCCGGGCGAGGTGGTGGGCACCTGTAGTCCCAGCTACTCGGGAGGCTGAGGCAGGAGAATGGCCTAAACCCGGGAGGCGGAGCTTGCAGTGAGCTGAGATCTGGCCACTGCACTCCAGCCTTGGCGACAGAGCGAGACTCCGTCTCAGAAAAAAAAAAAAATAATAAATAAATAAATAAATAAATAAATAAACCATTAAAATGCCCTTCAATAAGTAAAAGGCAGCATTTTAGATGCAGGAAATTCTAATTAGACTGGCAGAGTTAAGACCAAAAACATAAACATTGCGACCTTATCTTCAGCCCTTGCCTTTCACAGGCAAATGAACACAAATTAAATAAAAAAAAAAAAAAAAAAAAAAAAAAAACAGGTGAGTCTTGCTTGGTTCTGAGACAGGGCAAGGATTTTTCCAATATTAAAATATATTCAAATAACTAGTTATACACATCTAAATTAAAAACCAGTTTTTTTTCAAGGGGCAGATGAGGGGACAAGCGGGGATGGGCGAGGCTGAGGCGGGAGAGTAGTCTACTGGAACGGCACTATTTGGGATTCTTGTGGCAGCGTTTGTTTCTAGAAATAACTTATTTGTCTCTCTGCTACTACGAATCACTTGGTCAAACTTTTTGCTTCCAATTCTCCTAAGATAATGAACTGAATACTAGAGGCCAGCGACAGAGGGGCAGCTCAGTAAGGCCCACGCCCAGTTCCATTGAATGATGGCACACATAGGTGATAACTGGGCAGCCGATCAGGTATTCATCAGAGGTGAATTTAGCTGCTCACTTTGAGACTCTGGCAGACTCGAATCAATTAAGCTTTGAGAATCAGCAGCATCAGCGGCAGGGGTGGCCACTGGGAAATTAGCCCATAGTCTAGGCCTCTGGATTATAATAAATGCCTTATCGTTATAGGGAATGGCTCAGGTACAAGGCTCGGCAGAGTTTGACCAATAAAAGGACGATAGATTCACTGTCCAACACTCATAAGAAGGAAGCCAGTCCTGGGAGTGTGATCCAGCTGGGAACCGAAGTCATCACAGCTGGATTCAGAGTCCCAGGGCTCGCCTCACGCTTACTAGCATTTGATGATGAGTCTATTACTCTCCAATCCCAAACTAGAATTTAGTGCCACAGAAGCAACCCTGGAGGAAACAATGGGGCAGGATTTCTTTGTTACCCTGCAGGGAGTTCAGGAACAGATATTGTGGGTGTTTTAAGGGTCCTGAGGATTCGCTTTAGTCAGGTATGATAAGGTATACAGACGCGGAGATGACCATCAGGAAGGAAGTGTATTATACATACAGATCCCTGGAAACTGGGGGCAAGGCACGCCCCACGGGGCCACACGTGGAAACGCCAGGGTCAGTCAGGAGGCAGAGGGAGTGAGGGGGAAATGTGGGCAGAGCCTTATTGCAGTTTCTGTGGGAAGGAATAGGAGAGGCAGGGTAAGCACGTTTGAAATTGGCTACTTTGAATAATTTCAATGGCGCTCTGGGGACTAGGGACTGTCTCCTGGTTGTAGGGTGTCTGCCTCTGGGGTGATGAGGGTAGGAGGATAGTAGCCCAGGGCTACTAATAAAGAACCCCCTTTCATAGGCAGGGGCTCCTGGAAGAGTTGTTTGCTATCTCTGGGAATTGGCTGACCTTCCGCAGACCCCCCAGAGAGCACAAGGCCCCAGAAGTTATGGCATCAGAATACAGAAGATTAAAGCCATGGTTAATACAATGGGATAGCCACAAGGATTCGTCTAATAGGTTTGCAGGTCCACAGAGAGGCCTCTTTCCCAGTTCCCAAAATGGAACTGCCATCGTGGGGAGGTTACAAATCGCAAGGCAGAGTTGCCAACTAGTAACATTTCTGCATTTCTGAGGCTTAATTAGTATCATACCCTACATTAAAGAACATTCATGAAAATAAGCCATACTTACATAGACAAGTATTTTGTCAGATATTTTCAATGATATAAATTAAACATTATGAAAGATCTTTACAAATCCAGAAATTATGGGTCATGTAATTTACACTTATTGCCACTAGATGACACTGTAGCGTATTGCTCTTGCGAAAGATGCCAGCTCAGTTCAATTAAGATTTTGTTTTTTTCAAATAAAACATATGGCTTGCACTAGTTCTTAATAATTTAAGAATCTGGCCAGGCGTGGTGGCTCACACCTGTAATCCCAGTGCTTTGGGAAGCAGAGGCGGGAGGATGGTTTGAGGCCAGGTGTTGAAGATGAGTCTGGACAACATAGTGAGACTCCCCATCTCTACAAAAAATTTTAAAATGTACTGGGTGTGGTGGCACATACCTGTAGTCCTAAAATTAGGAGGATCCCTTGAGCCCAAGGGTTAGAGGTTATAGTGAGCTATGATTGTGCCACTCCAGCCTCTGCAACAGAGCAAGACCCCATCTCTAAATTACCTATAAATAGTAATAATTCAATAGTCTGGTGACTTTGGGAAAATGCAATCAAACATTCTGTTCTTTCCAAAGCTCCTAGAATTAGAGCTTTGCTAAAGCCTGACCCAAATCTCTGAAACTATACAGAAATACGCGTGTGCCTACACACGTGTGTATTCATCTGTTGGGAAAGGGTTCCAGAGCTCTCAGTAGAGTTTTTGAATTTTCTGTGGCCTTCTTCCCTATCAGAAAAGAAGCCAAACACCAATACTCCAATCCCTAGCTAGTCATGCTGTTTAAGAACTAACCTTCTGAGTTCATCTCTTCATGACTTCTCAAAACTAAGTAGGATGGAAAGGTACCTATTCTCAGGTACCACTTTTTGACATTTGAAATTTTTGTCCCCAGTTTGTGAGAATGGGACTATAAATGCTTTGAATAACAAGGGTTGGGTGGTAGCAAGTTTAGCAGACCTAGAAAGCCAGATACAACTGCGAGGTGAAGCAGAGATGGGGCAGTGAGTCAGGAGACGCTGTCAAGGACCGGTTATTTTGGATGATAGAGACAGAGAAGTGAGTGCAGCAAGAAGTTCTATCAGATGGAGAAGGTGGGGCGACAGTCCCAGAGCCAGCAGCCTCGAAACAAGTGCCTGACACTAAGGTCCTAAGTGAAATTCTACCCAACGGGCAGGGGGCACAATTTCATTCAGAAATATGGGAGTAACTGATGGAGAAGCAAAACATGCAGCCATTCTTACGGTCACAAGTTCTGGTGTGCAAAGGCACGACTTTATCAAGAACTGAACTTTTACCTCTGAGCTCAAGCCTCTGTGTTCACATGGTGGCAGGGAGAAAAATATTAATATGAAGCACTACAGCTCTTTTGAACACTCACTGAGTTTGAGGTAAATAAGGCCAATGGGGCCTGTGTCTCCAGCCCCAGCATCAAAGCAGGGGCAGCCAGTCCATCTTGGAGTCCCTTCGCCGGTGTCTGCTATTGACAGAAGTTGTCGTCCATTCTCTGAGCATGGGCTAGGCGTGACTATAGATCCAGGGAGCGTACAGGCTACATCTGCTTCTCAGTCCCACCTCAACTTACCGACATCACTGATCCTTCCAGACTCAGCCACACCATCCAGCTGGTTCCTCCTACGGGGAGATCTGCAGCATCTCCGTTCTCATCACAATAATTCTGTGGTTTCATTCTCTAGTACGTCTAGTAGATAATAGGCAGCCAATGAATATATGAGCTACAGGACACCAGGGCATCCTGCTCTGCCCTTTCTCCATCCATCACATCCTGCCATCCTTCTCCCTGCTAACACCCATGACAGCAGTGCCTAAGCTACCCTCACCTGATCAACAGATGGACCCTGTCCAGTGAAGAGAACTTAGAGTTCCAAATGGTCAAAAAGTAAAACATTTCTCCTTTGTTACTATCAGGTTTTATTTTGAGAGGTGAATGAAAGAACATCTGTTTATTTCATCCAGCTGTCAAAAGACACCTAAACAATAGGTGCTGTTACTATTTTACAGAAAAAAAAAATCAAGACTTCAAGAGTTTAACTCCCCCAGAGTTACTTTATCACTTTATGAAGTGATAAAGACAGGATTTAGGCCGGGCGCGGTGGCTCAAGCCTGTAATCCCAGCACTTTGGGAGGCCGAGACGGGCGGATCACGAGGTCAGGAGATCGAGACCATCCTGGCTAACATGGTGAAACCCCGTCTCTACTAAAAAAAATACAAAAAAACTAGCCGGGCGAGGTGGCGGGCGCCTGTAGTCCCAGCCACTCGGGAGGCTGAGGCAGGAGAATGGTGTAAACCCAGGAGGCGGAGCTTGCAGTGAGCTGAGGTCTGGCCACTGCACTCCAGCCTGGGCGACAGAGCGAGACTCCGTCTCAAAAAAAAAAAAAGACAGGATTTAAACCTCAGCACTTCTGACTCAGAAGTTGGAACTCTTAACCCCTCTATTTTATATTAAACTAGTATCTTTCTGTGTGTTGTTTCTTTCAGATTTGATGATAATGGCTACGTTAAAGACGTTGGAGCAAATTTCATAGTGTGGGAAATACATGGCAGGGATGACTATAGCTTTAATAATACTATGGCACAGGTATGGCATCTTTGGATTTAACCAGAATTTAGCATGCAACTAGACAATGTCTTTCTGTTTTAAATTTATAAATAAGCAATCTAAGGCAAATAGAATAAGGCAGCAGTGGAAAGGAAAAAAAATCACCTCTAGATTAAATTATATGGCTACTCAAATTCATTTATGAAAAAAGGAAGTTGTTGTCACATAAGACAGACATAAAGGGGTCAGAAAAAAATAAAATTACATTTATAGTAGGATGACGCAACTCTGAGTCTTCTTTTCTCTCCAAACGGTATTCGGTGTTTGAGTATTTATGGGTCTGCCTTTGGCTTTAGGACGTTTATCACTTTTGCACTAAGTCAAATGGACACTCTGGGCTTCGTCTCCACTTGACTTCTCGGCATCATTTGACCCTGCTGACTTTGACTTCAATGTCCCTACACTCTGCTGATTTCCTTCCACCCTCCATGACGAATTGCTCTTGGCTTCCCTGGTGAATCTCCCTTATTCTACCCTTTCACTTTGTAGGCCACAGCAAAGTGTTCTTGCCACTCCCAGTCAACACATTTCCCCTCCCTGTGTG
Organism: Trachypithecus francoisi; assembly: GCF_009764315.1. Taxonomy (NCBI): domain Eukaryota; kingdom Metazoa; phylum Chordata; class Mammalia; order Primates; family Cercopithecidae; genus Trachypithecus; species Trachypithecus francoisi. Next base: position 3,902,980 of record NW_022681470.1, on the reverse strand, counting down.
GGCCTTTCTGCCCTGAGGACCTCCTGTCGCGATGGAGCCTCCCTAGAAGTTACCAGCACTGATTTCTAATATTCCCCATAGATTTCACTCGGAAAACAACACAAAAAAAAAAAAAAAAAAAAAAACAGGGATGGCTCTTTCCAAAGTAATGTTCTTATCTACCAGACACCTTAATTATCCAGAACTATAACCCACCTAGATGGCAGCCAAGAGAACTGAGTTCCACCTGCCGCTCCCCAGAGTATTGCAAGAATTCTTTCTTTTGTTTTTTGTTTTTGCTTTTGTTTTTTTAAGAGTCTCGCTCTGTTGCCCAGGCTGGAGTGCAGTGGTACAATCTCAGCGCACTACAACCTCTGCCTCCTGGGCTCAAGCGATTCTCCTGCCTCAGCCTCCTGAGTAGCTGGGACTACAGGCACATGCCACTACACCTGGCTGATTTTTGTGTTTTTAGTGGAGATAGGGTTTCACCATGTTACCCAGGCTGGTTTCGAACTCCTGACCTCAATTGATCCACTGGCCTCGGCCTCCCAAAGTACTGGGGTTGCAGGCATGAGCCACTGTGCCTAGCAATTGTTTTTCAATTATGTAACCAAATGCATCCATCCCACCACACATTCCATCTATACTTGTTCAGCACCTAGTATGTAAGTTCTCCTGTCTGCTTCCTCTGCACAGTCTCATCCCTATACTATTGTATCCATCTTCTCCCTTGGTCCAGACTCCTGTCACTCTCTTCCTTCTCAAACCTTTCCATTATGCCTCAAGGTTAAGTGCTGTAGATCCTTCTTCAATAAAAGTGCCTCAGAGGATAACCCTTTTCCTACAGTTCTATCGAACCAAGAGTACTCTTTCTCTCACCCCATATACTTAAGGGTGAGATTTGGGGTTGATGTTCTCCCTCATCCATAGTATCATTCCTGCACTTGACCTTAGCCAAAAGGCCACTAAGAGATATTGTATCACTTCCAGGTCATTGTCTCTTCGCTGTAAGTATAACTCCATTTGTTTGAGGCTCCTGCCATTCAGTCGACATCTATGCCATCCCTACTTACTGGTACCATACACTCAGAACTGGATCACTTTTCCTCCTGCCCTGAACACAATCACCATTGACTTCTGAATTCTGCCCCCCATCCTACGGGGGTATGGCTGGGAAAGTTTCTAAACAGAGACTACATTTCCCAGATGCATTTGCGTCTAGGTGGGGCCATATGACTGGTTCTCATGGCTGGAATATGAGCAGAAGTCATAGGTGTCACTTCCAGATGAAGTGCCTAAGAAGGAATCACGTGAACCTTCACGCCTTCCATCATACCTTACATCAGTGTATTATACCAACAAGCAAGGCTGACGTAGATGAGAGCTGGAATGCAAGGGGCCACTAGACATTTTTAAAAGCCTTGGTTCCTAATTCACAGCTTTGAGGAGAGGCATCGTCAGAACCATCTAACCAAGGACATCTGCATTGGGCTGTATGTGATCAAGAGTTAAACTTGTTGGCTGGGCAGAGTGGCTCACGCCTATAATCCCAGCACTTTGGGAGGCCAAGGCAGGCTGATCACAAGGTCAGGAGTTCGAGACCAGCCATGACCAACATGGTGAAACACCATCTCTACTAAAAATACAAAAATTAGCTGGGCATGCTGGCACACACCTGTAATCCCAGCTACTCTGGAGGCTGAGACAGGAGAATCGCTTGAACCTGGGAGACGGAGGTTGCAGTGAGCTGAGATCACGCCACTGCACTCCAGTCTGGGTGACAGAGACTCCGTCTAAAATAATAATAATAATAATTTTTAAAAAAAGAATTAAATTTGTATTCTGTAAATCTCCTGAGAGTTGGGGTTTATTATTGCAGCATGTAGAGACTATCTTGACTAATAACTAATATAGCAGCCCCCATTAAAACTACATTTAAGGATGGGGGCATGGTGGCTCACACCTATAATCCCAGCACTTTGGGAGGTTGAAGGGGGACAATCGCTTGAGCCTAGGAGTTTGAGACTAGCCTGGGCAACATAGTGGAACCCCTTCTGCACACACACACAAATTTTGAATTAGCCTGGTGTAGTGGTGCACACCTATAGTCCCAGCTCCTCAGGAGGTTGAGATGGGAGGATCGCTTGAGCCCAGGAGGTCAAGGCTGCAGTCAGCTGTGATCATGCCACTGCATTCCATCCTGGGTGACAGGGCAAGATCCTGTCTCAAAAAAAAAAATTGCATTTCAGTTCAAACAGTTTACCCTCTGGCCTCAACCCCCAATCCTTTAGCTCTCTCATTGTTATTCACACTACTCCAGGCTCCTACTTTGTCTCACACAACCTGGCCATCTGCTGTATTGAACCCTCTGCTTTCTCCTTCTCTCTCTCATGTTTCCTCCGTTCCCTTCCTATCCAGCGTGAGCTCCATAGTTCAATTCTCCAGCACCATCTTGCCAATATCGATTTCTCTGAATCTCTATCTATATCTCATTTTTTCCAGTATTATTTCTGCTTGCTGTTATGGCAGCTTGAGACACCCATCTTTCTGCTTTATCCATGCCTGTATCTGAGTTGCTCAATTCCTATCTTGGAGCTGATAACTTTCAGAAAAAAATTACAGCACTTCAGGAGGCTGAGGCAGGTGATCACTTGAGGTCAACTCCAAGACCACCCTGGCCAACATGGTGAAACCCCGTCTCTACTAAAAATACAAAAATTAGCCGAGTGTGGTAGCACGTACCTGTAGTCTTAGCTACTCAGGAGGCTGAGGCAGGAGAATCACTTGAACCCAGGAAGTGGAGGTTGCTATCAGCTGAGATCGTACCACTGCACTCCAGCCTGGGCAACAGAGCAAGATTCCGTCTCTAAACAAATAAATAAATAAATAAATCTTAGAAAATTATGAAGAGATAGAAACATCCTTCACCTATTGAAATATAGATACAACAAATTTTAGCAAACATTGTATTTAATGGTAAAAATTTGAAAACTTTCACTTGGAAATCAGGAACAAAACAAGGGTGGCCGTTGACACCACTTCTTTTTTGTTGTTGTTGTTTTGTTTTGTTTTAGAGACAGAGTCTAACTCTGTCACCCAGGCTGGAGTGCAGTGGTGTAATCTTGGCTCACTGCAACCTCTGCCTCCCAGGTTCAAGCGATTCTCCTGCCTCAGCCTCCCGAGTAGCCGGGGTTACAGGCGCGCGCCACCACACCCAGCTAATTATTGTATGTTTAGTAGAGGTGGGGTTTCACTGTGTTGGCCAGGCTGGTCTCAAACTCCTGACCTCTGGTGTTATCACCACTGCTATGCAATACTATTCCTGAAGATCTTTGTAATAAGAAAAAAAAAATAAAAACAAATAAAAGGTATAAGGATGGGAAAGAAAAACATAAAACTGTCATATTCACAGATGACACAATTGTTCATGTGAAACAATTAGAATTCATAAGTGAGTTTAGAAATTCTCCCAGCCAAGCACATGCCTGTAATCCCAACACTTTGGGAGGCTGAGGCAGGAAGATGGCTTGAGGCCAGGAGTTCGAGGCCAGCCGTGGCAACATAGCGAAGCTCCATCTCTACAAAAATTTAAAAACTAAAAGTTAGCCAGGCATGCTGGCACATGCCTGTAGTCCTAGGTACTCGAGAGGCTGGGGCAGGAGGATCACTTGATCCCAGGAGCTCGAGGCTGCAAGTGAGCTATGATCTTCCCTGCACTGCAGCCTATTCAACAGACTGAGACTGTCTCAAAACAAAATTCTCTCAACACAAGATCAATATACAAAAAATCAATTGTCAATAATTCCTCTGTTTACCAGCCAACACTTAAATAATAAAAGTTTTAAAAATACAAAATTTTCAATAGCAACAAAACGTTAAATACTTAGGAATAAGTTGATGTGAAAACTTCTACCTACCCACATGTATATGCGATCTTTTGACAGAGTGGTTGTTTACATGAAGCACAGACATGGAAGTCAATGATTGAACTGAACAAGCACCTCCCCCTAGAAGAAGTCTGGGGACCTGAGGTAAGAGACACATTGCCTTGCAAATTGTTTATTTGGAATAACTAATCTGGCATTTTGCTATTAACAAAAACTTGATGGAAACATTTTGGATTTAAATTTGTTTGGGTAAATGAAATCCTATTTTTATATTGTATCATGGTATATTTAAAATGCTTCATCTTAATTTCTATTTGATCTTTTGTTGGTTCTGTGTTGCTATTTTAATTTTCACTGCTGTAAATATGTGTTTGCAGATTATTAAATATCTGTTAAACATGTGGAAGCATCAAGAGTGAGTCTTTTTAAAGACTACCTAGCTCCCTTACTTCCTCAGGTCTTTACTGAAAAGTCAAGTCGTCGATGAGGACTTCCCTGGCCACCATATGGAAAAACTTAACCCTCACTTTCATGAAAGCCCATATTTGTCCCTCCCTATTTTCTTTCCTTTTTTTTTTTTTTTTGAGACGGAGTCACTCTCTGTTGCCTAGGCTGCTAGGCTGGAGTGCAGTGGCACAATCTCAGCTCACTGCAAGCTCTGCCTCCTGGTTTCAAGCAATTCTCCTGCCTCAGCCTCCTGAGTAGCTGGAACTACAGGCATGTGCCACCACCGCCAGCTAATTTTTGTGTTTGTAGTAGAGACGGGGTTTCACCGTGTTGGCCAGGCTGGTTTCAACTCTTGACCTCAAGTGATCCACCTGCCTCAGCCTCCCAAAGTGCTGGGATTACAGGCTTGAGTCACCACGCCCAGCCTCCCTCCCCTATTTTATTTAATATCATTAGCATTTATAACTATGACACATTACATAGCCTACTTTCAAAAATCTATTTTCTAGCTCCCTTACTAGAATGTAAGCTCCATGAGGGAAGTTTTGTTTTGTTCACTGCATCTAATGCATTGTAGGCGCTCATTAAATATTTGTGGACCAAAGTAATTCATTATAGATCATATACCTGTTCTAAAGAGTACTTTTCTACTATTTAAAAATCATAAAGGGGCCAGGCACGGTGGCTCACACCTGTAATCCTAACACTTTCGGAGGCCAAGGTGGGTGGATCACTTGAGCCCAGGAGTTCAAGACCAGTCTGGGCAACATGGTAAGACCCCATCTCTACAAAAATTTTAAAAAAAGAAAAAATAGCTGGGCACGGTGGTGCACGCCTGTAGTTCCAGCTACTCAGGAAGCTGAGGTGGGAGGATTACTTGGGCCCCGGTGGCTGAGGTTGCCGTGAGCCATGATCACACCTCTGCATTCCAGCCGGGGTGACACAGTGAGACCTTGTCTCAAAAAAGAAAAAAAAAAGATCAAATCAAAAAATAAAAATCATAAGGAATTAAACTGGTAATTAAATCAGTTAAAAGAAAACTTATCCTCCTGATTTTTCATTGAAGGACTGAAGGACATCCAGGGGTCTGGAGTTAGGGATAGGTATAAATGATAGGTGAGGATGATATCCCCATATCTTACAAAAGGCACCTAAATATTCTAAGATTCTGCCGAAATAACATACTCCAAAGAAGCAGTGAGCTCATTGGGTAACTGACAACCATGAAGCCTGCCTCAATCGGTATGATATGGTACAATGGTTCTCAAACTTGAGCATACATCAGAATCGCCAAGAGATCTTGTTAAAATAGATGGCTGGGTCCCGCTCCCAGAGTTTCTAATTCAGCAGGTCTTGGGTGGGGCCCAAAAATTTGCACCTTGATGATACTGATATGCTGATCTGGGGACTATGTTTAAGAACAATTGAAATAGTAGCGTACAGTCTAGAAAGACTGTGGAGTGCCCACACCAGGCCCTACATATTCGATTCTACTGCATGAGAAACTTAAAGCTCACCACTGAAAGGGTGAATTCAGTCTGAAGTCTGAATATAACAGAAAGCAGGCACCTGCAAAGACTAGTTATGTCCTCGTGAATAAGGCTACTCTTACTGATGGGTGTCATTATTACATTGTATCTGAACTCAACATGACAATCGGGGCTGCTTTCTTCCTGAAACATAGACCTGAAATGAAATAGAAAGCCTTCCAGTTATTGGAGCTACACTGATTGCTACATAGTCCTTCTGATTCTAGAAGGATGAACGACACCTACATTTAAAAAAAATTCAGGGAAGTAGCTCTGGGGACTGTAAATTCTTAGGGAAAACACTGAAGGACTCATAAGCAAAAGTGGCATTTTCACAGTTCTCCTGGTAAGGTTGGAGGTTGAGAAGGAAAGCGAGAATATGGGTACTGAGTGCTTGTCTACATCCACACAATACAGAATCAGATTTGAGTTTCTTGAAGTGGCTGAAGATACTAGACAGGAAAGTCCTTGGCTAAAAAGGCTAAAAATTGAGTATAATGCATGAGGCTAGCAGAGATTTATTTTTTCTTTTCCTTTTTTTTTTTTTTTTATTTTTTTTGGGACAGAGTTTCACTCTTGTTGCCCAGGCTAGAGTGCAATGGCACAATCTCAGCTCACTGCAACCTCCGCCTCCCAGGTTCAAGCAATTCTCCTGCCTCAGCCTCCCAAGTAGCCGGGATTACAGGGACGTGCCACCACGCCTGGCTAATGTTGTATTTTTAGTAGAGTCAGGGTTTCACCGTGTTGGTCAGGCTGGTCTCGAACTCCTGACCTCAGGTGATCCACCCACCTCAGCCTCCCAAAGTGGTGCTGGGATTTACAGGCATGAGCCACCATGGCCAGCCAAGAGATTTGTTTTCTAAGAGGCTGGGTGGTTTGATCAAGAGGGCTTTCACATGAAAAAAGAAGGGGGAAAAAACAATAATGGCAAGGGAGGGGGGAGTTTTAATAATGTAACAGGAAATATCAGGCAGTGATATCTTTCTGGTAGTGACACAGAAAAAGAAGCAAGAGTCAGCAGGTATCATCATTCACATTAGGAAATAACGAAATAGGAAACAATATAAATATTCCTGCATGTCTATATACAAAAATATATAATGACACAAGGCTATTAAGTCTTTGCTAGCAATGCTTTGTTGTATGATATATGCACAGCATCTGAACATATTTGGAATATACCACGTCCTTTTCCAATTAAGTTCATGGACCTATGTATGAACTAACTTGGTAGGACAAGTTTCACAGTTTATTTTTGACCTGGAAGAACGCTGCACCAAAAAATATAAGGTATTTTTTATTTTCAAGTGGGGATACATTAAAAATGGGTCTTTTACTTATTTTTCATTAACCCAACATATTGTTTCATAAAAGTGGTACAGACCACAATGGCAGAACGGTAGACAAAGGCAAGAAATGCTAGAAGAAACAGATTTTTCAGAAAGCAATGTCAAAATGATTTTTGGAGTTTATCGAGACATATAGTAATATTTTTAAATTAAATATAAGCAAGAGTTTTAGGGATGCTGCTTATGATTAAAATGTAATTATAGAATAATTCACCTACATAAAATAAAATGACCTGCTAAGAAGGGAAATAGAGGAATTTTCAGTGAGAAGGAAATATTCAGCCTTTATCTCTCCCCTTAGAATACCTAGTCCTGGTCTGTGTTCATTGAGGCGTCTGTTCCTAAGTTCCCACTCCTGAACCTGGCTTTTTATCAAACGAAGGATGCAGTGGCCTGTACACAAGAATCCTTCAAAAATCCTTCCCTGGATGATTAGTCAGTTCTCATTTTAACATGAGTTTTGGAAGGGACAAAAATTCAAAACACATGTTAAAATTCCATCTCCAATGCGGCAGCACTGAGAGGGGGAGCCTTGAAGAGGTGATTGGATGATGAAGGCAGAGCCCCCATACGTGGATTAATCCATTCACAGATTCATGGATTAACGGGATAATGGACTCGTGGGTTTCATGGGAGTGGGACTGGCAGTTTTATAAGAACAGGAAGAGAGACCCGAGCTGTCATGCTCCGCCCCTTGCCATGTGATGTCCTGTGACACTTTGGGACTGTGCAGAGTCCCCACTAAGAAGATGGCCCTCAGATGCAACCCTTTAACCTTGGACTTCTCAGCCTCCTTGGAAAGGCATGAATTCCTTTTCCTTATAAATTACTCCATTTCAGGTATTGTTATAAGCAACAGAAAACAAACTAACACACAGTGAAAGCCTCCTCAGCTCAGCACAGGTTGCTTAAGCTGTGTTCCTGGAGCTTCTGCACCTGGCACCACCCTGCACGTGAGTCAATCTACTGAGTCTGTCTCCTGCTGCCTGGGGGTTTCCTTCCCGGAAAGATGCCACAGACAGGGCAGGTATGGCAACATGGGCACACAACACATTTAGATTCTTTATAATGACTCTAACTGAAGCCAGAGGATCTATGACAAGTCTGTTTTCTCCGAAAATTCCTTGACAGTACAAGTCCGTACAACTCTATGCACAACAAAACTCTGTCCGTCTTGTGGTCTCCTCCTTTGCTTTTTATACAAATATCTTCTAGACTTTTCCCAGAGGTCTGTCAAAGTAGAGCTGGACACATGTGTTCCCCGTCCCTGGTTACTATTTACTTCCTCTGCTCTTTCATATCACAGTTCCATGAACCCGAGGAGGGAACCCACAGCCAAGGCAACCAGCCAGGGGCGTACACACGGCCGAGTATCAAGTGGGCCTTCTGCTCCATTTAGTCAGACTGGGCTTCTGGCTCCACTCATACTTGTGGTTACCAGAATATAAATGGCAAGCCACCTTCTCCTCCTAATCTTTTTTCTTATTTTTAAAATTAATTTTTTATTTCCATTTTTACCATGTAATACATGCATGTGAAACTCCTCCTCATCTTGATGGCCTGTGCATATGACTCTGAACTCAGTCGTGTCACATGTTACATTTTTTTCTGGAATGCATTTTAGCCTAAAATTTTATTACTCCCAACAGTTGTCCTTCAACCTGGCTGGGGCACTGGCACTCTGATGAACGACCTCTAAACATTCCTCTCATTGTTGCAGCCCTCATTATTAATTCATATTCCTGGGAGAGAACTTGGATTGGTAGAGCTGCCCCGCCACCAACTCAGTTATGTCCTGGGGTTGGGAGCAAAAGAATCTGTGCCTGTCAGCTTCTGGGATGAAAGGTGGGGACTTGGAATTACCCTCACTCTGATGATATCCAAGAGGAATCAGCATTCTATTAAAAATGATGATGGACTCTGGACAGACAGAAAAAAAAGACAAATATCCACAAACATTGCTCTCAGGAAGAGGTGCTACTGGAATTCTTTAGTTAAAGTTATACTATTAAATTAGCTACAGACTTTGATGACAATTTCATCTCCTAGAATAAATGAAGAATACAGTCATACATCACTTAACAATGGGAACATGTTCTGAGACATGCTTCGTTAGGCAATTCTGTCATTATGCAAACATCATCGAGGGTACTTACACAAATGTAGGCGGTGTAGCCCACTATATAACTAGGCTATGATAGAGCCTGTTGCTCCCAGGCTGCAAACATGAACAGCATGTTACTATACTGAATAATGTCAGGAAATGGTAAGTATTTGTGCAATAGGAATTTTTCAGCTCCATTGTAATCTTATGGGACCACTATTGTATATGTGTTCTGTCAGTGACCAAAACATTGCTATGCAGTACACGACTGTAATTGATTATTGGAATGGAAGTAATAGTATGTAGGATATGTCTGTATCCTCACATTTCATGATATCCAGGTAAGTAAGGGCAGGCCTAATCAGAATTGTACCTCGCATCTGAATAAAACAGTTTTCAAAAATTTCAGGCCAAGTATTGTGGCTCATACCTGTAATCCCAGCACTTTGGGAGGCTGAGGTGGGAGGATTGCTTAAGTCCAGAAGTTCGAGAGAAATCTGGGCAACATAGTGAGACGCCCATCTCCTTTAAAAAAAAAAAAAAGGGCCGGGCGCGGTGGCTCAAGCCTGTAATCCCAGCACTTTGGGAGGCCGAGATGGGCGGATCATGAGGTCAGGAGATCGAGACCATCCTGGCTAACACGGTGAAACCCCGTCTCTACTAAAAAATACAAAAAACTAGCCGGGCGAGGTGGCAGGTGCCTGTAGTCCCAGCTACTCGGGAAGCTGAGGCAGGAGAATGGCATAAACCTGAGAGGCGGAGCTTGCAGTGAGCTGAGATCTGGCCACTGCACTCCAGCCTGGGCGACAGAGCGAGACTCCGTCTCAAAAATAAATAAATAAATAAATAAATGGTAAAAAATTAGCCAAGCATGGTGGCACATGCCCATAGTCCCAGCTTCTAGGGAGGCTGAGGCAGGAAGATTGCTTGAGCCTGGGAGATCGAAGCTTCAGTGAGCGGTGATTGTGCCACTGCACTCCAGCCTGGGTGACAGAGCGAGACTCCATCCCTAAAAACAAAACAAAACAAAACACACATTAATTCAGTAAATGTATCTTGACTACTGTGTGCCAGACTGAGGATACAGCAGTATGCAGTAAGCTTCCCTCTAGAGCTTATCGTTATTGCCATCTAATCATGATAACATTTTCATCCATGGAGTTGCCATGAGGAAGTCTCTTTGAGACTACGCAAGAGCTGATTCATCACAAAGCTCTATTGACTAGGCAGTTGTTCGCGAAGGAGGAATGTTTCAAGATATGTAGAAAAAAGAAAAATACCATGGTCTTAGTACATGTTGTACTGCTATAACAGAATGCCAGAGGCTGGGCAATCTATAATAAATAGAAATTGATTGGTTCATGATTCTGGAGGGTGGGAAGTCCAAGATCAAGGGGCTGGCATCTGGTGAGGGCCTTCCTGCTGCATCATCAGATGGCAGAAGGCAAAAGGAGAGAGAGGGTGAGGGCGAGTGAGAGGCCAGGCAAGGGGGCCTGAACTCATCCTTTTATAAGCAACCCACCCCACGATAACGGCATTAACTCATTGATGAAGGTAGCGCCCCTGTGATCTAAACCCCTGGTAGGACCCTTTAGACCTCACTTCCCATCTCAACTTTTGGGATCAAGTTTCCAACACGTGAGCTTTGAGGGATGCATCCAAGCCATGCAACCCTGAAGGATGTTGATAGACAAAAGCTCAGACACATCCAAAGTAATGGCCTTGTAAGGTTTCCTGTTTCCTTCAAATGAGAAGCTTTCAGAGAGCAAGAATGGTAGAGGAAGAGTCCTTTAAGTAGGATGTGAAAACATATAGGATCTAAAAGAACCCAGAAGCAATGCCATGTAATAGTAGGATCAGGTATCTGCAAGTTTTAATAATCATTTGCTTTCATTGTGTTTGTTTTAACAGAGTAACCTTTAAAAATACAGGCTTGTTTCATCTGTGTTTTAAAAGGCAGGCAGGAGAGAGTTTGTATCCTGAGACCCGTAGAAAGACATGGTAATGGTAATGGGGCTCAATGAAGATCCTAGGGGAAGATAAAAACCCAAGGATGTACTATCTTGACTGTTGTGTCTGTACCTTGTGATCAAAATTGTTTCTGTCCCCAGTGAAGCATCTTTGGAGCATTTTCTATTTTGTCAATTTAGGAAAATAATATGCTTACATCCTCAACACTCTAATTTAATTGTTTATAAATACATTTGCTTTCACTAAGCATCACTTTTTATCAAATTTTAACCCAGTGTAGCTCTTAAAGGGCTATATAGAGCACTGCAGTGGTAAAATAGAAGGGAATAGCCATTATATCTCTAAATAATTTTTCAAGAGAAATGAGACTGTAATTTTGCTTATCAGAGTCATAAAATGACTTTAAAATTTTTGTCTTTGTTTCTTGTTCAGAACTATATACACTGTTTTTCTTATGCTATGGGAAAACCAGGAGACTTAAATCAACCATACGAGATTATCAACAGTTCTAATGGTAACCATATATTTTGGCCCCTGGGCCATTCTGGAATATATGTATTTCGTGTGAAGATCCTGGATCCAAACTATAGGTGAATATATGTGTTACTGTAATAGTGTTAGCATTAGTTCTTCAAAATGAAATCCTCATTTTTTTAATTTGATGCATCCTATACATTCAATCATTGTTATTCTTGTTATTTACATATTTGCTTTTTCATTTTGTAGCAATCACATGAAACATTCTATGTGGGTAGAAGATTTTATGTTAAGTGTTAATTAAATTAATCAATTTACAATTACATTCTAAGGACTTTCCTGGGTTCAGTTGCCGTGAAAGATCCAAATATAAGCACAGTCTCATCCTTCAAGGTATTTACAATTAAGCTGCCTGGAGAAGGAGGAGTGGGGTGGAGGGGTGCACATAAAAGCCAAGAAAAGTTAACTCAGAGCAAAATACAGGAGATATTTTTCAAATATAATTATTTGCATTATTGACAGGCACAATAGTAATTCAGAGATGGGAAAGAGTAATGCTATTTTGAGCAGTAAAAGAAAACTTTCTGGAGAACACAGAACATCAGTAGGATTTACATGGCCAGAAGACTGGGACAGACGCTTCCAGTGAAAGAAATCACACTAATAACGGAATGCAGCTAACTGTTAGCAAAAGGTTAGCATATTGTCTACGGCTTGTGGAGTCGCAAAGGAAGGCAGAAAGTGCCCTGAATGAGGAAGGTAGAAAACAAAGGAGGCAGGCGAGAATTCTACCACTGAACCACCAAAGCTGGAGGCGTCACGCTACCTGACTTCAAACTATACTACAAGGCTACAGTAACCAAAACAGCATGGTACTGGTACCACAACAGAGATATAGACCAATGGAACAGAACAGAGTCCTCAGAAATAATACCACACATCTACAGCCATCTGATCTTTGACAAACCTGAGAGAAACAAGAAATGGGGAAAGGATTCCCTATTTAATAAATGGTGCTGGGAAAATTGGCTAGCCATAAGTAGAAAGCTGAAACTGGATCCTTTCCTTACCCCTTATACGAAAATTAATTCAAGATGGATTAGAGACTTAAATGTTAGACCTAATACCATAAAAACCCTAGAAGAAAATCTAGGTAGTACCATTCAGGACATAGGCATGGGCAAGGACTTCATGTCTAAAACACCAAAAGCAACGGCAGCAAAAGCAAAAATTGACACATGGGATCTCATTAAACTAAAGAGCTTTTGCACAGCCAAAGAAACTACCATCAGAGTGAACAGGCAACCTACAGAATGGGAAAAAATTTTTGCAACCTACTCATCTGACAAAGGGCTAATATCCAGAATCTACCAAGAACTCAAACAAATATACAAGAAAAAAGCAAACAACCCCATCAAAAAGTGGGGAAAGGATATGAACAGACATTTCTCAAAAGAAGACATCCATACAGCCAACAGACACATGAAAAAATGCTCATCATCACTGGCCATCAGAGAAATGCAAATCAAAACCACAATGAGATACCATCTCACACCAGTTAGAATGGCAATCATTAAGAAGTCAGGAAACAACAGGTGTTGGAGAGGATGTGGAGAAATAGGAACACTTTTACACTGTTGGTGATTGTAAACTAGTTCAACCATTATGGAAAACAGTATGGCGATTCCTCAAGGATCTAGAACTAGATGTACCATATGACCCAGCCATCCCACTACTGGGTATATACCCAAAGGATTATAAATTACTCTACTACAAAGACACATGCACACGTTTGTTTATTGCGGCACTATTCACAATAGCAAAGACTTGGAATCAACCCAAATGTCCATCTGTGACAGACTGGATTAAGAAAATGTGGCACATATACACCATGGAATACTATGCAGCCATCAAAAAGGATGAGTTTGCGTCCTTTGTAGGGACATGGATGCAGCTGGAAACCATCATTCTTAGCAAACTATCACAAGAAGAGAAAACCAAACACCGCATGTTCTCACTCATAGGTGGGAACTGAACAATGAGATCACTTGGACTCGGGAAGGGGAACATCACACACTGGGGCCTATCATGGGGAGGGGGGAGGAGGGAGGGATTGCATTGGGGAGTTATACATGATATAAACGTCATGCACATGTACCCTAGAACTTAAAGTATAATAAAAAAAAAAAAAAAAAAAAAAAAAGAAAACAAAGGAGGGAGACAAACTTACAACAATTCATAATATTTAAGTAAATTTCAGCCCATGTCCTAGACACCTTCATTAGTGTCTTCACAAGGAAAGCGGTGTGATGAAAGCATAGTTCAAGAGAAATTAGCCTGAGAATAGCATAAAGAATGGTACGGAAGAAAAACAGGCCAGGCGCAGTGGCTCACATCTGTAATCCCAGCACTTTGGGAGGCCAAGGTGGGAGGATCACCTGAGGTTGGGAGTTCGAGACTAGCTTGATCAACATGGAGAAACACTGTCTCCACTAAAATACAAAATTAGCCAGGCATGGTGGTGCATACCTGTAATCCCAGCTACTCGGAAGGCTGAAGCAGGAGAATCGCTTGAGCCCGGGAGCCAGAGGTTGCGGTGAGCTGAGATTGCACCATTGCACTCCAGGCTGGGCAACAAGAGTGAAACTCCCTCTCAAAAAAAATAAAATTAAAATAAAAGTAAAAATAAACTCTACATGGATAATGGAGAAGAGTGACGTCAACAAGGAAAGAGGTCAAAGGAAGGCCTAGTGGCAATAAGAATGGAAAGAAGGGAAAAAAGATTCTGATGACGAGAGATTATATCAATCTAACGTGGCAAGTAAAGAAGGACTCAATATAGTTTCATGTTTTCTAGACCAGGTGATTAAAATAATGGTATTTCCTTTGAGCACAATAGGTAATGGGGTAGTTTTTCTTTGGGTGAGGTGTTGAGATAAGAGTTCTGAGTTTGAATTTGAGGGGACATTGAGATATCTAAGTGAAGATGCCCTATCAACAGTTAAGATTTCTAATCTGGGCCCGGAGTGGAAAGGAAGAGCTGATGATAAAAAGTTAACAATATGGGGCCGGGCGTGGTGGCTTAAGCCTGTAATCCCAGCACTTTGGGAGGCCAAGAAGGGCGGATCACGAGGTCAGGAGATTGAGACCATCCTGGCTAACACAGTGAAACCCCGTCTCTACTAAAAAATACAAAAAACTAGGCCGGGCGCGGTGGCTCAAGCCTGTAATCCCAGCACTTTGGGAGGCCGAGACGGGCGGATCACGAGGTCAGGAGATCGAGACCATCCTGGCTAACACGGTGAAACCCCGTCTCTACTAAAAAATACAAAAAAATTAGCCGGGCGAGGTGGCGGGCGCCTGTAGTCCCAGCTACTCGGGAGGCTGAGGCAGGAGAATGGCGTGAACCGGGAGGCGGAGCTTGCCGTGAGCTGAGATCCGGCCACTGCACTCCAGCCTGGGCGGCAGAGCCAGACTCCGTCTCAAAAAAAAAAAAAAAAAAAAAAAAAACTAGCCCGGCGAGGTGGCGGCGCCTGTAGTCCCAGCTACTCGGGAGGCTGAGGCAGGAGAATGGCGTGAACCCGGGAGGCGGAGCTTGCAGTGAGCTGAGATCCAGCCACTGCACTCCAGCCTGGGCGACAGAGCGAGACTCCGTCTCAAAAAAAATAAAATAAAATAAAAAAATAAAAAGTTAACAATACGGATGTAGGTACCTTCTATGGGGATTCGAGGAGCGTACAAAGGTTAGCTGACTGATTATAGAGAATGGAAGGGCTTTGGGGGACACTCACTGTTAAGGAATTTGGGGTGATGAGGAAGAGGCAGACCAGTGAGTTATTCAAATAAAAGAAAAATGAAGACAAAAATAGAAAGGTAATTTTTAAAAACACAGTAAAACAGGATATTTAAAGGTGACTATCACTAACAGAGATGTCCCAAACATGTTCTAAAGTCATGATTATCAATGCAGGATTTGAAAAGAGGGTGTCTCAAAACTGGTTATTTCCACTATTAGCCTCTACTATTAGCCTCTAAGCTATTCAAAGACACCTTCAAAAGAAGGCTGGGAGTTCATGAGAAAGGCTGACAGAAAGGATTTCTTCCAGGAGACTTTTCCGAATGCCATGGGGACAAGAATCCTTCCCCACAAGTAAGAGGGGGCTTCAGAAAACTACTCAGGGAAACTAACATGGGCCTCCTGGTTTGGGGATGGGAGAACAAGTATTATGCCTAATTCTCATCTAGAAAGTTTAAAGGTAAGAAGATGCCTACAGGTGCACTGACAATAGGAGACATTAAATGGGACTAAAAAACTGATATTTTATAGTGATAGGAGGTATCATCCATAAGGAAGATAAAATATTCATGAATTTTATGTACCCAACAAAAAGCCAGACAATACGTGAGACTAAAACTATTAGAAACAGGGTAAGAATATGACAAAAACACAGTTTTATTAGGAGATTTTAATATATCTTTCTCAGAATTTGATAGATCAAGTAGTCATAAAATAGATAAGCAAGTGGAGAATGTGAATAAAATTATTAATTAACCCAAGTCAAGAGATAAGTAAAGTGGAGTCTTGGCTTATCTAGGAATTAGGATCTAAAGTCAGTTTGTAAGGATAATATTGTATGTGGCCAAAATTACTTTTGATTTCTCATAAACGGTGTCATGCTAGAAACTGAAATAGCATCTCTCAGTGAGTCCAGTAGAGCCAGTAGTTCCACCAACATTTCAACAGATTACTGTTTCTTTCGTTTTGTCCCAGTTGAAATACTTGATCCACATTTTAAGCCATGTGGTAGAAAAAATGGGTGCTGTTTGTCTTTTAACACTAGAATCATCTTTGTTGTGTAAGATGTTCACATGTGAAAGGCTCAGCAGAACTAAGACCAACTATGAAAAGGGAAGATTCCAGTTTCCCATCTCTCATTCACTTCAGAATAGAAGCACATTGAGTGGGTAGTGGGGAGGATCTGCCGTATCTTACAATGCTTACAGAGCCACACATTCTCTCCCAGTGCCTAGGGAGACACTGTAAGTTACAATAATCTTATGGTGAACCAAAAATAAAATTTTAACAAGTGAAAGAACATCATTTTATAGGCTACAATTCAGGCTAGAAACTAAAAAATATAAATAGCATTCTATTTCTTACAATATGACAGATACAGTGGTCAGGGAAAGCCTTTCCTGTACAGTACATTTAACACGCATACACCTTTTCAATGCATGGCCACATTGATGGGAAACTGAGGGAATTATCTGTAGACCAGAAATTCCGAAAAAGTGCAAATTCATTACATCCTATTGGAGTTATCTAAAGACACTCTATCCTCCCTAGGGTTATCTGCGTATCCCTGGTGACCTGGATCACAAGGCAACATGTAGGAGAAAGGAGAACAAGTGTTCCTAGCAGAGATAGAGAGTAGATCAAAGAACCTAAGGCTTTGAAGGGCAGAATCCTTAGGGAAGATGGCAAGGATACATGCCTGAATCAATCCTGGCTCCAGATTTAAAAAAATAAAATTATTCCCTAAGAGTTTTAACTACAAATGTACACTGAATAGATTTCAGCCTGGATTTCATATTAGCTGACTGTCCAAAAAGAATAATCTAGCCACAAATTTAAAGTGGCCCCAGCCTATGAGTGCCTCCAATATGCTCAGCAGAAGCAAATGTATGCCCCCTCTGGAGGATTGTGCTTTAAGCTCAAGCCTCAGAAAATTCCCAAAGGAAAAGCACCAACCAACAAAACATAAGAGAAGAAATCATGAACAAGGGTCAACAGAAACAACAATCCACAAAACTAACCTACAAAGCTTCCAATATTGGGTTTATTACATACAGAATACAAAACACGTAAGCTTAAATGCTGAAATGTATTTACAAGAGAGCTCTGAAAGTACGATGAAAGAAGAAGAAACCATCCAAGCTGACCAGAAGACCTGGAAAGAAACAGAGAAAATTTCAAAAAAGGAAAATATAATCCACTTAACTAAAAACTCAATACACAGATTAAACAAAAGACTACATTCACGAAAAGAAAATTAGTCAATGGAAAGAACAAATGTCCTCGACAGTCCACATCCTCATTTACTTTTCCAAAACCTTCAACTTCCAAGTATCTCCACCTACCATAGTGTCATTAACGCTAAATAATCACAACTGTACTTATTAGCCCCCAAAAGAGAACAAACTGAAGTGTCACAGCTAACCCCGAGTCCAAAGCCTGAGTGATACCCAGGCCTCCTTTAATTCTGTCATGATCCTGCCCTCCTGTTCTGTACCCTGTGGCCTTATGATGGCAGAGTTTCCCACTACCAACACACCTTACATAAAAGAGTAGGGGAAATGGGAGAAAGAAAGATCAGTTCAAATAGATGACAGCTAGGTAGAAAATAAGTACAGATACTGTATTCCTAGTATCTACATGTGATCATGAAGCTATAGTTAGTATTTTTTATTTTCTCCATTTTCTAACCTATGTTCACTATGTCTTTAGCCAGTATTTCAGGTTTATTTCCTAGCAGAATAACCTTAATTTTCTGTGGGGTTTTGTTTTTTTTGTTTTTTTTTTTTTTTGAGACAGGGTCTCACTCTGTCACCCAGGCTGGAGTGCAGTGGCGCGATCTCAGTTCACTGCAACCTCCACCTCCCGGGTTCAAGAGATTCTCCTGCTTCAGCCTCCTAAGTAGCTGGGATTACAGACATGTGCCACCACGCCTGGCTAATTTTTGTATTTTTAGTAGAGACGGGGTTTCACCATGTTGGCCAGGCTGTCAATTTTCACTACTAAGGAATCTGAGCTCTTAGCAATCCCTATCTGTACATTCCTGGGGCCATAAGTGAAATCGTGAAATTCCACTCCCAGTTCCATCACTTGGTTCTTAGATTCCCGTATTCTGGCTGTGGGAGAAACACCTCCAAATCTTACTCACTGACAAAAGTATTTACTTCATCGAAAGAGAATTCCCCAACCTCACAGATAACCTTTCCTGCTAGCTTCACAGCTTTACAATATAATCGTCCATACCAGAGCACTTCTGCGAGTTAAATAAAGCTTTATTAACATTTACACCCAAGCAGCAGGTGTAATACCAAAAGTATCCTAGGTAGCTAGTAATTAGGGTTACCCTCATAATAAATAGCAGCCTTAAAAGTCCGTGCTACTATTCTGTGAGGCCAGTGAATTACATGTATATCAGCCCTTTGCCTTATTTTTTTTTTTTTTTTTTTTTTTGAGACTGAGTCTTGCTCTGTCACCCAGGCTGAAGTGCAGTGGCGTGATTTCAGTTCACTGCAACCTCCACCTCCCGGATTCAAGCTATTCTCATGCCTCAGCCTCCCAAGTAGCTGAGACTACAGGCACCCGCCACCACGCCTGTTTAATTTTTGTATTTTTAGTATAGATGAGGTTTTGCCATGCTGGCCAGGCTGGTCTTGAACTCCTGACCTCGGGTGATCTGCCTACCTTGGCCTCCCAGAGTGCTAGGATTACAGGTGTGAGCCACCACCTCTCTGCCTTCTTTTGCTATAAAATGAGTTCCTTGGCTAGAAGCAATCTTGTGGGGATAACATGAAAATACATACGACACTCGTTATATCCCTGTGTGGTGTTGCACACAGAGGCTTTGTAGAAAAGGCAAATTCAAATCCCAAAATTGTCACAGAAAGAGTAAATCACTGTCCCCTCCATGCCATAATCAACCTGTCACCAGATGGCTGTCTGATACCTCTGGATTCATATACACACAGAAGGCTTTGGTTGGTTGCTGCCACTGCCAAATACAGGCACATCCCAGAGATACTGTAGGTTTAGTTCCAGACCCCCACAGTAAAGCGAGTCATGTGAATTTTTTGGTTTCCCAATGCGTACAAATCTTATGTTTACACTACACTGTAGCCTATTAAATGTGCAACAGCATTGCACATTGTCTAAAAAATATATAACTAGCTTAATTTTAAAAATACTTTATAGCTAAAAAATGCCAACAATCATCTGCGCTTTTAGCAAGTCATAATCTTTTTGTTGGTGGAAGGTCTTGCCTTAGTGTTGATGGATGCTGAAATTGGGGTGGTGGTTGCTGAAGGTTGGGGTGGCTGTGGCAGTTTCTTAAAATAAGGCAACAGTGAACTTTGCTGTAACTATTCCTTTCGTGAAAGATTTCAATGTAGCATGCCATGCTGTTTGGCAGCATTTTACGCACAGTGGAACTTTCAAAACTGGAGTCAGTCCTCTCAAATCTTGCCACTGCTTTATCAACTAAATGTATGTAATATGATAAACACTTCGTTATTTCAACAGTATTTACAGCAACTTCACCGGGAGTAGATCTGATCTCAAGAAAGCACTGCTGGGCGCGGTGGCTCACGCCTGTAATCCTAGCACTTTGGGAGGCACAGGCAGGTGGATCACTTCAAGTCAGGAGTTCGAGACCAGCCTGGATGGCGAAAATCCGTCTCTGCTAAAAATACCAAAAATTAGCCAGGTTTGGTGGTGGGTGCCTGTAATCCCAGCTACTTGGGAGGCTGAGGCAGGAGAATTGCTTGAACCCGGGAGGCAGCGGTTGCAGTGAGCCGAGACTGCGCCATTGCACTCTGGCCTGGGCGACAGAGCAAGAGTCCACCAAAGAAAAAGAAAAAAAAGAAAGAAAGAAACCACTTTCTTTGCTCATTTGTGAGAAGCAAAGCACTATCATCCATTCAAGTTTTATCTTGACATTGCAGCAATTCAGTTCCATCTTCAGGCTCCACTTCTAATTCTACCTCTCTTGCTATTTCTGCCACATCTGCAGTGATTTCCTCCACTGAAGTCTTGAGTCCCTCAAAGCCATCATGAGGGTTAGAGTCAACTTCTTCCAAACTCCTGCTAATGTTTATTGGGTAAAATTGATATTTTTACCTTCTCCCATGATCATGAATGTTCTCAGTGGCATCTAGAATGGTGAATACTGTCCAGGTTTTCAATTTATTTTGTCCAGATACATCAGAGGATTTACTATCCATGGCAGCTATAGACTTATGAGATGTAATTCTTAAATAGTAAGACTTGGAAGTCAAACTTACTCATTGATCATGGACTGCGGAATGAATATTGTGTTAGCAGGTATGATAGGCATGAAAACAACATTGATCTCCTTGAACATCTCCATCTGAGCTCTTGGATGACCAGGTGCATTGTCAATGAGTAGTAATATTTTGTTTTTGGGGGGGATTATCATTATTATTATTATTATTATTATTTTTAGACAGAATCTCGCTCTGTTGCCAGGCTGGAGTGCAGTGGCGCGATCTCGGCTCACTGCAACCTTCACCTCCTGGGTTCAAGCGATTCTCCTGCCTCAGCCTCCCGAGTAGCTGGGACTACAGGCATGAGCCACCACACCCAGCTAATTTTTGTATTTTTAGTAGAGACAGGGTTTCTCCATGTTGGTCAGGCTGGTCTCAATCTCTTGACCTTGTGGTCCACCCGCCTTGGCCTTCCAAAGTGCTGGGATTACAGGCATGAGCCACCGCACCTGGCCTATTTTTGTTTTTTTTTTTTACTTTTTAAAATAAGAGGGAGGATCTGGTTCTGTTGCCCAATCTGGTTTCAAACTCCTGGGCTCAAGCAATCCTCCTGCCTCAGCCTCCCAAAGTGCTGGGATTACAGGTGTGAGTCACCATGCCCGGCCAAGTAGTAATATTTTAAGAGGAATCTTTTTTTTTTTTTTTCTGAGAGTAGGTCTCAATAGTGGGCTTAAAATAGTGAGTAAAGCATTCTGTAAACAGACATGCTGTCATCCAGGCTTTGTTATTTTCCAGTTAAAGAGCCCAAGCAGAGTAGACTTACCATAATTCTGAAGGGCCCTAGAATTTTTGGAATGGTAAATGAGTGCTGGCTTTAACTTAAAATCATCAGCTACACTAGCCTCTAACAAGAAAGTCAGCTTATCCTTTGAAGCTCTGAAGCCAGGTACTGTTTTCTCTTCTCTAGCTATGAAAGTTCTAGGTGAGGCCGGGCATGGTTGCTCACACCTGTAATCCCAGCACTTTGGGAGGCCGAGGTGGGTGATTGCCTGAGGTCAGGAGTTCGAGACCAGCCTGACCAACATTGTGAAACCATATCTCTACTAAAAATACAAAATTAGCCAGGTGTGGTGGTGGGCACCTGTAATCCCAGCTACCTGGGAGGCTGAGGCAGGAGACTCACTTGAACTCAGGAGGTGGAGGTTGCAGTGAGCCAAGATCATACCACTGCACTCTAGCCTGGGCAACAAGAGCAAAATTCCACCTCAAAACAAAACAAAACAAAACAAAAAGTCCTAGATGGCATCTTCTTCCAACAGAAGTCTGCTTCATCCACACTGAAAATCTGTTGTGGAGTGTAGCCACCTTCTTCAGTCATCTTAACTAGATCTTCTGGATCATTGCTGCAGCCTCTCCATCAGCACTTGCTGCTTCGCCATGTAATTTTATGTTATGCAGGTAGCTTCTTTCCTTAAACCTCATAAACCAACCTCTTCTAGCTTCAGACCTTCCTTCTGCAGCTTCTTCACTTCTCTCAGCCTTCCTAGAATTGAAGAGAGCTAGGACCTTGCTCTAAATTAGGCTTTGGTTTAAGGGATGTTGTGGCTGGTTTGATTATCTGTCCAGACCATTCAGACTTTCTCTATATCAGTAATAAGGCTGTTTCACTTTCTTACCATTCATGTGTTCACTAGAGTAGCAGAATCTCGCTCTGTTGCCAGGCTGGAGTGCAGTGGCGCGATCTCGGCTCACTGCAACCTTCACCTCCCGGGTTCAAGCGATTCTCCTGCCTCAGCCTCCCGAGTAGCTGGGACTACAGGCATGAGCCACCACACCCAGCTAATTTTTGTATTTTTAGTAGAGACAGGGTTTCTCCATGTTGGTCAGGCTGGTCTCAATCTCTTGACCTTGTGGTCATAAGAGGCGGGCATAAAATAATAAGACGAGAAGACCCTGCGGAGCTTCAATCTACTAATGCAATCATAATAACATAAACCTATGGGTTTAACATATCCTGACCCTGCATTTAAAATTTTGGTTGGGGTGACCTCGGAGCACAACTAAACCTCCGAATAGGCTATGCCAAGACTGAACAAGTTAAAGCGAATTAATATCTACAATTGACCCAATAATTTGATCAACGGAATAAGTTACCCTAGGGATAACAGCGCAATCCTTTTCAAGAGTTCATATCGACAAGTGGGTTTACGACCTCGATGTTGGATCAGGACATCCAAATGGTGCAGCCGCTACTAAAGGTTCGTTTGTTCAACGATTAAAGTCCTACGTGATCTGAGTTCAGACCGGAGCAATCCAGGTCGGTTTCTATCTATTTTACATTTCTCCCTGTACGAAAGGACAAGAGAAATAAAGCCTACTTCATAAAGTGCCTTCCTTCCATAAATGACCTAGTCTCAATTTAACAAAAAATCTACATATACAGCCCAAGAACAGGGCTTGTTAAGATGGCAGAGCCCGGCAATTGCATAAAATTTAAGACTTTACAATCAGAGGTTCAACTCCTCTTCTTAACACCATGTTCACAACAAATATTCTACTTGTTACTTTACCCGCTATTGTTGCTATAGCATTTCTTACACTTACCGAACGAAAACTACTAGGCTACATACAACTACGTAAAGGACCTAACATCGTAGGACCTTGTGGACTATTACAACCCTTTGCCGACGCAATAAAACTCTTTACCAAAGAACCATTAAAGCCCTCAACTTCCACTACTACTCTTTATGTTATCGCACCAGCCCTAGCCTTTACCATTGCCCTTCTCTTATGAGTACCTCTCCCCATACCCAATTCCCTAATTAATCTTAACCTAGGACTTTTATTTATTCTAGCCACATCTAGCTTAGCCGTCCACTCTATCTTATGATCAGGATGAGCATCAAACTCAAATTATGCACTAATCGGAGCACTACGAGCAGTAGCCCAGACAATCTCATATGAAGTAACTCTCGCCATTATTTTATTATCAATTCTGCTAATAAGCGGCTCATTCAACCTTCACTCACTTATTACAACACAAGAACACCTCTGACTTCTCCTACCATCATGACCTCTAGCCATAATATGATTTACCTCTACATTAGCAGAGACCAATCGGGCCCCTTTTGACCTAACAGAAGGGGAATCCGAATTAGTCTCAGGCTTTAATACTGAGTATGCTGCAGGCCCGTTTGCCCTTTTCTTCATAGCTGAGTACATGAATATCATTATAATAAACGCCCTAACGACCACAATTTTCCTAGGATCATTATATCCCATTCACTCACCGGAATTGTTCACAACATGCTTTATTACTAAAACACTTCTCTTAACCTCCCTATTCCTATGAATTCGAGCAACCTACCCTCGATTCCGCTATGATCAACTTATATACCTCCTATGAAAAAATTTTCTTCCCCTTACACTAGCATTCCTTATATGATATATCTCAATTTCCATCATATCCTCTGGCATCCCCCCTCAAATCTAGAAATATGTCTGACAAAAGAGTTACTTTGATAGAGTAAATAATAGAGGTGCTTAATCCCCTTATTTCTAGAATTATAGGCATCGAACCTACTCCTGAGAATCCAAACTCCTCCGTGCTACCTATTACACCTCATTCTAAAGTAAGGTCAGCTAAATAAGCTATCGGGCCCATACCCCGAAAATGTTGGTTATATCCTTCCCGTACTAATTAATCCACTAGCCCAACTTATTATTTATTTTACCATATTTATAGGTACTATCATTACACTATTAAGCTCTCACTGGTTTCTAGCCTGGATGGGCCTAGAAATAAATATATTGGCCTTTACCTCAATCCTAATTAAAAAAACAAACTCTCGCTCCACAGAAGCCGCCACTAAATATTTCCTTGTACAATCCACTGCATCTATAATCCTCATAATAGCAATTATATATAATAGTCTATTCCCCGAACAATGAACTATGATAAACAACATTAATCAATCCTCATCTTTAGTCATAATAATAGCCCTCGCTATAAAACTAGGAATAGCCCCTTTTCACTTCTGAGTCCCAGAAGTTACCCAAGGAACACCCTTAATTCCTGGCCTACTTCTCCTCACATGACAAAAACTAGCTCCCATCTCAATCATATACCAAATTTATTCATCAATTAACACAAATATTCTTCTGATCCTATCCATCCTATCCATCATAGCAGGCAGCTGAGGGGGTCTTAACCAAACACAACTACGTAAAATCCTAGCATATTCTTCAATCACCCACATAGGCTGAATAATAACAACCTTAACATATAACCCAAACGTTACAATTTTTTACCTCCTCACATATATTGTTTTAACTACCACTGCATTTCTAGCCCTAAACCTAAACTCAAACACCACGATCCTAATATTATCACACACCTGAAATAAACTCACCTGATTAATACCACTAATATCATCCACCCTCCTATCTATAGGAGGTCTACCCCCACTAACCGGCTTCCTACCCAAATGAATTACTATCCAAGAACTTACCAAAAATAATAACTTCACTATACCTACTATTATAATTATTATAACCCTACTCAATCTATATTTTTATTTACGCCTAATTTACACTACCTCTATAACACTACTTCCCACATCCAATAATACAAAAATAAAATGACAATTCGAAAACACAAAGTCCACACTCCTTATTTCCCCACTCATTATTATTACCACTTTCCTACTACCTATATCCCCAACAGTCTTAACCATTCCCTAGAAATTTAGGTTATATAAGACCGAAAGCCTTCAAAGCTTTTAGTAAGTTAAGCATACTTAATTTCTGAAACACACTAAGGACTACAGAATCTCATTCCGCATCAACTGAACGCAAATCAGTTACTTTAATTAAGCTAAGCCCTTACTAGATTAATGGGACTTAAACCCACAAAAATTTAGTTAACAGCTAAATGCCCCAATCAACTGGCTTTAATCTACTTCTCCCGCCGCAGGGAAAAAAGGCGGGAGAAGCCCCGGCAGAAATCTAACTGCTCCTTCGAATTTGCAATTCAACATGAAAATCACCTCGGGACTGGTAAAAAGAGGACTGAACCTCTGTCCTTAGATTTACAGCCTAATGCTTACTCAGCCATTTTACCTTTTTTTCACTTATGCTCATTAACCGCTGGCTATTCTCTACAAATCATAAAGACATTGGAACCTTATATTTACTATTTGGCGCATGAGCTGGAACCGTAGGTATAGCTATAAGCCTTCTTATCCGAGCCGAACTCGGTCAACCCGGCAACCTGTTAGGTAATGACCACATCTATAATGTTATCGTTACGGCTCATGCATTTGTCATAATCTTCTTTATGGTCATACCCATTATAATTGGAGGCTTTGGAAACTGACTAGTACCCCTAATAATTGGTGCTCCTGACATAGCATTCCCCCGCCTAAATAATATAAGCTTCTGACTTCTTCCACCATCCTTCCTACTTCTTCTCGCATCAGCCATAGTAGAAGCTGGTGCCGGAACAGGTTGAACAGTATATCCACCCTTAGCAGGAAACCTCTCTCATCCAGGAGCCTCCGTAGACCTGACTATTTTCTCGCTTCACCTAGCAGGCATTTCTTCTATTCTAGGGGCTATTAATTTTATTACAACTATTATTAACATAAAACCCCCTGCAATATCTCAATACCAAACTCCTCTATTTGTTTGATCAGTCCTAATTACAGCAGTACTGCTCCTCCTATCCTTGCCCGTACTAGCCGCTGGTATTACAATATTATTAACAGACCGCAACCTCAACACCACCTTCTTTGACCCTGCAGGAGGGGGAGATCCTATCTTATATCAACACTTATTCTGATTCTTCGGACACCCTGAAGTCTATATTCTTATTTTACCTGGCTTCGGAATAATTTCCCACATTGTAACACACTATTCTGGAAAAAAAGAACCATTCGGGTATATAGGCATAGTCTGAGCCATAGTATCAATTGGGTTCCTAGGCTTTATTGTATGAGCTCATCATATATTTACAGTCGGAATAGATGTGGATACACGAGCCTATTTTACCTCTGCCACTATAATTATTGCAATCCCAACTGGCGTTAAAGTCTTTAGCTGACTTGCTACGCTACACGGAGGAAATATTAAGTGATCAGCCGCAATACTCTGAGCCCTGGGCTTTATTTTCCTCTTTACCGTAGGAGGTCTGACCGGTATTGTACTAGCAAACTCATCACTAGATATTGTATTACACGACACATATTACGTTGTAGCTCACTTCCACTATGTCTTATCAATAGGAGCTGTCTTTGCTATTATGGGGGGCTTTATTCACTGATTCCCCCTATTTTCAGGCTATACCCTAGACCAAGTCTGCGCCAAAGTCCACTTTACTATTATATTCGTAGGTGTAAACTTAACCTTTTTCCCACAACATTTTCTGGGCTTATCAGGAATACCCCGACGCTATTCCGACTACCCTGATGCTTACACTACATGAAATATTGTATCATCCACAGGTTCCTTTATATCCCTGGTAGCAATACTACTAATAATTTATATAATCTGAGAAGCTTTAGCCTCAAAACGTAAAGTACTATCAATTGAACAATCTACCTACAACCTAGAGTGACTACATGGCTCTCCTCCACCCTATCACACATTTGATGAGCCAGCCTTCATCAAAGTTAAATAAAAAAGGAAGGAGTCGAACCTCCTGAAACTGGTTTCAAGCCAATTCTATAGCCCCTATAACTTTTTCAATAAGGTATTAGAAAAATTATTTCATAGCTTTGTCAAAGCTAAATTATAGGACATATCCTATATATCTTACATGGCCCACCCAGTTCAACTAGGCCTACAAGATGCCACATCCCCTATCATAGAAGAACTGATTGCTTTCCACGACCACGCCTTTATAATTGTATCCCTAATTAGCTTTCTCGTCCTATATATTTTATTATCAGTACTAACAACAAAACTAACTAGCATTAACATCACAGATGCTCAAGAAATAGAGACTATTTGAACTATCTTACCCGCAATTATTCTAGTCTTAATTGCTCTTCCATCTCTACGAATTCTCTACTTAACAGACGAAATTAATAACCCCTCATTTACTATTAAGTCAATTGGACATCAATGATACTGAACCTATGAATATACAGACTATGGGGGCCTAATCTTTAATTCTTATATACTCCCCCCACTATTTTTAAACCCAGGAGACCTTCGGCTTCTAGAAGTTGATAATCGAGTGGTACTTCCAATTGAAGCCCCTGTCCGTATAATAATTACATCCCAAGACGTCCTACACTCATGAACCATCCCAACACTCGGTCTAAAAACAGATGCAATTCCAGGACGCTTAAATCAAACCACATTTACTGCCATACGACCAGGCGTCTACTACGGACAATGTTCAGAAATCTGCGGTGCTAATCACAGTTTTATGCCTATTGTTGCCGAATTAATCCCACTAAAAATTTTCGAGATAGGACCTGTATTCACTCTATAAATATACCAGATGCACTTTACCTAGTTTACTCTTAA
This sequence comes from Trachypithecus francoisi, assembly GCF_009764315.1. Taxonomy (NCBI): domain Eukaryota; kingdom Metazoa; phylum Chordata; class Mammalia; order Primates; family Cercopithecidae; genus Trachypithecus; species Trachypithecus francoisi. The sequence continues at coordinate 3,874,686 of NW_022681470.1, read as the reverse complement.
GTTATTAAGATCCACTGTATAGCTACTACAGCATTAACCTTTTAAGTTAAAGATGAGAAAGCACTTTCTCTACAGTGAAATGCCTCAACTAAATACATCTACATGATTTATTACCATTATAACCATGCTACCTGCACTATACCTTATTATGCAATTAAAATTACTAAATACAAACTACTATTTAAATCCATCACAAAAAATTCCTAATATACAGACATTTAATAACCCTTGACAACTAAAATGAACGAAAATTTATTTACTCCATTTATAACCCCAACTCTCCTAACTCTACCCGCTGTAGTACCCATTATTCTATTTCCCACATTACTATTTCCAACCTCCAAGCACCTTGTTAACAATCGACTAATTACTATTCAACAAAATCTGATTCAACTTATCTTAAAACAAATAATAATAACTCACAATACAAAAGGACAAACCTGGTCTCTAATGCTAATATCTCTAATTATTTTTATTGCCACAACTAACCTTCTCGGACTACTACCCCACTCATTTACACCTACCACCCAGCTGTCTATGAATTTGGCAATGGCAGTCCCTCTATGGACTGGTACAGTGATTACAGGCCTCCGCTTTAAAACCAAAAACTCCCTAGCCCATTTTTTACCACAAGGCACACCCACATTTCTTATTCCCATACTAGTAATTATTGAAACTATTAGCTTATTTATTCAACCAGTGGCCCTAGCTGTACGTCTAACCGCTAATATCACAGCAGGACATCTACTCATGCATCTAATCGGAAGTGCCATATTAGCATTATTAACCATTAATTTTCTTGCAACTTCACTAACCTTCCTACTCCTCTTGCTATTAACAATCCTAGAGATTGCAGTAGCCCTAATCCAAGCCTATGTTTTCACGCTCTTGGTAAGCCTTTATTTACATGATAATACCTAATGACCCACCAAACTCACCCCTACCATATAGTCAAACCTAGCCCATGACCTCTAACAGGAGCTTTATCAGCTCTTCTAATAACATCTGGCTTAATTATATGATTTCACTTTTATTCCATAATTCTACTAATATTAGGATTATTAACCAACATATTAACAATATATCAATGATGACGCGATATTGTACGAGAAAGCACTTATCAAGGTCACCATACAACACCAGTTCAAAAAGGCCTCCGTTACGGAATAGTCTTATTTATTATTTCAGAAGTTTTCTTCTTTGCAGGCTTCTTCTGAGCATTCTACCACTCAAGTCTTGCCCCTACACCACATCTAGGAGGACACTGACCACCAACAGGCATCACTCCCCTAAATCCCCTAGAAGTACCCCTCCTAAATACTTCTGTATTACTTGCATCAGGGGTCACAATCACTTGAGCTCATCACAGCTTAATAGAAAACAACCGAAAACAAATAATCCAAGCCCTGCTTATTACAATTCTATTAGGCACCTACTTCACCCTCTTACAGATATCTGAATATTATGAAGCACCCTTCACTATCTCTGATGGCATTTATGGCTCAACATTTTTTGTTGCCACCCGGCCAAGGCTTATCTTATTATTATTCAGAAACTGTGCATTCGCGATGTGGCCGTTGGTGCAAGAGGCCCAGCTTTCAGCCTGTCTCAACTTGCAACGTGCCTTCCTCACGAAGCTTCATCATTTCTAGCTTTTGATTTAGAGTGAGAAACATGTGCCTCTTCCTTTTACTTGAACATGTAGAGGCTATTTTAAGGTTACTCACTGGCCTAATTTCAACATTGCTGTGTCTCAGGGAGTAGGGAGGCTGATTGGAGAGATGGGGGATGGGGGTCAGCGAGCAGTCAGAGCATACATAACATTGATTAAGTCCACTATCGTATATGGTCGCAGTTCATGGTGCACCAGGACACTTTCAGTAGTATCATCAGAAATCACTAATCACAGATCCTATAACAGATATAATAATAATGAAAAAGGCTGACACTTTGGGAGGCCAAAGTGAGATAATAGCTTGAAGCCAGGAGTTCAAGACCCACCTGGGCAACATAGTGAGATCCCATCACTACAACAAGTTTTTAAAAAAATTATCTGAGCATCGTGGCATGTGTCTGTAGTCCTACCTACTCAGAAGGCTGAGAGGGATGATCACTTAAGCCCAGAAGGTCAAGGCTGCAGTGAGCTGTGACTGTGCCACTGCACGCCAGCCTGACAACAGAGCAAGACCCTGTTAAAAAAAAAAAAAAAAAAAAAACGAAATACTGTGAGAATTACCAAAATGTGATAGACACAAAGCAAGCACATGTTTATAAAAATTGAAGGTTTGTGGTGATCCTGTGTTGAGCAAGTCTATTGGTACCATTCATAGTATCTGCGAAGCACAGTAAAGTGAAACTCAACAAAACAAGGTATACCTGCATGCTATTTCTCCTGATCCACAGTTTCGCTTTCCGTGATTTCACTTACTTGTAATCAACATTGGTCCAAAAATATGAGATGGAAAATTCCAGAAGTAAACAATTCATAGATTTTAAATTGCGTGCCATTCTGAGCAACAGGATGAAATGTAGCACGTTCCCACCTCATCCAGCCTGGGATGTGAGTGATCTCTGTCTAGTTTATCAGTGCTATGTGCACAACTTGCCCAATAGTCACTTAATAGCCATCCTGGCTATCAGATCCATTGTAGCGTTAAAGCAATACTGTTATGTTCCCGTAACCCTTACTTTACTTTGTAATGGCCACAAAGTGCAAAAGTAGTGATTCTGTCATGTTGTTATAATTGTTCTATTTTATTACTAGTTATTGTTCAGCTCTTACTGTGCCTCATTTATAGATTAAACTTTATCATACATTTGTATGTATAGGAAAAACATAGTTATATGTAGGGTCTGGTACTATCCATGGTTTCAGGCATCTACTGGGGGTCTTGGAACTGTCCTCTGTGGATAAAGGGGGACTGCTGTATGGTATTTTGTAGTGGTATCCAGGTCATCCTTGGTAAGGGAAATCTGTGCTTATAAGGCCATCCTAGGCACCACAGCCACGTTGTTTATGAGCCCATGAGCAAGCATTTGAGTAGCTGGGTAAAGAGGCCAACCATGTGGTGCTCAGGTGATAAGTAAGGTAAGAGCTTCCTCTCTAGTAAAGGTGTTTTGATAAACATTCACATAAAACCCCACAATTCAGATACACTGGTCTCATTCTAAGAATTTCATCTACATGCTTTTCCCTCATATTTCTTCTCATCAACTCTTGTTTTTTCCAAGTCCTGGCCATGTCGCCACATATTTACCCCTGCGATTATGCCTCAGGCCACCTCTCCTGTTAGGAAAAGTGGGAAAATTATCGTACTTGAAGATTTTTATGCTTGGAGGCCTTTTCTTCCCCACTGTTCCTCACGATTACACGTGGATGGAGCTGTAGTACCACAGCTGTCCACATCTGGATTCAGAGCGATCTGTACATCTTTCTCATATTTTTTTCTTTATAGTCAGTGGGGAACTCCCCACATCTAGGCAAATGGGAGCCGAGTCAGCTGTTCGCATGCTTATTTGTGCATTTCGGCATCCCAAGACCAGTTCTGTACTTACACTTCATGACAGAGTTCATTTGAGCACTTTTGACTTCCTAGTGTTAGAGATAAGACTAACACTCAGCTTTAAGAGGCAACCCAGGTTTCATGGTTGCTTGGTGTTTGGGGGTCAGAAGTTCAGTTTCTGCCAGTACCTAAACCATGAGCTGTTTCTCAAGAGAACTGTTACTTGCCCAAGAGTACGCATTTGCTTCCAAACTGTAGAGGCATCTGCTGATATTCCCCCATCAGAACTTCCACAATCACACAGCCTCCTCATCTGCCACAGACATATCAAGCACCTTTAGATCTGTTAGGTCATAAGAGCCAGATCTCAGCCCCGTTTGCATCACCTGGACCATCTAGACAGGCTCTTCACCCTGGACCCCATTCTGGCTGACTTTCAGGTCCCTCTGCGTATTTGGAGAAGCACATCCAAATTATGTGTGGTACATGTTGCCTCCAGAATCCAACGTGTGCCGTGAGAAGGCACATCCCTTTCTTGTGGAAGAAGTATAAAAAGCAGGAACTCGTCTTTGACTCTCAACAGTGCATCATGTACCCCACAACTCATGGGATTTCTCTCTCTTACCTTTTTTTTTTTTGGTAGGGACAAGGTCTTGCTATGTTGCCCAGCCTGGTCTTGAACTCCTTGCCTCAATCAATCCTCCCAAAGTGCTGGGATTACAGGTGTGAGCCAGCAGACTTGGCCTTGTCTCCTTTATCTTTTGTTTTTGAGACACAGTCTTGGTCTGTGGTCCAGGCTGAAGTACAGTGGCGTGATCTCAGCTCAATGCAACCCCTGCCTCCCAAGCTCAAGCAATTCTTGTGCCTCAGCCTCCCGAGTTGCTGGGATTCCAAGCATGCACCACCATGCCTGGCTAATTTTTGTATTTTTAGTAGAGACGGGATTTTGCCATGTTGGCCAAGCTGGTTTCAAACTCCTGACCTCAAGCAATCCACCTCCCTCAGTCTCCCAAACTGCTGGCATTACAGGTGTGAGCCACGACACTTGGCCTTGTGTCCTTTATCTTACTAATATATCTGCAGTATCTGCTACCTCCTGCCCTCCGGGTCATGTATCATCAATGTAGTGGACCAGCATGATGTTCTATGAGATGATGATAAAAAACAAACTCCATGACAGCAGGATCATAGAGTGGTCCTGAAGCAAGAAGGGAGGTGGATTACAGTATTCCCCGGGTGAAAGCAAACGGCCTCTGCTCCTTTCTGCCTGCTGGGTTTCTTGCCCAGGGCCACAGACAATGTAGTGAAACCAGACTTGAGCCTCAGTCAGTCTGATCGCAAAGCTCATGTTATTTGCTCTGCAGGTATCAGAGTGTTGAGGGATGGTGGTGAAAGCTCCCGTGTCACATGTACTTTTTGAGTTTTACTGTTTTCTGTACAGTGTAATATATTTAAGTGTCTGGAATTCAAAACTCATTCAGGTTGGAACAGCAGTTTGTTAAAGGTTTACATGATAGTGGTGTGGGGAGGAGGGAATAATTTGCTAAGTGAATGGCTGCTTATCAGATGCTGAGGGTGGTATGGATTTGTTTCTTTGATGAGAATACATTGTGGGGGGAGATAGCCACTATTGATTAACCTCATAATATTCTATCAGTGCCCAAAACTCATCAATCTTCTGAACAGTTCAACCAAAAAACTTAAATTGAGTTATTCTAGGTGTTGCAGGTTCCCTGGAAAGGAAACTCTGAGATGAAGGTTAGCATGCAGGAAGTTTACTGTTAAGTGCTCCGGGATCAATACCTTTGGTGTTTCTGTCATGATGTAGTTCTCAATGCCATGGTGAATGGAGTATCGTATGGGTCCTATCTCAGGAGAATGAGTAGTTCACATCTGATCAGTTCACTCCAGTATTTCCCTTTCTCTAAGTCTTTCTACTTATTTCTATACATTATAATAAAGGGTGACTGTCCTCTCAAGTTCATTTAATGCATTCGTATCAACAATTGAATATGACTTAGAGTTATGCTTACACTTCCTTGGTCTAACACTCTCAGAATTCATTTTTTCTATACATATTCTTAGGGTATTGCTTATATGAGTTGGCAAAATTCTGCAGTTATTTTTCTGTGTAACCCTTCCTCTCCTGAGTTTGACTTTCGTATTGCTGTCTAGAACTTGGTAGCATCTAAATCTGTCTAGAAACAACGTGTTTGTTGAGATAGAGCATGATAAGAACTGGGTTATGCTTGCAACATAACCCCTCAGTACAAGTCTTATAGCTGGGCATGGTGTTGCATGCCTGTAGTACCAGCTACTCAGGAGGCTGTTGGGGAGGATCATTTGAACCCAGAACTTCAAGCTCAACATTGTGAGATCCCATCTCTAAAGTTAAAAAAAAAAAAAAAAGGAATACAGAAATCATAGACCTAAATATAAAATGCAAAATTCTGAAACTCATAGAAGATAACTAACATAGGAAAAAAAAACTAATTAACCTTGCATATGGCTGTGACTCTTTGGATAAACACCAATGGTATGATTCATGAAATAAATCATTGAAAAGTTGGACTTCATTAAAATTAAAAACTTCTGCTCTGTGAAAGACAATGTCAAGAGAATGAGAAGGCAAGCCACACACTGGGAGAAAAAATTTACAAAAGAGAGATCGAATAAATAATTGGTATCCAGAATATACAAAGAAGGCTTAGAACGCAACAATAAGAAAATAACCAGATTTAAAAATGGGCAAAAGATCTGAACAGACACCTCTCCAGAGAAGATAAATGGATGACAAAAAAGCATATGAAAAAAATGTTCAACATCATATGTCATTAGAAAATGCAAATTAAAACAATAAGATACCACTACACACTTACCAGAATGGTCAAAATCCAGAACACTGACAATATCAAATCTGACAAGGATATGGAACATCAGGAAGTCTCATTCATTGCTGATAGAAGTCCAAATGGTGCAGCCACTTTGGAAGACAGTTGTTTGGCAGTTTCTTACAAAACTAAACATACTCCTACTGTACGACCCAGCAGTGGTACTCACTGGTATTCACCCAAATGAGGCTGAGGTGGGAGGATTGGTTGAGCCTGGGAAGCTGAACTTGCAGTGAGCTGTGATGCTGCTGCTGCACTCCAGCCTGGGTGATAGAGTGAGAACCTGTCTCAAAAGGTTAAAAAAAAAAAACAAAAAGCAAAAATAGTTAAAAAAAAAAAAAAATACTGTGGCCGGGTGTGGTGGCTCACACCTGTAATCCCAGCACTTTGGAAGGCCGAAGCGAGCGGATTATAAGGTCAGGAGTTTGAGACCAGCCTGGCCAACATAGTGAATCTCCTTCTCTACTAAAAATACAAAAATTAGCCAGGCATGGTGGTGCGCACCTGTAATGCCAGCTACTTGGGAAGCTGAGGCAGGAGAATCACTTGAACCTGGTAGGCGGAGGTTGCAGTGAGCCGAGATCATGCCATCGCACTCCAGCCTGGACAATAGAGTGAGACTCTGTCTCAAAAAAAAAAAAAGAAAAGAAAAGAAAATACTGTGGGGTTTATAACATGTAATAAAAGTAAAATGGATGAAAACAATGGCACAAAGGATGGGAGTAGGGATTAGAAGCATAGTGTTTTAAGATTCTTATACTTAAGAATGGTATATATACAAATAATATACCACTAAATGGTATATTATTTGCCAGAAAAATGTGATAAATTAATGATTGATATTGTATACCAACCACATTAGAAAAAGACACAAACCTATAAAAACGAATAGGGGAGATAATGTGGAATCACTAAAAAAATACTTTATTAATACAAAAAAGGACAGAAGAAAAGGAGAAAGGAAAAGAAAATATATAACTTTAAAATGTATAACAACTTAAGATAGCAAACAAATAGCAAGACTGTAGATTTAACTCTAAAGATATCAATAATTACATTAAATACAAATGGTCTAAATATCCCAATTAAAGAACAGAAATTGTCATATTGGATAAAAATATAAGACCTAACTACAGACTGTCTACCAGTAGCCCATATGAAATATGAAGACACAGATTGATTAAAAGTAAAAGGATAAAAAAAGATAAACCATGCTAATAGTAGTCAAAAGAAAACCAGGTTGGCCATATTAATAGCAGATAACAGGAATTCAGAACAAGGAAGGTATAAAGAGACTCATTACATAGTGATAAAGAAGGTATAATAATCCTAAATGTGGATTTACCTTTAAAACAGCTTCAAAATACATGAAACAAAAATGGATAGAACTAAACAGAGAAACAGCAAACCCCTAACTACAGCTGGAGATTTCAACACTCCTTTCTCAGAAATTTATAGGACAGGTAGAGAGAAAATCAGTAAGGATACAGAATACCTAAACTATGCTATCAACCAGCTCAGTCCATTTGACAATACTACATCCAACAACTTTTAAACCGTAAAGGTCCAACTGCACTTCTTCCATGCTGATTCCATCACAATTTCATTCTATCAAAGGTCAACTTGGCCCTCTTTTCAGTCCCAATCGCCTCTACCCAAGTCTAGACCTCATTATCACAGAACTGGATTGTTCACTACTGTGTATAATTTTTCCATATGGCCCATTTACATTTAATCTCTCTATTCCAAATCACTTGACAAATTGCTATTGAATTAAATTCAAAAACAACCGTGACTCCTTTATACAAAAGGGGTAAAGTCAAAATTCCTAAGCCTTTCATTAAAGCCCTCTGGAGGGCACATGTGCAGGCATGAGCGTGTGTGTGCGCGCGCACACACACACACACACAAAACCCCCACTACTTCCCTCTACATGCACCAAGATATTTCCTCATTATCCCTTCAACCTCACAAATTCATTCCCATTTCCAAACCTTGGCTCATCTCCCCCTATACCTGGAATACCTTAGCCCTTCATCCTTAAACTCCAACCTTTAGGACTCAACACAAGCCCCTTTGCCGTGCTGCGAACATTCTCGTGATAGGTGTCTACATCACTCAGTGTGTGTGATGGAGTCTCACTCTGTTGCCCAGGCTGAAGTGCAGTGGTGCGATCTCCACTCACTGCAACCTACACCTACCCGGTTCAAGCAATTCTCCTGCCTCAGCCTCCCGAGTAGCTGAGACTACAGGCGCAGACCCCCACACCTGGCTAATTTTTTGTATTTTAGTAGAGACGGGGTTACACCATGTTGCTCAGGCTGGTCTCCAACTCCTGAGCTCAGGCAATCCACCCGCTGCAGCCTCCAAAAGTGCTGGAATTACAGACGTGAGCCACCGCGCCCAGCCTAGAATGTATAACCCTGTATCTTGTATTGTTGTTTATGGGCTGTATTTACATGCCAGTTCCACAAGTTGATATATTGGTAGCGTCTACTTTGGTTTGAATCCCAGTTTTGCCACTACTAGCTACTCAGTCTAAAGAAAATTGCTTGCTCTTTTTTTTTTTTTTTTTTTTGAGACGGAGTCTCACTCTAGCCCGGGCTGGAGTGCAGTGGCCGGATCTCAGCTCACTGCAAGCTCCGCCTCCCAGGTTCACGCCATTCTCCTGCCTCAGCCTCCGGAGTAGCTGGGACTACAGGCGCCGCCACCTCGCCCGGCTAGTTTTTTTTTTTTTTTGTATTTTTTAGTAGAGACGGGGTTTCACTGTGTTAGCCAGGATGGTCTCGATCTCCTGACCTCGTGATCCGCCCGTCTCGGCCTCCCAAAGTGCTGGGATTACAGGCTTGAGCCACCGCGCCTGGCCGAAAATTGCTTACTCTTTTTGAACCGTTCTGTATCTGTAGAATGGGTTGATAATACCTGCCTTACAGTATTCTGAGGAGTAAATGAAGCATCTGGGTAAAAATCTCTAACTTTGCCAAGCACATAACAAATATGCAATAAAAATAAGTTCCTTTCTTCTATGTTCTCCCACATGTAGGTGGGTGAAATCATGTCAGAAATGTTTGCTTAGCTATATCCTGCCTCATTCCAAGCAATATGCCTAACAGTGAGAGACATTCAGTAACATTAGAAATAACAGTTTTTTATATGGAGCCCCTAATACTCAGCTTCCTGAAGGAGTTAGCCTACATCAGGTGAACATGATGGGCAGCAGGGTCAGAAAAACCTGACTTCAAATCCCAGCTCTGCTGCTAACAGCTGTGTAAACTTTCTCAAGTTGCTTAACCTGCCTGAGCTCCTCATCTGAGTTTCCTCATCTACAAGGAAGGGTTGCTGTGAAGATCCACTAAGATAATGCATGTAAGCATTTGGCATGCTGCCTAGTACATAGCAATGCTCAATTAGTATTCATTTTCTTTTTTTTTTTTTTTTTTTTTTTGAGACGGAGTCTCACTCTATCACCTAGGCTGGAGTGCAGTGGTGCGATCTCAGCTCACTGCAAGCTCCGCCTCCCAGGTTCAAGAGATTCTCCTGCCTCAGCCTCCCGAGTAGCTGTGACTACAGGTGCCTGCCACCACACTTGGCTAATTTTTGTATTTTTAGTACAGAAGGGGTTTCACCCCTGTTGGTCAGGTCGGTCTCGAACTCCTGACCTCAGGTGATCTGTCCACCTTGGTCTCCCAAAGGCTGGGATTACAGGTGTGAGCCACCGTGCCTGCCAGTATTCATTTTCAATAAGTATTCATGCTCATAAAGGTTAGCTTTTTTTATTTCTGCCAATACTTATCAGTAATATCATTATTACTGTTGCCTTGGGAACCACTATCAAAATGATGTAAGGCTGTCAGGATAGAGAGCTCTTGAGGAATCTCAGAGAAGCCTGAGACGTACACAGGGAAAAATAATCACAGCTCTTCTGTGAATGTATCCATCTGTCCTTTGTCAAGAAAATGACACCTTAACTAGGATTATATATGGTTTGATTGTTACCATAGGGACATGGAGAGCATTTTAAAATGTATTGTACTTAATTTCATCTTTAATATTATTTTTCTAATTTGCAGTTTCTGTAACCTAACAGCTATGTTTGCAATAGAGACGTTTGGACTGATTCCCAGGTAATGAGCAATGCCTAACTGGACTTTAATTAGGGAATTTCTAAGATACAAGTGGCAGCTAAAAAGGAAAAGCAGCTCCCCCCGTGTCTCCCGGAAGCAGCCTGTGCACTGAGTTTTCAGGGCCCCAGCTTAAATCTTATTATGAAAAATATTATTATACAGTATATAATATGCAAATGAATTCTAAAACAACACCACCACAAAAACGTATGAAGTGTTCACTGCAAAGTCAATGGTTTTAATCAGTCTATATTTAGATTTGGGGGGCTATCTGTGAAATCTGTCTTCCCAAATGACAGAAACTTGCTGTCCCTGAAGCCCTGTTAACTTCTGCCCCCTCTGTGACATCCTAAAAACTGTATGTGTGGATAGTGTGTATACAGGGACACAGCAGGAAGGAATTCCTGAGAACTGTTACTGCGGCCAAGGTCCCCTTTCGTGCCATCCCGCTCAACAGCCACTGTCTTCCTATCAGACCTGTCTCAGCTGCTCCTACTTGGCAGATGCCAGAATGCAGTGGTAGGGATTGGGAGGTGACAGTGGCTGTGCCCTCTGCTCTAAGCCTGGTCAGCTTTCAACCACAGACCCTCATTCTGATGCATTTAGGAAACAGTCAAGGGAGTTCCCTGGACTCAGCTCCAGTCCCTTGGAGGGCAGAATGAAAAGTCCTGATACTGAAGTTAGAACCCCAAATGACTTTGCTACTCTGTTTTGGGCCTGGTGTTTGGAATTTGGGTATTTGGGTTTTGTTTTATGGGGTTTTTTTGGGGGGTGGAGCGGGGCAGGATTGTTAAATAAGGGCATAAGGAAAACAAGCTATTCATGGCCCCACTGTAAATATGACTGGCTTCTGGGGTTTCTGTGCTGACGGAGTGTTAATAGTGGGAATAACCTGCAAATGAAGTCAAGAGTTGTTCCTACATAACCTTGGGAAGCAGGCACAACCTTTTCCTAGTGACTTTTCTTCCTCATGGGGTTGGTATGTTTGACTTAGGTGAATATTAACATATATGCCCACCCAAGTACCCACCAACCAAAGAAAGAGTCAAGTGAGTTAGCGGGGAGAAAGGCAAAGGAGGAGGATCTCACCCACCTGCCCCCACTCTCACCTGCCAGCAGCTAGAGTCCAGCAGCCAGGGCATATGAGCACAGCATACAGGACAGTCTATTTGGTTAGTGACTGTAGGTTAGCCTCCAGTAACACCTGGGCCCTGAAGGGTAGCAGAGGCACACCAGGGCTGGCTGGTGGTTGATTATTTCCTTAATAATGGAGCCCTTTTCTTGAGCAGCGACTGGAGATGAGTTTGTAGAAGGCAGAGCTCGGCACTTCCTTGCTCCTAGCCCAGCACTCAACCCCACCACTTTCCCAGCGTTTCCATTCTGCTCTCTGGAATTGCCATCCTTTAACCAGCAAACTCACCCAGATCTTCACCCCTCCTCTGAGCTCTCCCTCTCTCTCCTTAGGGGTAACCAGGCTCTCCCCGGAAGAGACTGCTCCACCTTCGGGCCAATCAAGTGGTGCTCTTTTCTTTTACCGCCCATGTACCTCAGGGGGTCCTATTACCAATTCCAGATCATTATTTATCCTCGTTCTTGTGAAACAAAACCGAAAAACCAACACAAAACATACCCTGATCCTTTGAGGCTCATGGCGTCTGCTGCAGGCTCAGCTGTCTGTCTTCATCACCATGTCCTCTCTACAGTCTGCTGCATTCATTCTCAACTTTGGCCCCGTCACACTGGTTTCCTCTCCACATCAAGTCCCACTCTCAGTGTTCGCATCCAGCATCCAAAGTCGTGGCCTTACCACATCCTTGGTGACCTCCCTCTACTGCACTTCAGCCATCCACTCCCACAGTTGCACCTTCCACACTGTCATTACTTGTAACTTCTCTGCTTCCTAAAGCATCAATCCAGACATCACATCCTATTCTCTGATCACGACCTCCTGTCCTTCCAGCTTGTTAATTCCACGACACCCCCCTTCACCCTCCCTGGAACCTCCACCTCTACTTTCAGTCTCTCTTTTTGTACTTTTGTACTTTGCATTTCCTTACGTTTCAAAGTCCATTATTTCAAGAACACTTCCAGTACACCCTCACCCCTCTGGGATTTGTTCCTCCCTCTGGCAAATCTCCAACTACCTACTTTCTCTGTGACTACACCTGAGCAGCATTCTCTGTAACAGCGATTTCAGATTGTATCTAATTAGCTTCCTCCGCAAACCTGCTTTCCTTAATCATCATCAGGTGAGCTTGTTTCCACTCTCACAGAGAAATTAGAAACCATGAGACAGGAATGCCCTCTATTCCTGATTGCAAACAGAAAAATCTACTAACATCTATATCCATCCTCTCCTCTTTCCGTCCTGTTACAACAAAGGAAATATGATTCCTCCTTTTAAATATAATTCTTCCACCTATGCTTTGCACACTATCTGTTCCTCTCCACTTACTGAGGAAACTTTCAAATTAATTATTCCTTCTCTCTTCTGTATATTCAACTTTCCCTCTCAACTAGATCCTTCTAATAGGTTTTTGGTGACCCTCAAGTTTCTCCTTTGCAGCACAAAACTTCTCAAAGGTATTGTCTACACTCACAGTCTCCATTTCCCTGTGTCCAGCCGCCTTTCTCCAATCCATCCAGTCAGGTTTCTATCTCTTCACTCTACCGATTAGTTCATTGAAATAGCTTTGGCCTTCATTGAGCTAATTGATATTTTTCAGTCCTCATATTATTAGATCTTTCTTCAGCGTTGACTCTTCCTTTGGCTGTTGTATCACACCATGGGTTTTCCCAAACTTCTGTAGCCACTGCCTCTCTCTCCCTAGTAAAGAAAGCCTCAGCCTCCTTTAGCAGCCTTTAAATGTTGGCCTCTCATGAGGCTCAGTTCTGTCCTGAGCTTCTCACTCTGGCAAGCTCATCCACAATTATGACTTCAGTTAGCATCTATATGCACATGACTCCCCAATAATATCTCTAGAACAGTCCAGAGCCAGACATCCTATTGTCTACTTAACTTCTCTTAGATGTCTCAAAGACTAGTCAAACTGGACATGTCCAAAAGTGAACTCATGATCTTATCATACGCTCCCCTATCCCATTATTTAATCTATCTTAAAACTGATCCATTAGGGCAATTACATATAGCCATATAGATTGTCCTTGCACGGCTCCAGGAAAATCCATTCACACAGGCTATGATAGGAATGGTACCCTGTTTTCCAATGTTCCCTCCTACACTTGTTCCCTGTACAATTCGTCCCATGAAATGTACATCCAACTATGCAAGCCAAACTTCTAGGAGTCAAAAACCAAAACCAAAACCAAGAAACCAAGGATTTACATTCATTTCTCTTTCTCTCTCTCTCTCTCTCTCTGTTTCTCTCCAGTTCATCCAATCCACAACTATCTCCCATTCATTTAATCCCCTAAATCATCCTTGAATGGATCCACTTCTTACTCCATCACCACCTCCTTAATCCAGGCTACCATTATCTCTGCAATAGACTCCTAACCAATCTCCCCTCATCTACTCCTACGTTCTTCTAGCTTATTCTCCTCACTGGAGCTAGAGTAATTTTTTCAATGCTAGTTTTAGTAGCTTGAAACATTCACATTTCTGTCCATAAAATTAAATAGTAGCTTGAAACATTCACATTTCTGTCCATAAAATTAAAACTCCTTAAGGAGTTTTGGCCTACAAATCCTTGCATGATCTAGCCCCTACCTACTTTTCGAGTCTCATCGTGGATCATGTCCTTCACATTTTCTCAGCTCCAGACCGAGCAACTTTCTTTCAGTCCTGTTCTTCTCCATGCTCTCTCCCATAGCAGGACCTCTGCACATGCCATTTCCTCTATCTAGAATCCTCCGTCCTCTATTTACCTACACTTCACTTTACGAACTTCACTTCTATTTATTCATCAGATTTTAAGATAATTACCTTTTTCCCATGAAGGCATTTCTTGATCCATTTACCAGGTTAAATCCTGCTTTAAGAAGCTTTCGTTGCCTTGTATATTTATCCTTAGTTCTTACCACAGTTGCAATTTTTTTATTTATTTTCTCATTATTTGATGAATGATTATATCCCACTAAAATATAAGCTCCCCAAGGATGGGGACCATGTCTGTTTTCACTCGTCATTGTATTGCTAGAACAATGCACAGTGTCAGGCAGATAGGAGATGGTGAAGTGGCTTAACTAAGTTCTCAGAAGGAAATCATACACTGGGGACAGATTAAGTTTATAGCCACAGAGGCCAAGGTGAGACAAAGGAAGCCTGGGGAAACTATAACATTGAAACCAAATAATTATGGTTTAAAAGGGACTCCAAAACTAATGTCAGATACCAGGACACCAGATAGAAAACAGCACAGTGTCTGGCTTAAGAAATAAATCCCCTCTGATCAGAAGCATTCATGCAGGCCCAGCGTGGTGGCTCATACCTTAATCCCAGCACTTTAGGAGGCTAGGTTGGACAGATTGTTTGAGCCTAGAGTTGAAGACAAGCCTGGGCAACATGGCAAGACCCCATCTCTATTCCTGTCCCAAAAAAATAGCCAGGTTTCGTGATGCATGTCTATAGTCCCAGCTACTTGGGAGGCTGAGGTGGGAGGATCGCTTGAACCTGGAAGGTCGAGGCTGCAGTGAGCCGTATTCATGCCACTGCACTCCAGCGTGAGCAACAGAGAGAAACCTCATCTCCAAAAACAAACAAACCAACAAAAAAGTACCCATGCAGAGTTCTAGGTGAAGAGGCAGATGTCTGGCTAGAGTAAGTGCTGCACACACACACACAGACACACACACACACACACCTGGCTGACCCTCAGGTACCTCAAATTAAATATGCACCAAAGTAAGCCAACCATATACGCACATACTCTCAAAAAAGTGCTCCTCCCTCTGAATTTCCTCCATCCGTGAATGGCAACACCATTCTCACAGTAACCTAACTCCAAAGCATGGAAGGAAGATAGATAACCTTTATTCCTTCATATTTCTCAAACCCCACATCTTAATAATCACCAAGATCGATCCAATCTAACTTCTAAATGTGTCTTAAATATATCCACTTCTCTCCATTTCTTCAGCCATTAATTTTGTTAAGACTCTCATTATAGCTTACCTCGATTATTCAAATACTTCGTAACTGCTTTTTCTACCTTCACACTCATACTTTGCTTTCTTCCATTCTTCACACTCCAGAGTCATCCCTGTAAAATGTCAATCCTATATCATCCCTCTGAAGCGCTCTCCTGCCTTAGGCTAAAACCCACTCTCTAGCTTGACTTAAGCAGTTTTTCCAATCTGGCCCTGCCCACCTATCAATCCTCATCTCTAACCACTCCTCTTGGCACCTGAGCTCCTGTCATACTGAAGGAGCTGCAGTTCCAGAATGTCTAGGAGTGGTCCTGAGGTGTTACCAAGTTTTCATGCCTTCCCATACCCTTCTCCTTTTGTCTGAAACACTGTTCCCACCTCGGTCTCTTCCTCCACTCTTATCTAGCTAACTAGGTAACTCCTACTCCCACTCATACTCATACCCAGCTAACTCCTACCTAGGCTTAGCTCAGGCATCCCCTTCCCTGGCCTTCCATGATGTGTGACTCCCACAGAACTTCCTGCCCAGGCTCAGTTCAAACATCCCCTCTACTGGAAGGCCTTCCATGATGTATGGCTCCCACAAAACTTCATTTTTGGCCGGGCGCAGTGGCTCACGCCTGTAATCCCAGTACTTTGGGAGGGCGAGGTGGGCAGATCACTTGAGATCAGGAGTTCGAGACCAGCCTGGCCAACATGGTGAAACCCCAACTCTACTAAAAATACAAAAATTAGCTGGGTATGGTGGTGCCTGCCTGTAATCTCAGCTACTTGGGAGGCTGAAGCAGGAGAATGGCTTGAACCTAGGAGATAGGCGTTCCAGTGAGCCATTGCACTCCCGGCTGGGTGACAGAGTGAGACTCCATCGCAAAGAAAATAAAAGATAACTTCATTTCCTCTTCTCACTGCATTGATCACCTTGTGTATTTTCCCGCCTGATCAGCCTCAAACACTAAAAGGTAAACACCGTGAGGCTGGACAGTGCGTCTTATGCATCTTTGTTCTATGTCAATGGCATAGTAGCTAGCCATTCAAAAATTGTTTAAAGAAATTAACAGCCGAAGTGTGAACAATGACTTCTAATGCCTCTTATTTTTCTGATTCCAGTCCAAGTGTCTACCTGGTGGCTTCTTTCCTCTTCGTCCTGATGCTGCTCGTCTTCACTATTCTCGTTTTGAGCTACTTTCGGTACGTGAGGATTTATAGACAATATATTTATAAACCACCTCACAAACCTCAAAGAAAACATAAGAAGAATTAGGAAAACAGAAAGTTTGTTTATTACAGATATATGTATATAGAGAAACAGTGTATTTTATACTTAGATTGAGAGTGTTAGTATTTAGTATTAAGAATACTAAATATAAGCTCATAGTAGGCACTGAATTCAAGATCTGAAAAATATTCTTGAACCCTCTCCAAAATAGAAATATTTTCATATATAGTGTGTTATTAAATTAATCCTTTATGTGTTTGCCTTCATTTTAAAGGTACTCTGTGTACTCTTACATGGCATGAAAAAATAAATTTGACTGTTATAATCCTTTGTAAGAATGAAAGTGAAATTTTGAAAATATATTTATGTGTCAAGTATTATTTTGCATGAAACTTTTCACATGAAACCTTATATGACTGTAGTTAATTTATATATAAAGGATTTTTAAAAGTGTGTGGATTTAAATAACCTGCCCTAAACAGATTTTTTTCTACTGGTAAATTCACATATGAAATGTAAAATATATTATATTAGAAATGAGCAGCTGATGTTCTAAATTTTATTTTATTTTATTTTATTTTATTTTATTTTGACAAGGTCTTGCTGTGTTGCCCAGGCTGGTCTTGAACTCCTGGGCTCAAGCAATTTTCCAGCCTTTCATGGGATTACAGGCGTGAACCTGTAAAATTTGGAGCTACACCTAAACTTTAATTCTAAGTTTTAAATTTTGACTTTGATGCTCAAAATAAGCTTCTTAATTTGTCCAAATATTACCACAGTCTTCTAAATAATTAGTATTTGTATGTATCAGTCTGGATTCAACTAGAGAAGCAGAACTAGAAGGAGGAGTGTGTGTGTGTGTGTGTGTACGTGTGTGTGTGTGTGCGCGCAGGCGCGTGTGTGTGCTTACTCTCCTCTAAAGAGATTTATTTTAAAAGAATTGGATTGTGTGATCGTGGAGGCTGGCTAAACAAGTCTGAAATCCACAGTGCAGGCAATCAAGAATGGAAGATCACAAGCAAGATGAAATTCCATGGGCATTGATCAAAGCTGTTGTCCACAAAGAATTTCTCATTTTACCAAAATCAAGAACAAGACAGATACTCACTGTTCATCACTGTTTTGAAAGTTCTGACATCATGAGAGAAACATAAAATAAACAGTACAAATGCTGGGACAAAAGGGACAAAATCCTCTCTTTAAATAATATTATGTGCTAAGAAAGCCCAAAATTCACAACAAGTTTTACCAGAATAAGAGAATGTGATGGCTCTATACTGGACAAATATTTACAAATCAATACTTTCTCTATAATAGTTATCTGTTGGCAAGAGAAATAATCTATTCATTGTAGTGACAAATTATATAAATTTAATATGAGAAGAACATGACTTTAAAATATGTAGTGAAAGAGGTGAAACAAGATCTCAAACTAGATAGCAGGGGAAGACAAACTACCCAATAGAAAATGACCAAAGTTTCAGTCGTCTCACAAAAGAGCATATCCAAACGGCCAATCAACATATTTAAAACAACTTTTTTTAGTGTTTATTATACGCCAGGAACTTTTCTAATAACTAAACCTCCTCAATAACCCTGTGAAACAAGAACTATTATGATCCCGTTATGGAGATGATGCGGAAATTGGCACAGAGAGGGTAAATAAATCTACTAAGGTTGTATCATTGGTGAGTGATGAAACTGGAATTCAAACTCAGGCAGACTGGCTTCAAAATCAGGTACTTATCCACTAAGGAAGCTCAGCCAGAGCTTCTGTCAGTCAGAAAGATACAAACCAAAGTCACGGTGTGGCAGCATTTTTCACCTGACAGCAAAAACTCCAAAGGGTAATAATACTCTTGAGAAGGAATGGGGGTCAGGGATAGGAAGGAAATTATCTTGCAGTTCTGAAGGAAATGTAAAATCGCTATAGTTTCTTTTTAAGCAATCTGGCAAAATCTGTTAAAATTAAAAATACAGACTCTCTTGGACCCAGCAACCCCACTGTTAGGAATCGTTCCACATGGTGGGATGGGGAGGACCAATATATCAGGATATGTGTATGCGTGTGGGTGTAGATGGATGGATGAATAGATAGAGATGCTATGCATATAGATAGATACAGATATACAGACAGAGAGATGGCATCATTAGTTGCTGTGGCAAAACTCTAGAAATAGAGAATTGACACCTACCAACAGGTGAACAGGGAGTGGTTGAATAAATGATTGTACGTTGACCACATAGTGGGTGCTAAATGATTTAGAAGATTTTTCCACAAGGTTCTGTTAAAGGAGAAGAGCAACCTACAGAGAAGCATCTATAGTATGATCCTATTGTTATGCAAACAAAATAAATGTTGTGTGATTGAGAACATGGAGGAAAGCATGGCAGTGATATGGAAGGGGGGCCAGGGAAGTGCTGGGTAGAGAAAGGCTGGTCCCTGGCTAGGGATCCACCCTCGGGCCTGTGCGCACAGACCTAGGTGAGGACAGGCACTCCTGCCTTCATGCCCAAATGTTGCATTTCCCAAGAACACCCTGGCCTGCCACGTCCCCATCCTGTGCCTATAAAAACCCCAGGACCCTAGTGGGCAGAGACAACAAGTGACTGGACGTCGAGAGGAACACACATCAGCAAAAGAACACACAGGCGGCTGGATGTCGAGAGAAGCACATGAGCTGAACAGCACAGCTGGGAGGCCATTGACCAGCGGAACCATGCGGAGTCTGGGAGTTTGGCCGGGATGGTCGGAGGACAGCCTGGCTGCCAAGTGCTCAACTCCAGGGGAAAACCATCTCCCTTCTGGCTCCCCCATCTGCTGAGAACTATTTCCACTCAATAAAACCTTGCATTCCTTCTCCAAGCCCATGTGTGATCTGATTCTTCGGGTACACCAAGGCAAGAAACCCAGGAGACAGAGAGCCTGTGTCCTTGCAATAAGGCAGGGGTCTCCTGGAGCTGATTAACACGAGCTGCCTATGGACAGCTAAACCGAAAGAGAACCCTGTAGCACACACCCACTGAGGCTTCAGCTGTAAACATTCGCCCCTAGACACTGCCCGTGATTGGAGCCCCACAACCTGCCCGTCTGCATGCTCCCCCAGAGGTGTGAGCAGCAGAACACCAAAGAAGAAAGCCACATGCCCATCACATGCCCTGCGAGGGGATAAGGGAACCTTCCCCGTTTCAGCAGTACACATACCACTCTGTTTACACTGTGTGTGCGGGCATGTATGTGTGTGTACATGACGGGGTGTGGGGCTGGATCAAGAGATGTAAAGAGCGAGAAACAAGGCCATCCAAACCGGGGTGAAGAGGAACAATAGAAAAGCAGCCTGGAAAATGTTCTTTCTATGTAAACCAATATGTTTTCATGTAAAGACAAATGAAGTCACCGAACTTCAAATGATGTCATTTTTTGAGGAAAATATTTTTTAATTGACATAATAATTGTACATATTTATGGGGTACATAGTGCTGTTTTTATACATATAATGTGTAGTGACCAGATCAGGTAACTAGCAGATCCATTATCTCAAAGGTTTCTCTTTTGCTTGTGTTGGAAACATTCAATATCCTCCTCCTAGCTATTTGAAACTCTGTATCATTATTAAGTGACAGTCATCTACAGTGCTATAGAACACTAGCACTTCTTCCTTTTATCTAGCTGTAATTTGTATGCTTTAACACAGGGGTCTCCAACCCCCACTGCAGCATTACCACCTGAGCTCCACCTCCTGTCAGCGGCCTCCTGTCAGCGGCGTTAGATTCTCGTAGGAGTGCGAACCCTATTGTGAACTGCACGTGCCAGGGATGGAGGTTGCATGCTCCGCATGAAAATCTAATGCCTGATGATCTGTGGTGGAACAGTTTCATCCTGAAACCATTCCCGCCCTCCATCTTCCCCAGGCCCCATCCATGGAAAAACTGTCTTCCACAAAAACAGTCACTGGTGCCAAAAATGTTGGGGACCACTGCTGTAACAAATCTCTCCCTGTCCTTCCCTTCCCCCTCACAAAATGATGTAACTTTAGATGCTATTTGCTTTCTTGCCACTTCCCACCACATTGTACTTAAATGTTTTAATTAATCATAAAAAGTAAAGCTGCTCTTACTGTGAGCAGAGATGGGAAATGAAGAAGCGGAGGCAAAGTATAGACAACTCTTTCAAGAAGGTGCCCAACTCACTTTTTTTTTTTTTTTTTTTTTTTTGACAAGGAGCAAAGAAATGGCAGGCACCTGAGCACAAGTGAGGTCAGGAAGATGTTACTGAATATGGGTGGAAATAATCAAGTAGCTAGGAGAAACTGGTGATACAGGAGGAAAGAGGTAATCACTGGATCAAAGTCCTTAAGTTGGCAAGAGAGAATTAGATCTTGTGCTGAAAACTAAGAACTGAATATTTCGTGAAAGTTCATTACTCATGAACTCTGGCTTCCCTCCTGTCACAGTGGTAGGTAGGCTTGCAGGAAGATCGGTGGTTCCTGGAGGCCATAAGATTGACCCTCACAAGTCTCCCACTGCAGGAGTGTAACTGACTCAGCGCATAAGCTGCTGCCCTCTGAAACTCATCACCACATTTGCACCAAGCCCACGGCCCCTCAGGCTGCTCCCCACCTGTGACCAAGTGCATTGGGGAAACTAAGGAAGACCCAATGCTGGTAGACACAGGACTCTTAACAGCCCGGCTCAAGGACTCGTGAAGGCATTACCAAACCTTCCTCAGATTTCATAGCAGTTTAGGCAATTCTATCCAATCTCAATCTGCACCATCTCTCTCCTGCGCTCTCTGTCTGTCTGGTAGTCTCTTAACTTCCACAGCTCCCTATTTTCTTTCACACAAGTATTTTCCTTAATGAAATCATTGCACATCGAATCCCATGTTAGTAACTGTTTCTCAGTTACTATGACTTGTGGATTAGCACAATCATAAGTGAGTGGTCTGAGAAATCAGGCAGTCAGATGGTAATTTGGGACTGGCTCACCCAGCACCCAGAAGGCAGAGAAGAAGCCATCCTAAGGGATATGTGGTCAGCAGTAGTCCTTGGCTCTAGGTGGTGGTTCAATTGCTAATGTTCTCATTGGTAGTGAACTGAGAAAACATCCTGGTGGAAGGGAAAGCTAGGCAGGTGCAATGGGAAAGGGATTTGAAAAACGTGGGGATCACAAAGACAGTGATTGAGTTATACTAATGACCTGCAGAAAGCGGAGACCGAGAGTCATAGCAGCTAATGGGGATAAGAATAAAAAGCAGAGTGTCTCTTGTAAAGAGGTCATCGTCACCACTAGTAAAAAGGCAGACACAATTGAACACTAAGTTGAAGACCTGGGAGTCACAGGGCTCTAGCAGTGTTTGCACACAGCCACTTTAGGTCTGTTACTGGGCGGCTGAGGCCCTGGTAGAGAAAAGTTTTGATCCTAAAAACTGGGACAGGAAAATCTGATGGATGCCGCTGAAGGTGTTGAACTCTACAACCTCCACCCCTCTCACCCGCCTCTGGGCATGCAGAGATGGCCCACTGCTCCCTATCAAGGGTTAGCCCTTTTGCTGTGCTACAAGATGCTGCAGAAGCCTTGGCTTCACCAGGCAACAGGTGCCCCCCCTCCCCAAATCTCCCTGCCTACTCTTCTTGGTGTGGCAGGCTGAAAACTAGGGTGAAAATCCCAGCATACGCCAGCTGGTGGCATGCAGGGCCTCAAAAGGAATGAAGAATTACAAAAGCTAGTATGTATGTACTGGCAGGAGCCAGGGGAATGTATGGGATTGGATTCTATGAATTATTTATTTTTATTTATTTATTTATTTTTGAGACAGCGTCTCACTCTGTCACCCAGACTGGAGTACAATGGTGTGATCTCAGCTCACTGCAACCTTCACCTCCCAGGTTCAAGTGATTCCCCTACCTCAGCCTCCCAGGCAGCTGGGACTACAGGTGTGCACCACCATGCCTGGCTAATTTTTACATTTTTTAGTAGAGATGGGGTTTCACCATGTTGGCCAGGCTGGTCTTGAACTCCTGACCTCAAGTGATCCACCCACCTCAGCCTCCCAAAGTGTCGGGATTACAGGCATGAGCCACTGTGCCCGGCCTCTACGGATTCTTTAAAACTGGAGAAGCAAGAATTAATGGACTCAGTGGCATTTTCTCAGGACATGGAATTTAAGAAGACCCCAGCATGGACTGTAGGGGATGGGGTGAACTCACTGCTGGGGTGACTCTTAGAAGCCTGGAAAAAAATGACAGCCAACTCTCAGCAAAGCAGAAAAAGCCTGGGTGCTCCGGCAGTTGATAGAGGAGGTAATGAAATGGTTCAGGGAGGTGGCTAGGCTGCAATGGATATGTTACATGAAGCCAGAAGACCCAGCTGAGGACTATGACCCATGAGAGGGTTCAGCTGGCACATCATTCCCCAAGGACATCCTGATGAGGGTGCCAGTATCAATGAAACATTAAGTGGTGGCTCTCCTCTGCAGGTTAGGGATGACTACTGGTGAGGCAGCCACAGGTCTGGGTTCATCAACATCCATGGAGAGGATGAGGCCTCAAAATAAGACAGTCTTGGGGGTGATGCTACACTTCAGAAGCAGGAGCCCACATTACCATAACAACAGGCAAGGAGCAGCTAAGAGGGCTCAACTTGCTGGGAGTTGTGGAGACAGTTAATAGAATGGCAAAATTAGGTAGTCAACAAGGCTGTTGGTTAACATCTACAATAATAATAACAAACAAGAATGGAAGAAGAGGCTGAGGAACATTGCCCCAATAAAAAGTCATGGTCCCTTGCTCAGTCCCGAGACCTGGAGTACATGTTCAGACCCAGAACCCATTGACTGAAGAGGCGGCCACGTTCCCAGGAAGAACGATCCTGCAATGTGGCAAGTATTATATATACTGTGACAATTCCCCCAGAGATCTATGACTATTTACTCAGGTGACTTTACTGGGGAAAGAGGAATAACCAGGCATTTTGAGGACTATTACACACAGGTCTCAGTTGACATTGATACCCAGAGACCCGAAGTGTCATCAAGCCTCCCCTTTAGAGTGATGGCCTATGAGAGCCACAGTGGCTCCACCCACCCAGGGGTCTTTCCCAGTCTCCAAAGTTCATCCTTAAAATTATATACTTGGCTGTGGGAGTAAAGCCCACATTGAGGCCCTTGGTTTGTGAAGCAGGAGCAATCAGAGTGGGAAAGACCAAACAGAAACCTTTGAAACTGGCCCCTGGCTGGGCGCGGTGGCTCAAGCCTGTAATCCCAGCCCTTTGGGAGGCCGAGACGGGCGGATCACGAGGTCAGGAGATCGAGACCATCCTGGCTAACACGGTGAAACCCCGTCTCTACTAAAAAATACAAAAATCTAGCCGGGCGAGGTGGCGGCGCCTGTAGTCCCAGCTACTCGGGAGGCTGAGGCAGGAGAATGGCGTAAACCCGGGAGGCGGAGCTTGCAGTGAGCTGAGATCCGGCCACTGCACTCCAGCCTGGGCGGCAGAGCGAGACTCCGTCTCAAAAAAAAAAAAAAAGAAACTGGCCCCTACACGAATCCCGGCAAAGTGAGAAAACTGTTATTCCGGGGGGTTGCAGGAGCAGGCAGATCTTATTACCATCAGTAAAGACCTCAAAGATGCAGGGTTGGTGGTCCCCGTTATATCTTTGTTTAATCACCAGTCTGCAGAAAACAGATGGATCCTGGAGAATGACTATTGACTCCTGCAGACTCAACCAGGTAGTAGCAGCAATTGCAGCTGGTGTGCCAGATATGGTATCGCTGCTAGGGCGGATTCCTCAGACCTTGGGTATATGGCATGCAGCTATTGACTCTGCAAATCTGTTCTTTTCCGTCCCCGTGAGAAAAGAGGATGAGAAGCAGTTCACATTCACATGAACAACAATGTTCAATTATCCACCTATTCTATGGAATTTCTAAGTAGATATCCTCATTTAGATAACAAACTAGCAAACCAAGTTCATGTCTGGTCTGATCATGGTAGACCAGACGCCATGGTAGACTAGATGCCCGGGTGCCATGTTGTTGTGGGCCCCCGGTTATGTTGTACCCATTAAGAATGGAAAAGGCACTAGGGAAGCTGACTGCCCCAGTTCCAAAAAGGATGACCTCCATCTTGTCACCAATAGGGAATCATGTTCTTGGAGAGGAGGGAGGCACAGAATTGAGAAGTGAGCTATGTTGAACCCTTACCACCCATCTAGGGAAAGTTATTTGCCTTGCCTGAAATATAACCTCCAGATACAGAATAGCAAAGCATTATCAAAAACCTAGCCAATCACATTTCACTTCCATTTGAACAACCTAGTACAATTACCAATGGCTTCAAAAGTCAAGTATATCAATTCCGATTATGCATAACTTCATAACTAAAGATACCTAAGACAAAAAGCACCATTGTCCCCTGAATTGTCTAACTAGGCTACCTTCTCAGGGACCTGGTCATTTTGAAATGGAAAATAAACAATTTCAAGATCTACTGGAGAATTCATATGCCCATCTTCTAACACTGGACTGTATATCCAAATCTTGCAGTCAGTGTACTCAACCAATAATGACTGATTTAACAGAGGATGGGGAATGGGGAGTGGGGTGGGGGGAGCTGAGGATGACCTCTCAAATATTTCCCATGGTAGAGCAGAGAGGAAACCAGCAGGGCTCTGGAACACATAAGCCTTTCTTCACTCTGGCTACCACCTCCGTGGAGGTGACAGAGTCTTATATAGCCATCTGTGGCAGCTTCCAGGCTGGGCTCCAGCGATCCCTGTACTCACACCCTTGTGTAGTGTCACCTCACATTGCTCCAGAGTTGGTCAGTATGATCAACACAATACAGCAAAAGGAATGGTAGGTCACTTCTGAGACCAGGTTATAAAACACTGCGGCTTTCTTGTTGATCACGCTCCCATTCTGTCTTGGATCAATTGCTCTGGGAGGAACAGCTACCATGTCATGAGCAGCCCTACAGACAGGCCCATGTGGTGATAACCTAAAGCCTCCTGCCAGCTGACCTGTCAGTGAGCTTAGAAGCAGATCCTCAGGTCCCAGTCAAGCCATCAGACGACTGCAGCTCCACCAGAGACTCAGAGCCAGAAACACCCACCTAAACTGCTCTTGGATTCCTGACCTTCAGAAACGATGTTTTAAGCTGCTATATTTTGGGGTAATTTGGAACAGAACAATAAATAAGACACAGACTCAGTTCATCTCTACAACACAGAGAGCAATAAGCTTTAAAATTAATTTTCCTTTAAAATGGTTTGGGCAGCTTAGATCTCCCCCCAGGTTACCTAAGAAATAGTTTGTGATTTTCTATGCTTTGCTTTCTATTGCCAGGGCCTCTCTATCGAGGAAGGGATTTTGGCGGGAAACTGGAAGGCAGGAGGAGGAGGGACTTCCTGTTTTGTACCTTCCCGTCAGCAGCACTGTAGGCAGGATTCTTCATCTAGCAGCAGTAGCACTTGATCTCAGCAGCCGTGGTTGATTCCTAGCTTGAAGTTTTTTCAACTTTCCAGGGCCGATGTCATCGTGCCCCTTTAGAAATACCAGAGACCAGCAGTTCTCCTCTTCAGGGTTTTTAATTCCAGCGAAACAGGGCTCTCCTACAAGCTTCCAAAATGTTTCAATTCTGACCTCTTTATTACCCCAGACCTAAGTGTCCTAGCTTTTTCTAGCTTTCTGACACCTCAGTGTTCCCTTTTTGGTTCAGCCCTCTAATACCCAATTTACAATTCTGTATACTAAATTCTCTTTGTTCATCTGTTTCCTGACAACCACCTCAAATAAGCCTGTGTGTTATGTTCTACTACTGTCTCCTTCCATTTCAATTATAATAAGCCTGTGTGTTATGTTCTACTACTGTCTCCTTCAATTTAAATTATAAAATTGAGTGAATATTTACGTTCTATTGTATATTATGTAATAGAATAATTATATTCTATATATGAGAATTTATATATTTTATTATACAATATAAGTATAGATATTCTTTTCTGTCTTTCACTGGATTATAAGCTTCATGAGGGTAGGGTCATGTCCTATCATAGTGAATTAGTGATACACAGATATATAATACATAATATATATAAATAAAATATATAATATAGAATACATGTTATATATTATAATATACAAGAATATTATTATATAAGAATAATATCTTTTTGGCCAGGCATGGTGGCTCATGCCTGTAATCCCAGCACTTTGGGAGGCCAAGGTGGGCGGATCACCTGAGGTCGGGAGTTTAAGACCAGCTGACCAACATGGAGAAACCAGTCTCTACTAAAAACACAAAAATATTAGCCAGGTGTGGTGGCGCATGCCTGTAATCCCAGCTACTTGGGAGGCTGAGGCAGGAGAATCACTTGAACCCGGGAGGCAGAGGTTGCCGTGAGCCAAGATCGCACCACTGCGCTCCAGCCTGGGCAACAAGAGCAAAACTCCATCTCAAAAAAAAAAGAATATATTTTTATATTACATTTATTTCATATATTTAAGAATAGATATTCTTCCCTGTCTTTCAATGGATTCTAAGCTTCATGAAGGTAGGATCATGTCTGTTCTATTGCAGATGAATTAGTGATAGGCAGAGGCTGACACATCAAAGGTACTCATTTAACATTTATTCAATGAATGAAGGATGGATGATTCATTATTGATGGATCAATACCTGAATTACATGAGCAGTATAACTTATTCCATCATAGATGATGAATTCTATTTTGTATCTGATAAATTCAAAGTAACCATGGGCCACCCTGTATGGTAGGGCAGAATCCCAGCCCCCCAGAGATGTTCACATCCTAATTCCCAGAATCTGTGACTGTTGCCTTTTACAGGAAGAAAGGACTTAGCAGGTATGATTCAGGATCCTGAGATGGAGAGAGAATCCTCAGTTATCAGGTGGGCCCAATCTAATCACAAGGCTCTTCATAAGTAAAAAGGAGAAACAAGGGAGTCAGAGAAGGCATGATGATGGAAATGGCGGGGGGCACTGGAGTGATGGCGCCATGAGCCAAGGAATGAGGGCAGCCTCTAGAACCTGGGAAAGCAAGGAAGCAGATTGTCTCCTAGAGTCTGCAGAAGGAACACAGCCCTTGATGTTAGCCCAGGGAGACCCATTTTGGACTTCTGATCTCTAGAACTATAAGAAAATAAGTTTGTGTTATTTTAAGCCACTAAGTTTGTGGCAATTTGCAGCCAAGGGAAACCAATACATCCTGGTAGAGAAGTCCAAGAGGCTGTAGGTTATACTGGCCTAGCACTCTGGAGAGAGAAGAGCACTGAAGATGGAGACATGTGGCTCTTCAGCATACATGCAACAGTGACAACTGAGAGTGGATGAGATCACAAAGGGCAGAGGGAGTGTTTACAGTAAAAGTTAAAAGTGAACCTGCGGTTTGAGCCCTCCGGGGACTGCAGCCAGGACTAAATAAGGTGAAAATGCGTAGTGCCTTTTCCCCACCTGTCACAGGAAAAAGGACTTGCAGATGTGATTACGTAGTTTGTGTAATTGCTTAAGGTGGAGAGGAACGCCACGGTAGGAAAGAGAAGCAAGACAGCTGATACACCAAAAACAGATTTTAGAACTTTGTCAACAACCTTCCAGAGGACAGTCAAATAACAATGTTGTGCACAGCATTTACTGTTCCCCAACACCATCTGACAAAACCGCATTTTCCAAGTTTACTTATTTGCTCTATTTTACATCACCTTCTCTCTGTCCAAACTCCCTATGCCCCTCTCCTCACGTCTTACTCTTTGAGGATATTCTTGCCTCATAATTCATTGAGAAAATCAGAGTAAATCAGGAAAGAACACTCTCATTTCCTACACTCCCGTATTTCTAACCTGCCTGTCTCCTTGCCTTCTGTGCCATAACTCTGCACCTGCATCTGCCTTCTATGCCATCCCTATGGATGAAACATCCCCCCTACTAAATGGCAACCCTTACACTTGTGCCCTGGATCCCTCCCCCTTCTTTGTCCTTGCACATCTTTCCCTCTCCTTTATCAATTTCTCTGTCTTTGTATGCAAGTATGCCTCAGCATCTCCCATCTTCAGAATGCCCTCCATTGACCACACAGCCTTATCCAGCTGTTGCCTCCATTGACCACACAGCCTTATCCAGCTGTTGCCTCCATTGACCACACAGCCTTATCCAGCTGTTGCCTCCATTGACCACACAGCCTTATCCAGCTGTTGCCTCCATTGACCACACAGCCTTATCCAGCTGTTGCCTCCATTGACCACACAGCCTTATCCAGCTGTTGCCCCAAGTTTAAGTTGTCTCTTTTTCATCACATTTGCTTCTCAAACTGTTAAAGTAGTTATTGAAATCTCACTCCTCCCAGAGACCC
The DNA here is from genome assembly GCF_009764315.1 of Trachypithecus francoisi. Classification (NCBI taxonomy): domain Eukaryota; kingdom Metazoa; phylum Chordata; class Mammalia; order Primates; family Cercopithecidae; genus Trachypithecus; species Trachypithecus francoisi. Next base: position 3,845,473 of record NW_022681470.1, on the reverse strand, counting down.
GCTCATGTCAAAGCTACCAGTAATCTCTATGCTGCTGAATCCAATAGTGTTGACATCAATGTTGTCATGTTCTTTCTGACTTTCCTCCTGCTTCCATGCTTCCTCTTCATCCTTTACTTGACCTCTACATGGTCAAGGGTCCTAGAGCTTTCTCTTGGCCCACTTCTTTTTAGCTATACATATTCCTACATCATCCAACCAAGCCCCAAGTCTATAATGGCCATGACTGCAGTTTATCCAAATGTCTACTACTTGGCAGTCATGGATGTCTAAAAGGCATCTCCAACTTAGCATGATCAAACCGTAACTCTTGATTTCCCTCCCCTTAACCTGCTCCTCCCCAAAATGTTTCACATCTTATAAATGCCAGAACTATCCACTCAATGGACCAAGTCAAAAATCTAGAAGTTATTCTTGAATCCTCTCTCACTAACCAACTCAACATCGAACCCATTAGCAAGTTCCACAGACTTTACTCCAAAATATTTAAACTCTAATTATTTCGGTCGCCACCACTATTGGCAACAACAAAGCCATTTCTGGCATGCACTTCTGGAATAGCATCCAATTGGTTGACTCAATTAACTTTCGCCACATAACTACCCCCCAAAACTTTGTGACTTAAAACATTATTTCTCACATCAATGCGGTTGTGGCCAGGGAAGGACAGTCCAGGAGAGCTTCACCTATTTGCAGTTGGTTGGATGTCAGCTGGATGTGGGCCATGACTTGACCATGTGTCCCTCATCATCCAGCAGGCTAGCCCACACTCATTGCTAAGATGGTGGTCACAGGACTCCCAAGTTCAGCAAGAGGGCAAGTCCCAACTCACACGTGTTTTTTAAGCCTCTGCTAGCATGATGTTAATGTCCCATGTCCAAAGCAAGTCACAGTCCAGTGCAGTCAGTGGGGAGAGACACCACCAAAGAGTATACTTTGGGAGACTGGAAATAATTTGTGGCTATTTTGACAATCTGCCACACTCATCTCCCTGTTTCCACCTCCTTTGCCTCTCTGAAATCCATTTTCCACACAGCAACCCAAGTAATCATTTTTAAACACACGCACAATCATTTCACTCCCTGGTCCCAACTTATGGCTTCATTCAAAATACAACCCCTGCTATGAATTTTAAAATCCTTCCGGGATCTGGCCTCTGCCTACCTGCCCAGCTCATCTAATACCATGGCGTCCTTGCCTATTGTGTCCCAGCAACAGTGATCTTTTGTTTCCTTGAATACAGAAAACTCCTTCATGCCTCAGATCTTTGCATTTGTTCCCTTTGACTGAAATACTCCTCCCCCTCATATTTGCGGGACTGGCTTTGTCATTCATATTTCAGCTTAAAACTCATTACAGCGATCTTCCCCGTGCAGCCAATTTAAGATTACTCTCAATGACTTCACCTTATTTAAATTTTCTGCAAAGCACATACCAGTGATAATTTGTTTGTCCCTGTTCCTGTTTATCACGGTATTCCCGAGGGCCTACAACACTGCCTGGCACATAGGAAGCACACAACAAATATTTGTTAAATTAATGCAGAGCTGCATACTACGTCCCAAGATTGTGCTAAGCTATGGTTACTGGACCCTTCTCATCTCAGCAGGATAGTTTCACAAAACGTAAATTCCACACTGAGGATTAACTGGATGCACATTACACCTCATCCCACACCAGTAACTCGTCTTCCTCTGTTTCCCCACCGCTCCCCTTGCCAAAGAAAAAGTGAGGAGGGATTTGGAAAACTTAGGGTCATCACTCTGGTCTTTTGCCACATTTCGTTGGCTTCATCGAGCTCAACGCGACATGAACTACTAGCAGCAGCAGCACTGGCGATGAGAGGGTGAATGAAGGTGTAAGACTTCACCGCCCGCGGACCGCAAGGCATCGGCCGCAGCTCCAAAGCACTGCATGCTGGGAGCAGTAGTCTCCCAGGGAGGCCTGGTCTGGTAGGACCGGGATCCCCGCGGCATGCAGGGAGTTGTAGTCGAAGGACTGTTGAGACTCCGCCTCTGCGCTTATACTAGCGAGGGGAATCCTCACTGCATGCTGGGAACTGTAGTGTTCCTGGGGCCCCGTGCCTCCAGAACGCGGAGGCGCCGAAGCTGCCGCCATTTTAGGTCCCGAGGTGCGGCGGCTAGGAACCAGAGCGCAGGCGGGCTCAGTCCCGGCGCCGGGCCGGCCCCGCCCCCGGGGCGCCTGGCGCCCGCCCCTTGCTCAAGCCCCGCCTTTCCCCACGTGTCTGGCGCCTAGGGGAGGTGCCTCATCCGGAGCGGGCCGCCAACGGTCCGGCCCCGTCCCCACAGAGGCTCCTGTCGGCGGCGCCCGGGAGCGGCTCGGCTGCCCGATGTTTCCGCCCCGGCTGCCGCGGGCCGGGCTGTACGCTTAGTGCCCGGCTCAGGCCCCCTGAAGCGCCCGCGGGGGTGAGAGCGGCCTCCGGCCCCGCGGAGACGGAGCGGCTTGAGGACGAGGCGGCGGCCGCGGGGAGGAGGATGGGGGCTAACCAGTTAGTGGTGCTCAACGTGTACGACATGGTGAGTGCGGCCCCTGGCGGCCCCGAGCCCTGGCCCAGGCCGGCTTCCTCTTGCCGGTCGGGCTCGGACCCCGGCCCCAGGCGCTTCCTGCCTCGCGTCTCCGCCGCCAGCCTAGTTCTCGGGGGAAGCCGGGGGTAAAGGAGGGAGTACTGTTAATTTTTAATCCTCGCAGTCGTCGACGCTCCGGTGAACCTAGTCCGCCCCGGGGTTTTGGCCAGTGCTCAGGTGGGCTGGAACCTCCCCCATCCGCTCAGCTTGGCCGCGACCCTGGCTCTGGGCCCGACCCCTTGGCCCGCGAGCTGTGTCCTTTCGGCAGAGCTTCCGTTGCGTTTCCAACCCCACTTGCCGGCCCCCCGGCTGCCCCAGGACCCCCGTCCCGACCGCCTGCGCTCCCAGCTCCTCTGCTTCTGCCGAACTGTACATCTCTCTCCGTGGCGTAGTCTTCAGAAACTCCCAAGCCCCTCCAAGTCCAGAAAGTCACAGCTTTCGGGTGCCTGTGCTAGAATCTCTTCAAAGGTGAACAGGAGCCAACACACCCTCGCCTTGTGTGTTCAAGGCAACCTCGTTAAAATAGGAATGAGGCTAACATTTATCAAGAAAATAGCCCAGTGAATTATTTAGAGATCCTGGTGGTGCTCCTTTCCTACACCCTGAAGACCACTTTCCAGGTGATGCAACAGGTGACGTGACCACAGGAGAGGGAAGGGAAGAAGTTGTTTATTGTGTCATCTAACTTTGGAGTATAGCGAGCACGCAGAATCGAGTCCAAGAACTGGTTTGCCTGATTTTTGCAATTGAAATGCCCCCAGAAAAAGCAGCCGGTAGAGAGTTGTCGTTGCAGTTAGATGGATGCTTGGGTGTGTTTGCTTGCTTTGGGTTGATGGGTTTTTGTTCTGTAGAATGGATTACCTCTGACTGCAAGGCTTAAAATTCCTTGTAAGTTGACTGACAAATGAAAAATTGCCCATCGTGATTTTTGCTGGCTTAAAGATGCAGGAGAGCAGAAGTACTACAGGCCAGGAGTCTTACACAGTTCTAAACTTTGTATTCCCTTGTATTATTCATAAGTTTCTAAATGTACAGTGTTGTATCTTGGGTAGAAAGGGATTCCTCATGCCGTATCTGGCAATTGTGTCAGAAGGGTGTAGGAACTGCCTGCCACTTGAGTCCTCTGTTGAATTCTGATGTGAGCTTGGAGATGGAAGGAGATGAGTTAACATGCTGAGAAAAGTGGAACAGGACAGAAAAAGTTGAAGAGGAGAATAAGCCAAACAAAAGATCCTAGAAAACCATGGCACTTTGTAAATTCTTTGGCCTGTGTCACTGTTGAGAAATAATTCTCTAGACTTAAACTTTTTATGTTCAGCTGAACACCTTTATTTTTCAAGATTCTTACTGCCCTTTTACTTTTTCTGTGCACCACCCCCCCATCTGAATTTGGTTTGTTTTTTATTCATGAAGGCTATTACCGTCTTTCAGAATATATTCTGCTCTTGAGATCATAGTGTGCCTTTTCTCCTAGATTATTAAACAAACCCGTTTATAAATTAGGAGGATACAATGGCCAGAAGCCATAGTTTCAGAGCCTAAAAGAATTTGTGAGAATACAGGGAGTTTTACCTTTTATATGAAAATGAAAATGCATTTTTTGGCATATAGTGGGCTTTACATTTTAGGCATTCTGTGATACAGGAAAATCTTTGCTAATTGTGGTTGATTGGGAAAAGCTAGAGATGATATTCAATATTTTCGAAGGGAGGACTGTTCTGAACGATGTTAAAAATTGACTAATTAACAAGATCTTATTCTTCACATCAAGTTTGTAAAATAGGTAGTTACAGAAGAAGCAGACAGGAAAGAGTAAGTGATCTGCCAAACAACTAAAAATATAATCTAGAATTTGTCAACCAAAATCTGATTCACTATCTTCTCTTCTAATTCCTACATTTATGTCTTTATATTGCTTATAAACAGGAGATGAAGCATATGAATGTTTATCAGAATGATAAATAGTTGAATTATTAGACTTTTAATAAACTTGATCTTGCATGTTTTTTTGAGGGCTTTGAGTGTTTTACGTCACTAATTCAGCAACCTACCGTTACTATTTTTGACGTGGTAGAAGCCACAAGGATGAGTTAACTGTCCTTTCTTCTTTAAGGAATTTAGAGTATTGTAGAGGAGATACACAACAGTGGTAACAATTCAAGACAGAATAGCACGGTTTTGATAAGAGCAGACAAGGATGTAAAGGAGGAGACTATATGTAGTTGCAGGATCAGGGAATGCTGAAAAATCAAAGGTATGAAACTTGAAGAATGGGTAGCATCCACAAGGGCAGAGAACAATTGGCATGAACCGAATGGCAGGACTAGGGAAAGCACAGGTGGGATTTGGGAAGGAGCAGCTGGTCCAGTATAGCTAGAGTAGAGCGTAAATGAAAGGAGACAAAACTGAAAGTGTGATTAGAACTTCATTAGTCTGATGAGTTGTGGGCTTGGGTTGAGGGGCTTCTTGAGCCAGCAGAACCATTTATGGTTTTCACGGAGGGGAACAGTGTGATCAGTTGTTTTAGAATGAAGACTAATGGATTGAGATACGAATTTTGGTCTATTATACTAATTTTTCTCAAGTCAGTTTTGGTTTTTGACACATTTTTGCTTGATACCAAGGGTAAATTCCTTCTTTCTTTGGTAATTCTTCCTATTCATCAGAGATGCCTTGGATGAGGATAGCTGTTACATGTATAGGCCTAGTACATCAGCTGTCTGGTTCAAACTCTGTAAATATGAAAATCAACCTTTGGGATGCCCTTATAATCACGGCTATAGGGACCTCTTGCCATGTGTCCTTGTGTGTCTTTGTTAGGTCGCCCGTTCCAGCTCTGATTGTGTTTTTCCTGTTCTCTAGACTGGGCTGCTGCGGATCATTTCTTTTCTTCTGTAACTGCTGTGTGCATGAAAATAATTCTATTGGGGTCACCAGTATTAACTTCCTTCTCGTGGAAGAATAGCGTGATCCTCAAAAGTTTACTTAATCATGCACAGTGTTCCTAAATTATTGCTTGCTGCCTTCTCAGTGATTATGTTCCCCTGTGTACTCTAGAGTAATCTACCACCAATAAAAACGTCCTGGAGCTACTTTCCGAGTCGTGGGAATGAGCTTGTTCACATATTCCTAATTGACTGGCACACGTAGCAAAGCAGGTGACTCAGATTAGTTTCAAATACTGAGACGAATCTCTGGTGTAGTCATTTTAGCAGTCTTTATTTTTCATAGATCCAGATTTTGTGTTTTCAGGTTATCTTGACTACTAATGAATTTTTATAAAATAAAAATCTGCAGGTATTTGATAATGTTTGTAAATTCATTGTGTTAACAGGTTTCTACCAATTTATTATTTATTTCAGTTATTTGTTTTCTCACTCTGTCACCCAGGCTGGAGTGCAGTGGGGTGATCTCAGCTCACTGCAACCCCTGCCTCCTGGGTTCAAGTGATTCTCCCGCCTCAGCCTGCCAAGTAGCTGGGATTACAGGCACCTGCCATCATGCCCGGCTAATTTTTGTATTTTTGTAGAGATGGGTTTCACCATGTTGGCCAGGCTTTTCTCGAATTCCTGTCCTAAGTGATCCGTCCGCCTCAGCCTCCCAAAGTTCTGGGATTATAGGCATGAGCCACTGTGCCCGGCCTGTACCAGTTTTATTATAAAGTAGTACCTATACATCTTCAAAGTCTTTAAAGAATAGAAAAGAACCACTTTCTAGGACTCTTCAAATAAGGACATTTTTGTCTGGACTCCGTTCGTTTGACACCTGTCTCCATTAGACTCCTCCAACAGAGTGTAAGGTCAGGCAGGTGTGATAGATCCGACTTCTCATACATCTACGGATCTAATTCAGGCTTTTTGAACAAGTTCCAGAATCACACATCCCACCTAAATGATTCCTTCATATCTCAAATCAACATGTTCAGGAACAAACTTCTTCGAACCTTTCCCCCTACCCACACCACACATTCTTCCTTCTTGCCCCATGCCACTGCCCAAAAAGCCACCACTTTTGTTGTAGTTTCCCAAACCGGAAAACTGGGAGTAAACTTAAATTCCTCTTTATTATAAACCCTTCACGGTCAGTCAGCAGGCCCCGTCTCTTTGTTTTAGTTTGGTTGATTCTGTCTGAAAGCAACAGAGAGCTTGAGAGTCAGTGGCTTAAGCTGGAAGGATACTTAAGTCCAGAGATAAACAGGCCCTGGATTAGTTCACCAGCTCAGCTGTGCCATCAAGAACCAGGACTTTCCATCCTTTTACTCTGCCATCCTCAGCACGTTGGCTGTTGCCCTTGGTTCGTCCTCTCATAGTTGTAAAGTAACTGCCATAGTACCAAATGTGGTATCCTCAGTCAGCAGTATATGAAGGAAGATGGAAGAAGATAGGGTCATTTTTTACATGCACCTCTGTTCTTTTAATAGAAAGGAAAAACTTAACCAGAGCCACACTCCTTCCCCCAAGAGATTATCTAGAACTGGCTCGTGTGCAACTGTGATGAAGCTGAGTAAGTGGATATCTGGTGTTTTTTTTTCTGAGAAGGAGTCTTGCTCTGTCACCCAGGCTGGAGTGTAGTGGCGCGATCTCGGCTCACTGCAAGCTCCACCTGCCAGGCTCATGCCATTCTTGTGCCTCAGCCTCCTGAGTAGCTGGGACTACAGGCGCCTGCCACCGGGCCCAGCTAATTTTTTTGTATTTTTTTTAGAGATGGGGTTTCACTGTGTTAGTCAGGATGGTCTCGATCTCCTGACCTCATGATCCGCCCTCCTTGGCCTCCCAAAGTGCTGGGATTACAGGTGTGAGCCACCACGCCCAGTCCTGATACCTGGTGTTTCTAACCTTTATGCTGAGTTGTGGGTGAGGAAGGCAAAAAGTTGGAAATGGCAATTTGATGGGAACCTATGATGCCTGTTACATATTTTACTTTCTGGATATTGTTTAAATTGGTTACTTTATCCCCATTTCCACTAATGCTTCTCAAGTTCAGGCCCTCATCTCTATTCATATAATAGCCTCCTTACTAGTTTCAATCTCTGGTATTACTTCATTTTAATCTTCCCTCCATTCTGTTACCAAAGTAAGCATTCTGAAACATAACCAGGATAAAGTGTAATGTACTTTATGATGTGGCCCCTGGCTGACAGTTACAGGTCCACTTCCCTCTTCTACTTAACACCCTTTATTCTCACACAGTGAAATTGTTTAGCTATCCAAACAGGTTACGTCACATCCCCATATCTTTATGTATGCCCGTCCTTCTGTCTGGAGTGGCCTTGTCCAACATTGATCACCTGCAACCTGCTTGCTCCTTCTGGCTGTAGCTTGGTCTTTATTCCTCAGACTTGAGTGAGCTACTGTGCCCTAGTTGTACTTTGTGCATGTCTCCATTGCTGTATATATTATCCTGTGCATCCCACCAGACTGTAGTTTCTCTGATAGCGTCATACTATTACCAGTGTCTAGAACAGGGCCTGTCACTAGACAGTGTTCTAGAAATATCCGCTGAATGAGTAGTGGGGCTTTAGCCAGTTTTTATTAGGAGAGGTGCTAGTACTTAAATGTCATGAAAAGATCATGTGATCCTCCTCTTCGTGCCAAATACCTATTTCTGGGTGGTTTTTCTTTCCTTGTACCTTTACTTAAGTGCATTGCTAGATTTTAGCTTTGATTGTTGGACTAGGGTGCCTAAATGAAGGGGAGGGGAGGATTATAGGAATGGGACAGAAAAAAATCAAATATTTTTCTTTGACCAAACTTAAAACACTATGGGACTAGACTGAGGAAATGTTTTTAGTAAGTTTATTTCTTGAAGTTGGATCTTAATTACTCTTTGGAAGATAATATTTCTGAAAACATTGTCAGTTCCTGAATTTTAACATAAATTAACTAGTTAATAGGAATAATAGGAGCTGGTCGTCCATCTTTTTTTTTTTTTTTTTTTTTTAAACAGTGAGGAATTTACCTGAATTTACTTGTATCAGTATGCTTCTTGGGCAAATAGTGACCCGTGAGTCTAGCTAAGCAAAAAGGACAATTGCACATCTGCCCTCCTGCATTATTTATGGCATTGTCCTCTTTTCTTTTTGTGGGGGGAGAAGGGTGGGGGAAGCTAGTATTATGAGAAAAGAATTCAGTTTCCATACATATGTACATTTGTTTTTTATTGCTGCACTAACAAGTTGCCAAAAATGTAGTGGTTTAAAACAACACAAATTTATCATCTCACACTTCTGTAAATCAGAAGACCAGGTGGGTTAGCCCGGTTCCTCTGCTGTAGTCTTCACAAGCCCAAAATCAAGGTGTTAGGCTCTGGGGGCAAATCTGCTTCCAAGCTCCTTCAGATTGTTAACAGAATTCAGTTGCTCATATTTGTAGGTCTGAGGTCCCATTCCTTACTGCTGTCAGCTGGGATCCTCTCTCAGTTGCTTCAGGTGTCATCCAGTCCTCCATCTTCAGACCGGCAATGGTGTGTGCAATCCTTATGCTTCAAATACCTCTGACTTCACTTTCCTCCACATCTGTCCTACCTCCAGCCACAGAAAGTTTTCTGTTTTTAAGAGCCCAGGTAATTGAGACCTACCCAGATATTCCAGGATAATTTCCTGATGTTGAGGTCCATAATTTCAATGACATCTGCAAAGTCTCTTTGCTATGTAACATGTTCACAGGTTCTGGGAACATTTTGGGGAGTTATTCTGCTACAGTGCCATCTATGAAAGGTGTTTTATAAACCCAAAAATGTTCAATTAAAAATTGTGTCATCATAGCAGCCACTCAACTTGGCATAGAATAAATATTGATCTGGTAACTTAAAATGGAAAAGTTTAAGTATTCGAAAAATACAACTCAGATGCCAGTAGGTTCCAAGCATATTGGTGACTAAAACCCCTTCAGACTTGCAGTGGCATGCTGTAGTGTATATCAGTTCCATGGCCACATTTATAATGGTGGATCAAGTTAACATTTGAAACTTGTAAATGTGATGCTTTAAAAATACGAGAGAGCCAACTATTTAGATGAATTCTTTGTTTTATGGATTTTTCTTTTCTTTTTTTTTTTTTTTTGAGACGGAGTCTCGCTCTATCGCCCAGGCTGCACTGCAGCGGCGCCATCTCTGCTCACTGCTACCTCTGCCTCCGGGTTCAAGCAATTCTCCTGCCTCAGCCTCCAGAATAACTGGGACTACAGGTGCGCGCCACCATGCCCAGCTAATTTTTTTGTATTTTTAATAGAGACAGGGTTTCACCATGTTGGCCACACTGGTCTCAATCTCCTGACCTCGTGATCCGCCTGCCTCGGCCTCCCAAAGTGCTGGGATTATAGGTGTGAGTGACCACGCCCAGTCAGATTTTTCTTAAGATGGGATATACTTACCCTTTCCGTTTGTTGGCTATCAAATTCTCTACAAGATTATTTGAATTCCAAAGCAACATTGTGCAGATGTCAGCCAGTTGGTTAATAAAATGTAAAGTGAGAACTGCCAAAATAATCTTTTTTTTTTTTTTTTTTTTGAGACGGAGTCTCACTCTGTCACCCAAGTTGGAGTGCTGTGGCCGGATCTCAGCTCACTGCAAGCTCCGCCTCCCGGGTTCACGCCATTCTCCTGTCTCAGCCTCCCGGGTAGCTGGGACTACAGGCGCCGCCACCTCGCCCGGCTAGTTTTTTGTAGTTTTTAGTAGAGACGGGGTTTCACCGTGTTAGCCAGGATGGTCTCAATCTCCTGACCTCGTGATCCGCCCGTCTCGGCCTCCCAAAGTGCTGGGATTACAGGCTTGAGCCACCACGCCCGGCCTCAAAATAATCTTAAACTATAAGAAAGGCAAAAATAATAATAAAAGGACAATGGGATGCATGAAAATAATTTTGTTTTAGTTTATCTGGAATGTATTTTGGTATAGATGTGACAGTAACTTAAACACAATAAATTAAAAATCAACTAATTGGCCCCACATTATTTGAAATAAAAGTCTTTCCTCTCTAAATTGTGATGTCATCCTTAATCATAATACTAAATTCTTACCCATGCAGAATTGTTGATTCTAGCCTTATTACCACACTACTTTAATTATTATACTTTCACATCATATTTGGAATCTGATTAGGCGAGTTTCCCTGTATTATTAATCCAAAGTTTTATTGGCCTTCATTTCCTTTTCTAGGAGTACTTTGTAAGGCTCTCTGAAAAAAGTCCATAGGTTTTCGTTTTGTTTTAATTGTGTTAAAATACACATAACGTAAAATTTACCTTTTTAACTATACAAGCTACTGTGTTAGGTATATTCACATTGTTGTGCAACCAGTCTTCAGAACTTTTTTATCTTGCAAAACTGAGACCCTATACCCATTAACAATTCCACATTTCTCCCTCCCCTCATCCCTGGTAATCGTCATTCTGCTTTCTGTGTCTGTGCATTTGACGAGCTACCTCATTTAAGTGAAATAATACAGTATTTGTTTTGTGACTGGCTTATTTCACTTAGCATAGTCTTCAGGGTTTATGTTGCAGCATGTATCAGAATTTCCTTCCTTTTTAAGGCTGATATTCCACTGTGTATGTACATACCACAAAAAAGCTAATTTCAGTATTATTAGACACAGGTTACTTCCACCCTTTGGCTGTTATGAATAATAGTGTGTGAACATGGGTTTATAAAAATGTCTATTCAAGTCCTGCTTTCAGTTTTTTTGGATATATACCCAGAAGTCCATAGATTTTTTTTAATTGGGCTTGCACTAAATTTATAAATTAACTTGGGAAGAATTGACATCTTTTCTATCATATTCTCCCCCCCACCCCCATTGATGAAAAACAGGATTTTTCTTTTTGTTTTTTGAAATTTGTATCCAGAAAATAGCTAAATAATGCCAAACTCATCTATCTGAACTATTAAACAGAATAAAGCTAATAAATAAGTAAAATATATGAGATAGTAAGTGGTGATAAGTGCTAAAGAGGAAAGTGAAGAAAGGGAGGGACGGTGTAAGTCAGGATGATACAGTTACTGGTTACTACAGTTTCAAAGAGTGGTCAAGAAAGGCCTTACCAAGAAGGTGTTCCTGAAAGGTGAAGTATACCATGTAGAAAGGAGAACGTGTTCCAGACAGAGGGTAAGCAAATATAAAGGCTGTAAGTTAGGCCACATGCCACCTGTTAAGTAAATGTACAGCAAGAAGTGAGAAGCTTTTAAGGAACTGCTGATTTAAGTTCTCAAGTAGATTCAGGAGGATCATTGAAAATAGAACAAGCAGTACTACCAGAAAGGGAAAAATCTGGGATTAGGATAGATTCCACAAAAATGAAAAACATCTTTTCCTAATTTGTAACTAGAAAGGGAGTTCGATTGGGAACTAAAGAGAAAATAACAATATTTAGAAAGAAATTCAAGTAGAAGCATCAAAAGGATCAAGTGATAGGCAAAACTTTTTAAAAGTTAGGACCATTCAACCAAAGCCTGTTTTAACTTGCAATTTTTTTTCTTTTTTGATACAGAGTCTCGCTCTGTCGCCCACGCTGGCACCGTCTTGGCTCAGTGCAAGCTCCGTCTCCCAGGTTCACACCATTCTCCTGCCTCAGCCTCCTGAGTAGCCGTGACTACAGGCGCCCACCACTCCCAGCTAATTTTTTGTATTTTTAGTAGAGATGGGGGTTCACCATGTTAGCCAGGATGGCCTCAATCTCCTGACCTCGTGATCCGCCCACCTCAGCCTCCCAAAGTGCTGGGATTACAGGTGTGAGCCACCGTGCCTGGCTGCAAATTTTAAGAATAAAGTAAAAAATCCTACAAATACACAAAGGCAAAAAAGTTACATAGGAACAAAAATCAGGCTAATTTCAGACTTCTCTTTGATTATACCAAAGGCTGAATAATAAAGTGGAGTATTATCTACAGAGTATTAAAAGGGAAACGATTTATGTCTGAATACTATAGCTTCTCCAATTGTCATTCATGTACAAAAGGACATAGACAATATGTAGATACCTCTCTGGGGGTTAAAAAATTATTCAAGAACTTAACAATGGGGTGGTTACAGTGTATAAAGGACAGGCCATGGCCATCAATACTCATTTAACATAGCTAAGTCTTATAACTGTGGTGAAAAACAGGGCCGGTATCCAGAATTACTCTTTGAAGAGAACAAGCATGATGATTTTTTAAAATTAAGTTTTCAGATTACATTGAACAAACCTTGGATGAGAGAGAAGAGGTAAAAGCTTGTAGCAGCCCTATATCGGAGGAGGTGTGTTATAAATATAATTCTTGTTTTAGAAAATTATATTTGAGTGTATGTGTAAATATTTTTCATTATCATGTATTATTGGGAGAAAAATCAAACCTAGAGGGAAAAGAGCAAAGAAGATACAATCCATATGGTATAATAAAAAAGGAGAAAAGTTAAATATGAAATGAAGACAAGGCTAGGCACTGTGGCTCAGGCCTGTAATTCCAGCGCTTTGGGAGGCTGAGGCACGTGGTAGTGAGACCTTATCTCTACAAAAAATAAGTAAATAAATTAGCCAGGTCCACACCTGTGATTCCAGCTACTCAAGGGACTGAGGTGGGAGGATTGCCTCAGCCCAGAAGGTCAAGACTGCAGTAAGCCGTAATTGTGCCACTCCACTCCAGTCTGGGTGACAGAGCAAGACCCTGTCTCAAAAATAAATACAAGTAGGACCAAGCATATAAGTTATGAAATGACCATAAATAAATTAAAATCCCCTGTTAAGCTTGGTAAGTATATTTATAAGTGTCCTTTGCCTGACAGAAATTTTGTTATATGAGGTCAACACTGTGGGTCTTTTATAACCTTTCATCTTCCAGTCATTCCCTAGAAAGATTTTTCCTTGCAAAAAATGGTAGAAATAATCTACATGTTTGTTCCCAAGGGGAATGCCAGTTATCCCAATGCTGTTTATTGAGTAATCCATGCTTCCCTATGTTAATTTGTGGCACATACTGTGTTTATGCTGTACTAAATTATCATGGATATTGAGGTGTATTTGAAGACTGTGCTATTCATTTCTGCCTTTTCCTGCACTGTTATTAGATGTTGAATTGTACTAGTCTCTTCCAGCAAGTTTTGATATCAGTGATGCAAGTTTCTCTTATTCTCTTTCAGAATTTATTTTACTCACACATTCATTTTTAAGTAAAATTTAGAAGCAATTTGTTAACCTCAGTGAAATTTTAAGTGTAGTGACATTACATTTATGAACAATTTGGGGGGAAGAATTGATACATTTACAATATTGAATTTTCCCATAATAATACCTGTTTTTTGGGTTTTTTTAGTGTTTTCAGTATGCCACTATACTAAGCCATTTCCTTATATTAGTGTCCCTTTTTAAGTTGATGCAACTGAGGCCTAGTTGAAAAGCATGCTCAGAGTCATGCCATAGTGGTAGAGCACAGTCTTGAACAAGAGCTCTTAACACTAAAATCTGTGCTCCGAACCGTTATGCTGTATTTCTTTTTCTATATCTCATCCCCTCCATAACCCAGAAATGTGCTGATTCTCTTTTTGTTTGTCCTCGTCTTACACCCCTCCCTGAACTAACTTCTGCACTCTGTGGCACTCATGGATGTACAGTGATCTAAAAACTGCTCTACCTCCTAAATTTTTTCTGCGAATATTTCTGTGATAGTTAATGTGGTGTGTCAGCTTGAGTAGACCATGGTACCCAGTTTTAGTCAGACATGCTCCTAAGGTGTTTTTTTAGATGTAACAATTTTATAGATTTTGAGTAAAGAAATTACCCTCCAAAATATGGATGGGCTTCATCCAGTCAAAGGCCTTAAAAGAAAAACTAAGTTCCCCAAGGAAGAACGAATTTTGGCTCCAGACAAGCTGCAATATCAGCTCCCCTGAATCTGCATCCTACAGGCCTGCTCTGAAGATTTCAGATCTACCAAGCCCCACAGTCTTGTGAGCCAGCTCCTTAAAATAATCACTTCTTTGCTCCCCTCTTCATCTAGGCTATTCTGCAGTCTACTGTTAGTGTAACTCCCTCTGTCATACTTGTCTCCCCATTTAAAATCGGCTCACCATCTATACCTCGGCAGCTGAATGAACAGGGCTAGAGAAAAACAACCATACTGACAGATCTCCCTTTAAAAATTGTGACCACAAACCCCAAAAGGGCTCTAAATACTGTCTAGCAGTGCTTCCTTATTTCTCTGGTCAGTTGACATTCCCACTCTCCAAGACAACTACAATATGTCACACTTTCTCCCCATTCCCTACTCTCAGCTTATTTTCAGAGATTACCTCACAGCTTATTTCACTGGAGAGGAAAAAAAAAAAAAAAAAAAGACAATTTTCTCATCCTTCCACCACTACTGTTTTACCATATGTAGTCTGCCTTCTCTCTGATCATATGAAGTGAATTGTCCATGTCTCTATCTGAGATGAAACCTTACACTGTGTCCTAGACCCCATCCTCTCACCTATCTATATACAAGGACTTCTCTTTCAGGATCGTCACCACTCTCTTCTGCCTCATCAATTTTTTTTACTTTCGACTCTATCACTCCAATCAGTGAATGAATATGCTATATTTTATAGTCCTTATTCAAACTGAGTAGAATTAGTGATATACTTTAATATTTATCTCTGTTAACCATCAACCATATTGTATCATGTTCTCAAGCTGAAGGTTTGTCTTTTTAAATGAACTTCTCTAGAAATATATTACTTTTAAGTCTAACAAATAAGTGAACAAGAACTGTTTTATTCAATCTCATTCATTCGGACCTGTTGCTCTTTTATCTGTGAGTATCAAACAATAATACAGCAATCAAGATTTTTTAACTTTCCCACTCTGTGGTGACCGTGAGGGCAGACACAGTGTCTTATTAGTTCCTTTTTATGCTACTGATAAAGACGTAACTGAAACTGGGAACAAAAAGAGGTTTAATTGGACTTACAGTTCCATATGGCTGGGGAGGCCTCAGAATCATTGCGGGAAGCAAAAGGCACTTGTTAAGTGGCAGTAGCAAGAGAAAAATGAGAAAGAAGCAAAAGTGGAAATGCCTGATAAACCCATCAGATCTCGTGAGACTTACTCACCGTCACGAGAATAGCACGGGAAGGACTGGCCCCGTGATTCAACTACCTCCCCCTGGGTCCCTCCCACAACTGTGGGAATTCTGGGAGATACAATACAAGTTGAGATTTGGTTGGGGACACAGCCAAACCATATCATTCCACCCCTGGTCCTTCCAAATCTCATGTCCTCACATTTCAAAACCAATCATACCTTCCTAACAGTTCCCTGAAGTCTTAACTCATTTCAGCATTAACCCAAAAGTCCACAGTCCTCAGATGAGACAAGGCAAGTCCCTTCCTATGAACCTCTAAAATCAAAAGCAAGCTAGCTACTTCCTAGATATAATGGGGATACAGGTATTGGATAAATACAGCCATTCCAAATGGGAGAAATTGGCCAAAACGGGTTAAAGGGCCCATGCAAGTTGGAAATCCGGTGGGGCAGACAAATTTTAAAGCTCCAAAATTATATGCTTTGACTCCAGGTCTCACATCCAGGTCACGCTGATGAAAGAGGTGGTTTAAAATGACTCGATCCCTACAATGATGCTATGTGCCAGGTATTGTTACTATTCCCATTTTAGAGAGGCACAGACAAGTTAACTCATTTTCCCAAGGTCACACAGCTAAAAAGAGCGTACGATACAAATTCATGCATCCTGATTCCAGGTTATACCACAAACTGCGTTACACTGCCTCTTGCTATAACAGAAGCAGGCTTGACCAGGGAGGAAAAGGTCAAGTACAGCCTCTTGCTGCCCCCTCCTCAGTCCTGACTTTTCTTCAGTCCTGACTCTTACTCTGAACTAGTGCAGTGTTTTAGGGCTCTCCTGTCACCTGACAGGCTAGGGAGATCCATTAGGATAGCATAAACAGGCCTCCAGAGGTGAACAGCCAGTGAGAGGGCTGAAAGACACAAGCCATTGCTGGTGCTGAAGCGTAGTCCCTCATCATGTGATCTGGGGTAAATTACTTGGCTGAACATCCCTGACATAATTTACATATTTTACATGGCATGGACTATTTCATTATGAAAGAAAAAGCTGCAAGTACATTTTAGAGTGACATCCACAAAATGAGTTATTGACTATATGTATACATTTGTTGTTTTAACACTTATCAAATTGTGATTATTTACATATTTAATGAGTTCCTTATGGACAAGGACTGTGAATTAATCATCTTTGTATCCCCACTGTCTAGCAAAGTTCTGCACAAACACAAGAAGTATACCTATGTTTTGTTCAATCAAAGTTGCTTTGTTTATAGATTTGCTGGTATGTTCTCTTTTTAAAATGAGATTTAAACTGACATACAATTTAGGGGGGTCTTTCTAGAATAGTGTTGCTCAATTTTGATCTTGGATTCAATGCATGAGTACCAACAAGACCTCGTAAGGTAGTTTAACAGTGTAAACTTACATCAAAGACAGTTTCATATGAGATGGCTTTGTAGTAATTAGCCCACGATCTCCACTAGTCACAGTTGATAGGGGCTTTTTAAAAACTCAAAAATTGAAATGTCTTCTTTTCACTGAGCACCCTTTTTTGAGAAGTAAGTCAGACACTTGCTTCAATTCACTCAGCCTCTAACGTGAACACTGATTCTAGTTTTTGAGGAGAAGTGGTCATTCTTTATACTTATTCCGATTATTTAATACTGTCTTTTTTAGAAGTCAGGCCCAGGCCCTAAGTGGTTATATTAAGTGTTTTAAGTTACAGACAAAAGAGGCCAGGCGCGGTGGCTCAAGCCTGTAATCCCAGCACTTTGGGAGGCCGAGGCGGGCGGATCACGAGGTCAGGAGATCGAGACCATCCTGGCTAACACGGTGAAACCCCGTCTCTACTAAAAAATACAAAAAACTAGCCGGGCGAGGTGGCGGGCGCCTGTAGTCCCAGCTACTCGGAGGCTGAGGCAGGAGAATGGCGTGAACCCGGGAGGCGGAGCTTGCAGTGAGCTGAGATCCGGCCACCGCACTCCAGCCTGGGCGACAGAGCAAGACTCCGTCTCAAAAAAAAAAAAAAAAAAAAAAAAAGTTACAGACAAAAGAGATGGCATTTGTCAATGTTGCTTTCAAGGAAGAAGCATAAAATTTTATTAAACTGATGAGGAAAATCATTGACAAAAATGAAGTTTAATGGATGTTCTCTATCTGAAGAATAACATGACAGTAATATAGCACAATCCATTTCTGTAAACAATACTTTAAAATAATGAATGAAAATATTTAGGCCAATTTTTTGCATTGAGGCAAGATTGAGCCCAAAAGCAATTGTACTTATTTGTGTATTTATTGCCTTCCCCCATATTTTAAGAGGATAATTTTTCTACAATTTTTTTATCTTCCCTTTTATCGTATTAATACTTTAGAATGCTTTTAAAAAATATTTTAAAAGGAAAGGCCCTTTTTTGTGCGACAGGGTCTTACTTTGACGCCTGGTCTAGAGTGCAGTGGCATAGTCATGGCTCACTGCAGGCTTTGACCTCCCAGGCTCCAACAAACCTCCCACCTCAGCCCCCTCAGTAGCTGCGACTATGCACCACCACACTCGGCTAATTGTTTAATTTTTTTGTACAGATAGGGTCTCACTATGTGGCCCAGGCTGGTCTTGAACTCCTGGGCTTAAGTGATTCTTCCACCTGGGCCTCCTAAAGTGCTGGGATTACAGGCGTGAGCCACCGTGCCTGGCCAGAAAACCTATTTTTATTAAACTTGTACATTTTACTTTCTTCTTTTCAGAATCTTAATAACAAAACCTTTTTATTCTTGCTTAAAAAAAGAAACTAGACTGGCCGGTTGCAGTGGCTCATACCTGTAATCCCAGCACTTTGGGAGGCCGAGGTGGGTGGATCACCTGAGGTCAGGAGTTCGAGACTAGCCTGACCAACATGGAGAAACCCCATCTGTACTAAAAATACAAAATTAGCTGGGCGTGGTGGCATATGCCTATAATCCCAGCTACTTGGGAGGCTGAGGCAGGAGAATCGCTTGAACCCGGGAGGCAGAGGTTGCGGTGAGCCAAGATCACGCCATTACACTCCAGTCTGAGCAACAAGAGTGAAACTCCATCTCAAAAAAAAAAAAGGAAAAAGAAACTAGACTTCAGTGACACTGGATGGTGTCAGAGGAGGTAAGTATGTGTTAGTGGTCACTCCTTGGCCACCTTCTGTGTAATTACCATCTCCATGGACTTAAGGAAGTACAGGGCTGTAAGGTCCTAGCACCAAAGTGAGATGTGGTTCTCCAGCCCTCTGCTCATGTCCCTCACTAATACATAGGCATCCTTTAAAACTACTGTCTTACTTAAGCCTTTTACTGAGACCTGTACTTCTCAAGAATATAAATAATTCTTTTTTTTTTTGGATACGGAGTTTCGCTCTTGTTGCCTAGGCTGGAGTGCAGTGGCACAGTCTCAGCTCACTGCAGCCTCTGCCTCCTGGGTTCAAGCGATTCTCCTGTCCCAGCCTTGTAAGTAGCTGGGATTACAGGCACATGCCACCACACCCAGCTAATTTTTGTATTTTTAGGAGAGATGGGATTTCAGCTATTGTTTAGGCTGGTCTCGAACTCCTGACCTCGAGTGATCTGCCTGCCACGGCCTCCCAAAGTGCCGGGATTATAGGCATGTACCACCACGCCCAGCAGAATATAAATAATTCTTGTAGGAGTCTTTAAATAGAATCAAATTAACTCCACCATTGTTTGCTATTCATTTTGGTGAGTCACTACTCTTGGTAATTTGACATCAACTCCCAAACATTCTTGAAAATTTTGAGACTGCACAGATAACCTGAACTCATCTGCCTATTTACACGTGCGTACAATCTTCCCCAATATGTAGAACAAAAATTTGAGGGAAGGATCGTGTTGCCAATAAATACATGTTTTGGCTACAACTAACACTCATCATAATCTTTACTATGGGACAAGCAGTCTTCTCAGTACTTTATACATACTAATTTATTTATTCCTCACAATAGTCCTCTGAGGTAGATTGTATTTGTTATCCCTATTTTGTAAGTAAGGACATCAAGGGACAGAGAGGTAACTAACTATCTTTCCCAAAGCCATACAACTAGCAAATAGTGGACTTCAACCAAGACATTCTGGCTCCAGGATTCTGAATTAGAATCAAACACTTTTTGAGACAGATTGAGTACCTTAAAAAGTTATCAAATACATATGAACAAACCAAGGCAAAGCACATAAGTCTCCCAACTCAGTCTAATTGCCCTCTTCACTACAGTCCAAATGCTTCAATTTGTGTTAGTTATAATACTTGGATAATCTTTTTTAAATTCAAGTAGTAATCTCTGAGGTTAATGAAAATATAATAGAAGAAATGCCCTCGGGATCTAAACTGGAACTAGAGGGACGTTGTGGGCTTTGTAATTTGACCCTAAGGGAAAGAGATCCTTGGATTAAACTGACCAAATGATATCTTCAGTACAAATGGTTTACGTAGGTGGGTGACATAGGGATTTTGTGGCAACTCTTCTATTGTTTCGTGGTTTAAGAGATACTATTTTGTGGTAGCATCTGGCTGCTTTACTGTTTTCCTTTGGTGTGTTAGGAAGGGTTTGAGAAGAATTAAACTGTAAACTAACTTTCAAATGAAAATGTCTGATTGTTCATGTAATTCCTGAGGGATGATCTAGTTGTCAGTACTGGGCACTGGGTAAGCTTGAATATATAGCCTCCTTAAGTAGATGTGCTTCTAATGTTCTGCGCCATTCCTTCCTTGTACAGCACCACTTTTGTGTGCTAACCTTTCTCTGCAAGGCCGGCCCCCAGTGTCATTATATGTAACTCTTCATCCCACCTTCTGCAACTGCCTGAGAGCAATAGTTCTGTAACTAGTCTGCTGAATGTTAATACTAACTGTACTCTTATACTTGAACCAAGCTCTGGAAATAAAAGTGGTCTTTCCCCAGTTCAAATAAAAAGCCAACTTCTAGGGCTTTATTTGGATAAAAATGCCCTGGATTATCCCATTTTTCCCAAGTATGTGTTTTTAAACTTTTGGCATCTGCTACTATTGAGACAACAAAATCAATGAAGGCTTATCCAGCAGAAATCTTGCTAACATCCAGTTATATCTAGTTCAGCAGCTTGTTTTGTTTGTGTTTTATGGATACATGTTCTTGGCTATGATTTTGTTTTACATATTTCTAATATTTTCTGTCAGAAAAATAGCTTCTAGTTTGTAAAATGAGGTTAAACATATCAATATTATATGGTACTCTACAAAAGCATGAATTTCTTCATAGCAATTTTGAGAAGTTCTCTTGACCTGGGTAGGGAGGTTTTTACTGAAGAGATGCTATGTGACATAAGTTTTGACAGTAGTAAAATAATTTTTAAATGTAATGACAGGCCGGGCGCGGTGGCTCAAGCCTGTAATCCCAGCACTTTGGGAGGCCGAGACGGGTGGATCACGAGGTCAGGAGATCAAGAGCATCCTGGCTAACACAGTGAAACCCCGTCTCTACTAAAAAATACAAAAAACTAGCCGAGCGAGGTGGCGGGCGCCTGTAATCCCAGCTACTCGGGAGGCTGAGGCAGGAGAATGGCGTGAACCTGGCAGGTGGAGTTTGCAGTGAGCTGAGATCCGGCCACTGCACTCTAGCCTGGGCGACAGAGCCAGACTCCGTCTCAAAAAAAAAAAAAAAAAAAAAATGTAATGACAAAAGATAAAAACAAGTTACATGATTTGGATGTTTGTCCCCTCCAAATCTCATATTGAAATGTGACCTCCAGGCCAGGTGCAGTGGCTCATGCCTGTAATACCCAACACTTTGGGAGTCTGAAGTAGGAGGATCTCTTGAGGCCAGGAGTTTGATATCAGCCTGGGCAACATAGCAAGACCCCATCTCTATTAAAAAAAAAAAAAAAAAAAGCAGAAATGTTGGAGGTGGAGCCTAGTGGGAGGTATTGGAATCATGGGGCAGATCCCTCATGAATGACTTAGGGCCATCCCTTTGGTGATGAGTGAGTTCTCACTCAGTTCATGGGAGATCTGGTTGTTTAAAAGAGCCGGGACCTCCCCACTTCTCTCTGTCTCTTGCTCCTTCTCTCGCCATGTGACGTGCCTGCTGTCCCTTTGTTTTCCACCATGATTGTGGAAGGTTCCCAAGATGCTCGCCAAACACAGATGCTGGAGCCATGCTTCTACAGCCTGCAGAACTGTGAGGCAATTAAACCTCCTTTATAAATTACACAGTCTCATGTATTCCTTTATAGCAGCACAGAAACAGACTAACACACCAAGTTGGAGAAGAGTTAAGAAACACTACTATTGATTTCAAAAATTAATAACAGTTGGCCAGGCATGGTGGCTCACGCCTATAATCCTAGCACTTTGGGAGGCCAAGGCAGGCGGATCACGAGGTCAGGTGTCCGAGACCAGCCGGACAACATGGTGAAATCCCATCTCTACTAAAAATACAAAATTAGCTCGGCATGGTGGCACATGCCTGTAATCACAGCTACTTGGGAGGCTGAGACAGGAGAATTGCTTCAACTCGGGATGCGGAGGTTGCAGTGAGCTGAGATCGCGCCATTGAACTCCAGCCTGGGTGACAGAACGAGACTCCGTCTCAAAAAAAAAATAGTAATAATAAAATAATAGCAGTTACTTCAGCATGAATAACTGCCAACAGTAAATCATTATTGCAGGAGAGTAGGATAGTTTCACAACTGAAATCATTCAGTAAAAGGCTCAGTTCTCATATGCTTTTTTGTTTTGTTTTGTTTTTTTACAGTTATCTCACTAAATATTCACTTAAAATAGACGTCATCCATATTGTCTGCATAGCTTTGGCAGGACTTTGAGGCAGAAGGACTTGATAAGGCATACTGACCTTGAATTAAATTTGCATCTTCCACAGGCAGGCTGCCCA
This sequence comes from Trachypithecus francoisi, assembly GCF_009764315.1. Classification (NCBI taxonomy): domain Eukaryota; kingdom Metazoa; phylum Chordata; class Mammalia; order Primates; family Cercopithecidae; genus Trachypithecus; species Trachypithecus francoisi. The sequence goes on along the minus strand of NW_022681470.1, from coordinate 3,822,942 downwards.
GTTTGTAGAGATCGAGCCTTCCAGGCGTGTTCTCTAATAATAGATCTAGGAAGCCCTAACAGGAGAAGCAGCGTTTGGAGGGCATCTCTTTCTCTAACCAACTCTCCCTGGAAGGGCTTAGCCCTCTTTTCCTCTGAATCTATTAAGAAAAAGAGTCACACCAAAGAAAAACATCTAATTTATTCACTTCATAATGTATATTCTAAACATTTATTCAGAAATGTGCTGTTAGTGTATGAAGTGGCTGACCAAAATACATCTTTAGAATTGTTTTCTTCTGCTCTTGATATATTCCTTTTTTATATCCTGTTTTCCTTGTGACTAAAAGCAGATGTTTTTAGAAGGCAGCTGGCTAGAATTAGGAATGCAGCCTGTAATTTAAGAAGTAACCTATTTAAAGGTTTTTGGGCATAGAGAGTTCAAGAAACTAATTGGACTGTCTTGTGTTATTAGAAAATGGTGTATGGTAGCTAGTATTTTTTTTTTCACTTTTTTTCCATTGAGAGTTCCATTCCCATAATTTATATATTTCACTCATAGTAAAGTTTATTGGACCATGTCTAATAATAAAAACAGGGAAATGGAAACTTTTTGTGAATTTCTTGGTGCATAGTTTGCTAATAGAGGAAAAACTTTGTTATAATGCCGAATTGTTATTTTTTAAGGAGCAAAGTATGTTCTGTATCTAAATGAATATTTATTCTTGGGGGCTCAAGGTGTGTATAGAAGAGTTTTTGTTTAGGTTTGCCAACTAGAGAATGGTGTACTCTTCTGCCATTTGGTACAAGTTAGTAGATTTACTTTTTTTTTTTGAGAGGGAGTCTTGCTCTGTCGCCCAGGCTGGAGTGCAGTGGTGCGATCTCCGCTCACTGCAACCCCCACCTCCCGGGTTCAAGCAATTCTTCTGCCTCAGCCTCCCGAGTAGCTGGGACTACAGGCGCCCACCACCATGCCAGACAATTTTTGTTTTGTAATTTTAATAGAGATAGGGTTTCACCATATTGGTCAGGCTGGTCTCAAACTCCTGACCTCAGGTGATCCACCTGCCTCTGCTCCCAAAGTGGCTACAGGCATGAGTCACTGCGCCTGGCCAATTTACTTTACTTCTATTCATAACAGTCTTTTTTTTTTTTTAACAGCCTTATTGAGCTACCGTTCATATACTAGATGAACTATATAAAATGTATACCCATTTAAAATGTACAATTCAATGAATTTTAGTATATTCACAGGTGTGAAGCCATCATTACCACAGTCAATTTTAGGATATTTTCATCGCCCTAGGAAGAAGCCCGTACCCATTAGCAGTCACTTCCCATATCCTCCCCAACTCCCAGTCATGGAACCACTAATACACTTTCCGTCTGTGTAGCCTGTTTTCGGCATTTCATGTAAATGGAATCATGTAATACGTGGTCTTGTGTGATTGGCTTCTTTCACCTGGCATAATGTTTTCAAGGTTCATTCCTGTGGTGGCACGCATCAAATACCTCATTCCTTTTTATTGAGAAATAATACTGCATTTTATGGATAATACCACATTTTATTTATCCAGTAATCAGTTGATAAACATGTAGTTGTTTCTACTTTTTGGCTATTATAAGTAATGCTGCCATGAACATGAATTGCAAGTTTTTATGTGGCTGTATATTTTCATTTCTCTTGGGCATATGCCTAGGAATAAAATTGCTAGGTCATATGGTAACTTTAGGTTTAACTTTTGGAGGAATTGCCCAACTGTTTTCCAGGACAGCTGTCCCATGGTACATTCCCACCAGTAATGTATTAGAGTTTTAATTTCTCCACATCCTAACACTGTTATTATCTGTCTTTTTGATTATAGTCATCTGAGTGGGTATGACATGATAGATAATGGTGGTTTTAATTTGCTTATCTTCTTAGAAGAAATACTTTTTTTAAGATCCTTTGCCCATTTTTTAGTTGGGTTATGTGTCTTGTTGAGTTCTAAGAGTTCTTACATGTATTTTACATGTAAGTCCCTTGTCAGGTGTATGACTTGCCAACATTTTCTCCCAGGCTATGGTATGCCTTTTTCACTTTCTTCATAGTGTTCTTCAAAGCTAACTTTCACTTTATCAATTTTTTTCTTTTGTTGCTTTTGCTTTTCGTGTCATATCTATGAAGCCATTGCTTAATCCAAGATCATGAAGATATGCTTATCTTTTCTAACAAGAGTTTATAATTTAAGCATTTAGGTCTTTGATCCATTAAATTAATTTTTATATATGGCATGAGGTAGAAGACCAGCTTCATTCATTTGCATGTGGATATCCAGTTGTCTCAGTTCTATTTGTTGAAAAGACTATTTTCCCACTGAATTGTCTTGGCACCGTCGTTAAAGATCAATTGGCCATAAATGTAGGGACTTATTTCTGAACTCTGAATTCTGTTTCACTGATCTATATGTCTGTCTTTATGCCAGTAATACACTGTCTTGATTACTGTGGCTCTGTGCTAAATGTTGAAATCAGGAAGTCTGAGTCCTATAACTTTTTCAAGATTGTTTTAGCTATTCTGGGTCCCTTGAATTTCCATATGAATTTTTAAATTTGTCAATTTCTGCAAAAAATGGCAGCTGGGATTTTGACAAGAATGGCAGTGAATCTTCAGGTCAACTTGGAGAATATTACCATCCTAACAATAATAAATCTTCCAGTTCACGAGCGTGGAATGTCTTTCCATTTATTTAGGTCTTCTTTAATTTCTTTCAATAATGTTTTGTAGTTTTCAGATACAAGTTATGAACTTCTTAAATGTATCCATAAGTTTATGTTTTATGTAACTGTTGTAAATGGAATTGTTTTCTTAATTTCTTTTTTTGATTGCTTATTGCTAGTGTATTGAAATACAATCGATGTTTTTTTTTTGAGATGGACTCTCTGTCACCTGGGCTGGAGTGCAGTGGCGCAATCTCAGCTCACTGCAAGCTCCGCCTCCCGGGTTCAGACCATTCTCCTGCCTCAACCTCCTGAGCAGCTGGGACTACAGGTGCCTGCCACCACGCCTGGCTAACTTTTTGTATTTTCAGTAGAGACAGGGTTTCACAGTGCTAGCCAAGATGATCTCGATCTCCTGACCTCGTGATCCGCCCGCCTCGGCCTCCTAAAGTGCTGGGATTACAGGCGTGAGCCACCGTGCCTTTCCTACAGTCGATTTTTATATATTGATCTTGTACCCTGCAGTGGTTTTTAATTTATTTATTAGTTTTAGTAATTTTTTTGGTGGATTCCTTATGATTTTCCTGTATACAATATCATATCATCTGCAAAATGAGGTAATTTTACTTCTTTTCTTCCAGTTTGAATACCTTTAATTTTTTCTTCTTCAGTAATTGCCCTGGCTAGAATATCCAGCACAGTGTGTAATAGAAGTGGCAAGAGCAGACACTCTTATTTTTTATTTTAAAGGGAAAGCATTCAGTCTTTCACCATTAAGTATGATATTAGCTGTGAGGTTTTTCGTATATATTCTTTATCAGGTTAGGGAAATTTCCATCTATTCCTAGTTTATTGAATAGATTTTAAAAATGTATAATATACAATGTATATTTTATATATATTATATAAAACATATATCATATGTATATCATGAAAGGGTATTGAATTTTGTCAAATGCTTTTGTCTATTGGGATGATCATGGGGATTTGTCCTTTATATGGTATATTACATTTTTTTTTTTTTTTTAAGATTAAGCCCACCTTCCATTCCAAGGATAAATCCCACTGGGTCATGTTATATAATCCTTGAGTCTGTTTTCATAATAGATATTAGTCTCTGTTTCTTGTGATGTCTTTTTTTTTTTTTTTTGAGACATAGTCTCGCTCTGTCGCCCAGGCTGGAGTGCAGTGGCCGGATCTCAGCTCACTGCAAGCTCCGCCTCCCGGGTTCCCGCCATTCTCCTGCCTCAGCCTCCCAAGTAGCTGGGACTACAGGCGCCCGCCACCTCGCCCGGCTAGTTTTTTTTGTATTTTTTTAGTAGAGACGGGGTTTCACCGTATTAGCCAGGATGGTCTCGATCTCCTGACCTCGTGATCCGCCCGTCTCGGCCTCCCAAAGTGCTGGGATTACAGGCTTGAGCCACCGTGCCCGGCCTCTTGTGATGTCTTTGTTTTGGAATCAGGTTTATCTGGCCTCATAGAATGAGTTAAGAAGTGTTCCCCTTTCTTCTATATTTTAGAAGAGGTTCTGAAGAATTGGTATTGATTCTTGTTTAATTTAGTAGAATTTGCCAGTGAAGTCACCTGATCCTGGGCTTTTCTTTGTGGGTAGTTTTTAAATTACTAGTTCATTCTTTTCTCATTAGAGGTTATTTAGATTTTCTGTATCTTCTTGAGTCAGTTTTGGTAGCTTGTGAATTTGTCCATTGCATCTGTTATATAATTTGTTGGCATACAGTTCTTAGTCTTCCTTGTAATCCTTTTCATTTCCATTAGGTCGGTAGAGAAGTCTCTTCATAGATTTCTAACCAGTAAATAGATCACTACTTTAACTTCGCAAAGAAATTAACTCTTCAACTTTTGTGGGGCCTTTCCAAGGATAGAAAATACAAGGAAACGTGAAAACCAAAGAACTACTGAGTTCATCATTATTACAGCTAACAATGAATAAGCAACATCAACATTAATTCTTGCTTTGCACAGAGTGTTGAAACAGAGCCTTCAAAAAATAGCAATAATGAGTCTGGGCACAGTACTGTGCATGGCTCACTCCTGTAATCCCAGCACTTGTGGAGGCCAAGTTGGGAGGATTGCTTGAGGCCAGGAGTTCAAGTCAAGCTTGGGCAACATAGCGAGACCCTGCATCCACAAAAATAAAAGCTAAAACATTAGCCTGGCCTGGCAGTTTCTCAGGAGGCTGAGTTAGGAGGTTTGCTTCAGCCCAGAGGTTTGAGGAGGCAGTGAGCTATGATACTACCACTGCATTCCGGCTTAGGCGACAGAGCAGGACCCTGTCTCTAAAAAATAACAGTAATGATGATGATGTTAGGCGTGAGGGGTGGACTTACACTGTTTAATACTGTCCAAAGGAATGTATCTCTAGGTTTAAAAAATCATTTTCCTAGCAACTTGTGGGCTTTGTATAATCTTGAGCAGAAACACTTGACCTGATTATTCAACTTCCCATCTGAGAGTGGAGGTAGTACCACTTGCAAAGCAAGCAGATATTCATTTTCATTGTACTGTCTCAGCATTTCTTTAGAAACTTTATTTAGGCCACATCTCATTATAGTGAATTCCAAACTACTGACCAAATTTTTGGATGGAATATTTCCCTTGCTTTTAAGTTTCCTTTTACAGTTTTCCCCTGTACAAAATGTGTCAAAAAATACCTTTATTTTTTAGAATGTAAAATATTGAATACAAGGAAATTTCAGACTGAAGAAGTATAGTACTCAGGCAACATATAGGAGTTCTGAGCATGGAATTCCCAAGCATAGAAGAAATTATTTTCATTTGTGAAAAGGCAGAGAGTAAAAGATTTCTGAGTTTAGGATACCCACTCTGATAAGTTCATTCTCATCCTAATTCTTTACCAAAAGTCAACATTTGGGTATGATGTTTTTTTCATGAAAATCTTTCCCATTTTTTAATAAAACATTTGGGTTCTTGTTATGGAAATTTACAATAAATCACTTTCAGAAGGCTATTTACTGCTGAGCAGAAGAGATTGTTAAAATTAAATGATACTGAACATAAAATGGAAATGTTCAATTTACTAAGCATTTAAAACCTTTTGATTATTGTAGCCATTATGTATACATCTCTTTTTGGAAAATATTCTATATTTTGGAAAAGAAGCTATGCTGCAGAAAGAGAATCGGCCACTTTAAAATAGAGCCGCCTGCTTCCGGAACAAAAACCTTTTGGTGCCGTCGTTAAGGAAATCAGCAGTGTACAGACCAAATTATTGGTTTCAAACTGTATAAACAATGGGATTTCTCAATTGGAAAAGGCAATTTAAGTCCTAGAAGTTGGCTGCCAAGGAAACCACTACTTGGAAAAAACCTAACAAAATTTTTATGTGAACTAGCATGATACCTTCCAGTATTTTCCACTCTCTCTCTCTCTTTTTTTTTTTTTTTTTTTTTTTTTGAGACAGGGTATCACTCACTTGCCCAGACTGGAGCACAGTGGCACAATCACAGCTCACTGAAGCCTCCACCTCCTGGGCTTAGGTAATCAATCCTGCCATGTCGTGAAGCCTCGACCTCCTGGGCTTAGATAATCAATCCTGCCATGTCAGCCTCCTGGGTAGCTGCGACTACAGGCACACACCACCACTCCCAGCTAATTTTTTGGTTTTTGTAGAAATGGGGTTTCCCCATGTTGCCCAGGCTGGTGTTTTTCTGTGAAAAGGGGGAGAAAGTAGGATAGCAAGAAACTTAGAAACACATCTCTGTTGTAAGGCGGCAAGGACTAGATTATTCGCTTTAGTTCCCCCAAATTTTTTATTGTGAAAATTTTTAAACTTTTCCAAAAAGTTTAAGGAAGAGTACAATCTGTATATACCCTTCATTCAGATGTACCAGTTTTTAACCTTTTGCTACGTTTGCTTTCTCTCACACCCGTCCTACACTCTCTCACACATAGATCACATAGAAAGTAAGTCACAAACATAGCAATTCATCCCTAACTACTTTAGTATGTATTTCCCAAGAAGACATTTTCTGGCTTGGCACGGTGGCTCATGCCTGTAATCCCAGCACTTTGGGAGGCCAAGGAGGGTGGATCACTTGAGACCAGGAGTTTGAGACCAGCCTGGCCAACATGCCAAAACCCCATCTCTACTAAAAATACAAAAATTATCCAGGTATGTCAGCACAAGCCCGTAATCCCCTTTGCATGGCTGAGGCACGAGATCATCATTCCAACCTGGGAGGCAGAGGTTGCAGTGAAGCCCAGATCACGCCATTGCACTCCAGCCTGGGTGACAGAGTGAGACTCTATTGCAAAAAAAAAAGATATTTTTACCTAATCAGAGTACTGTTATCACACCCAAGAAGTTTTTAATTGATGTAATATTATTGAATATATAGTCTATATTCATGTTTTCCCCAATTGTTCCAATAATGGTTCTTTTTAGCCTTTTTTTGTTTTTGTTTTTTACAAAAAATCCAGGATCCAATCAAAGTTCATTCAGTTCATTTAATTGCCATAAGAGTAGCCCACCCTTCCTCTGCCTTCTTTTGACTTTGCTATCACTGATACTTTTTTAAAAAGCAAGCATTGGCTGGGCACAGTGGCTCATGTCTGTAATCCCAGCACTTTGGGAGGCCAAGGCAGGTGGATTGCTTGAGCCTAGGAGTTCGAAACCAGCCTGGACCACATGATGAAACCCTGTCTCTACAAAAAATAGCTGGGCATGGTGGCGTGCGCGAGTCCTAGCTACTCGGGAAACTGAGGTGGGAGAATGGCTTGAGCCCTGCCTGCAGTGAACCGAGATCAGGCCACTGCACTCCAGCCTGGGCAACAGAGCCAAACCCTGTCTCAAAAAAAATGAAAAAAAACAAAAAGGCCAGTTTTCTTGTAGAATGTCTCATAGTCCAGACTTACCTGATTTTTCCTTATGGTTGTCTTCTGGTTTAACACATTTGACAGGAAAACCAACAAAGCAAATGTAGCTTTTGTATTTCATCACATCCAAAGGCACATAATATCAATTGGTTCAACTATTAATAATGCTCAGTTTAATCACTGAGTATTGATAAGGTGATATACAACATATTTTTCCATTGCAAAGGTATCTTTTTTCTTTGTTATTTAGGAAAAATGGTGGGGGTTGGCAAGTGACATTGGTGCAAAGAGGGAGAAATGGTGGGGGAGGAGGAGGTGACACTTCGAGACAGTGTGTATATCATTCTTAAACAGCCTTTCTTCTAATGGTGTTATCATCCATGACTCAACTGACTCAACTGGTGGCAACAAAATGGTGATTGCCTAATTTTGCCCTTTCGTCTACTTGTATTAGCTGGCTTTCTTCCATTAAAACAAGAGCTTTCCTCCTTTTACTTTTTTTTTTTTTAAAGCATTACCGTGGACTCTGAGAGTGTCTTTTTATTCAATATGCTATAGTCCATTATGATGATCATTTTTGTTGTTCACCTCTTCCCAAAGTTGACTAATGAAAACTGCTTTTAGGCCAGCTTCTCTATAATTTTGACATGTGTCCATCATTCTTTGAGCAATTCTCACCTTACACATTTTTGCCCTAACTTGGAATCAACCATTTCTCCAGAGTCCTGATTCCTTTTAGGAAGAGAAACCAAGATCTGGACAGTATGTTCATTGTTTCTACTTCAGTGTGCCTCCTGTTACAATCCAGTAACACGGGCTTCTTCCATTTCCTCTTCCGTGTTTTGTATCTCCCTCTACTGCATTGACAACTCTGGTTCCCGCCATCAGCATATGTACTCACTTGTTCTGTACTAGAGTATAGCAGTCCCCAACCTTTTTGTCATCAGGGACTAGTTTCGTGGAAGACAATTTTGCCGTGGACCTGGGGCGGGGGAGGGAGAATGGTTTCAAGATGAACTGTTCCACCTCAGATGATCAAGCATTTGTTAGATTCTCATAAGGAACGCACAACCTAGATCTCTTGCATCTGCAACTGCATACCTCTTGCTGCATACATGTCCTGTAGTACATACAAAAAGTTTTGGAATTACACCAGTACCACTGTAAACAACACATCTCAGTTTGAGATTTCTTTGCCCTTCATTTTGTCCTTAGAATATATCTCAGTAAGGGTATGTAGACAGATTACTATATTCAGAAGTTAATTTCTTTTTTATTTTCTGTGTGGTTATCAATTTGATACATAACTAGGTTCATTTGTTTTTGTTTGACTTCAGTTTTGAGATGTACTTCTGTGTCCAGAATTGGTTCTGTCCAGTGGGTTCTTGGTCTCGCTGACTTCAAGAATGAAGCTGCGGACCCTCGCAGTGAGTGTTAAGTTCTTAAAGATGGTGTGTCCGGAGTTTGTTCCTTCAGATGTTCAGATGTGTCTGGAGTTTCTTCCTTCCAGTGGGTTCGTGGTCTCACTGACTTCAGGAATGAGGCCGCAGACCCTCGTGGTGAGCGTTACATCTCATAAAGGTAATGTAGACCCAAAGAGTGAGCAGCAGCAAGATTTATTGTGAAGAGCGAAAGAACAAAGCTTCCACAGCGTGGAAGGGGACACGAGCAGGTTGCTGCTAGTGGCTTGGGTGGCCAGCTTTTATTCCCTTATTTGGCCCCGCCCACATCCCACTGATTGGTCTATTTTACAGAGCGCTGATTGATCCATTTTACAGAGTGCTGATTGGTGCGTTTACAAACCTTTAGCTAGACACAGAGTGCTGATTGATGCGGTTTTACAGGGTGCTGATTGGTGCATTTACAAACCTTCAGCTAGACACAGAGCGCTGATTGGTGCATGTTTAGAGTGCACTGATTGGTGCGTTTACAAGCTTTTAGCTAGACACAGCGCTGATTGGTGCGTTTTTACAGAGTGCAGATTGGTGCGTTTACAAACCTTTAGCTAGACACAGAGCGCTGATATGTGCGTTTTTACAAAGTGCTGATTGGTGCATTTACAATCCTCTAGCTAGACAGAAAAGTTCTCCAAGTGCTCACTTGACCCAGGAAGTCCAGCTGGCCTCACCTCTCACTCCCCGCTCTAAACAGGACACCCCAACTGCTGTTGAGAATTAGGCAATGACCGCTCTAGCTACTTCCTGCTGGATAGGGTGGAAGAAGGGGCCCTGCAGTTGTGTCCTCCAGAGGGGAACTCCTTAGGCCAGTGAAAGGGCCAGCGGGTTGGTCCAGGGGTCCTCAGTAGAAGTTGTTAGTTGAGCTCATTTGGGGTTCCATTTGTAAGACCATCTGTAGCTTGATGGCCTCGATCCAAGAGGAAACAAATTTAACAAGGAGGTTAAAAATACAGGGCCTGAAGGCGAGTAATAGAAGATGGCTGTCACAGGACCTAGAAGGGGGAGAGGCCATGTCGCCCAACTCCAGAGGTTGGTATAAGAGTTTGAAAGGCATTGTCTAATTTCAGAAGCCTTTTCCTGTAAACGCCTGGCAGCATCTCATACTAGCCCTGACTGGTTAGTGCAGAAACAACACTCTTCCCCTAAGAAGGTGCAGAGTCCTCCTTTCTCAGCAGCGTGAAGGTCTAGGCCTCAGCGGTTTTGGAGAGTCCCTGCTGCCAAAGGATAGACTGTATTATTTCTTGCAAACTGTCTGAGAGGCAGATATAGGTTGACGTTCAACATAAGAAGAATACGCCTTGGCTGGGTAGACAGAAATTTACCCTGGCTTTTAAAGGAATAGGGTACACTTTTTTCTTTACTACTTCGATCTCTTTCTCTCTCTTTGACTCCTTTGTCTCCTTCTCTCTTTCCTTCTCTGACTTTCTGTCTCTGTCTCCTCCTCTCTCTTTCTTTCTGCCTCTTTCTCTCTTTCCTTTCTGCTGGTCTTTCCCTGCCTCTGCCAGCCACTTATGCTGCTGTTGTCCTCTCTCCTTCCCCTTTTGATGGCTTCCGCAGTGTAAGACTGCCACCTCCTTGGGTTTTTGCACTGTGTGCAGTAACTCCATAAATTCCTTCTGGTATTTAATGGGGGTTCCCCCAGAGATTAGGAACTCTTTCTTTCCATATTGCAGCATGGGCATGTAGGATTAGATAAGCATACTTGCAATCTGTATACACATTTATTATTTTTCCCTTTCCCAGTTCTAAGTCTTGGGTAAGTGCCACTAGTTCTGCTAACTGGGCACTGGTCCCTGGGGGAGGAGGCTTACTTTCAAGTATGGTTACATCACTAACTATGGCATAACCTGCCCTTCGTATCCCATTCTCCACAAACGAACCTCCATCGGTATATAGGTTAAGGTCAGGATTAGCTAAGGGGACTTCTGAGAGATCATCTCGGGTGGCATGAGTCTGGACTATAATTTGTTGGCAGTCATGCTCGATTGGTTCTCCATCCTCTGGGAGAAAAGTGTCAGGGTTGAGGGCCACTCACGTACATATTTGAAGCACTGGTCCCTCAAGGAGTAGTGCCTGGTATCTAGGCGGTTGTCTGATAGCCATAAACTTCCTTTGGCCCCTAGTATGCCATTTACATCATGAGTAGTCCAGACAGTGAGATCCGTTCCTTGTATTATTTTGATGGCCTCTGACACTAAGACAGCCACTGCCACAACTACCCATAAACAGTGAGGCCAGCCTTTTGCTACTACATAAATGTCCTTACTTAGATGTGCCACTGGTTGTGGGGTTGTCTCACGAGTCTCAGTAAGGACTCCAAGAGCTATCCCTGCTCTCTCTCTGACGTATAAAGAGAAGTTTTGTCCTATGGGAAGGTTTAAAGCTGGAGCTTGTACTAGGGCCTGCTTTAAGGTTTTGAAGGCTGTTTCTGCCTCTGCTTCCCATTCTACTAGATGAGTATTTACCCTCTGGGTCTCCTTGATTATAATATAGAGGGGCCTGGCTATCTTGCTGTATCCAGGGATCCAAAGTTGGCAAAAGCCGGTGATTCCAAGGAACCCCTGCAGCTGATTTAATGTCTTAGAGTGATGATAAGCCGGTATAGGCTGTATTCATTCCTTGCTGAGGGCCCTGGTCCCTATGGCTAAGATTAGGCCTAGATATTTGACCTGCTATAGGCAAAACTGGGCCATCAACCTACATGCCTTGTACCCTTGATTAGCTGGAAAGTTCAAGAGATCTAGAGTAGCCTGCTGGCATGAGGTTTCCAAATTGGTAGCCTAAAGTAAATCATCCACATACTGAAGGACCAGGGTGTCTCGACTTGAGAAGTGGCCTAGATCTTGGGCCAGTGCCTGACCAAACAGATTAGGGCTATCCCTAAACTGTTGAGGCAAGACGGACCATGTAAGTTGGGATGTGTGGTCTGTGGGATCCTCAAAGGCAAAGAGAAACCGGGAGTCAGAGTGCAGGGGAATATAGAAGAAGGCATCCTTGAGGTCCAGAGCAGTGAACCGTTCTGCTTCCTCTGGTATTTGAGAGAGCAGGGTATAGGGGTTGGGTACAACTGAATATAGAGGAATACTGCCCCGATGAGTCTAAGATCTTGCACTAGTCTCCACTGATCGCTCCGTTTTTGTACTCCTAGAATTGGGGTGTTGCAGGGACTGCTGCATTTCCTTACTAAGCCTTGAACTTTTTTTTTTTTTTTTTTTGAGACGGAGTCTCGCTGTGTCGCCCAGGCTGGAGTGCAGTGGCCGGATCTCAGCTCACTGCAAGCTCCGCCTCCCGGGTTCACGCCATTCTCCTGCCTCAGCCTCCTGAGTAGCTGGGACTACAGGCACCCGCCACCGTGCCCAGCTAATTTTTTGTATTTTTTAGTAGAGACGGGGTTTCACCGTGGTCATGAACTCCTGACCTTGTGATCCACCCGCCTCGGCCTCCCAAAGTGCTGGGATTACAGGCGTGAGCCACCACGCTTGGCCACCTTGAACTTTTAAATGTTTAACAATATCATGTAATCCTTTATGAGCTTCAGGCCTTAAGGGATATTGCCTTTGGTAAGGAAAAGTGGTGGGGTCTTTTCGCCTGATTTGGACTGGACGGGCATTTTTGCCCTTCCAAATTGTCCTTCCAATGCCCAGACTTCAAGATTGATTCCCTCCTCAAGTAGGGGACAACAAATGGGTAACTTGTTCCCATATTCATGTAGGTAAGAGCTCCAGCCTTGGCTAATACATCCCTCCCTAATAAGGGTGTGGGACTTTCAGGCATCACAAGAAAGGCATGTGAAAAGAGCAAAGTCTCCCAATTACAGCTGAGGAGGTGGGCGAAATACCTGGTTACAGGCTGTCCCAGGATTCCTCGGATGGTAACAGAGCTTGAGGACAGTCGTCCAGGACAGGAGATTAACACTGAGAAGGCAGCGCCAGTGTCCAGGAGGAAGTCAATTTCCTGGCCCTCAATGGTTAAACGTACCCGGGGCTCAGTGAGGGTGATGACATGAGCTGGCGCTTGCCCCGGGCATCCTCCATCCTATTGTTGGATCATCTGGTTGGGGGCTTCTGGCCCAGGGAACCATTGTCCTCTGGGGCAGTGCACCTTCCAGTGATCGCCTCGGCACAGTGGGCATGGGCAAGGGGGCAGCTTGTTTCTCACTGGACAATCTTTTTTAAAGTGTCCTTGCAAACCACACTGGTAACAAACCCTACCAGGTGATTGGCCTGCGCCATTTTCTGTCCTCTCTGAACCACCAAGGTTTATTTGTCTGAGGGCCATGACTAAGGCTGTGGCCTTTCTCTGATCTCGCTTTTCCTTTTGACCTGTTCCTCTTGGTCCCTATTATAGAACACCGAGGTTGCCAGGTTTAATAATGCCTCCAGATTTTGTTCAGGGCCCGGGGCCCAGGGCCCAGGGCTCGCTTTTGGAGCTTTCTCCTGAAATCTGCAGCTGACTGGGAAATAAACTTATCTTTTAGGGTCAGTTGACCCTCTAGTGAGTTGGATGACAGGGGAGTGTATTTTCTTAAGGCCTTTCATAACTGCTTAAGAAAGGTAGAAGGGTTTTCTTCTCTCCCTGAGTTATGGTGGACATCATTGACTAATCCATGGGCTTTTTCTCATTCTCCTTAGTCCTTCTAGAACACAGGTCAACAGATGTTTGCAGCTCCAGTCCCCATGATCTGAGTTGAGGTCCCAGTGGGGATCCATACTGGGGACAGCTAGCTGACCGGTAGGGAATTTGACCCTTTCTTTGGCTGTCATTCTGTCATTTACTTGACTAAGATACCAGGTATCTCCAAACTCCCGGGCTGCAGCTAAAGCCACATTCTTTTCATTAAAGGCCAGGGTTTGATCTAACAGTAGCATGACATCTCTCCAAGTGAGATAGAAGGTTTGCTCTAGACCCTGTAGGACATCTGTGTACCTGTCAGGGTCATCTGAAAAGTTCCCCAGGTCTGCCTTGACCTGCTTTAAATCAGAGAGGGAGAAGGGGACATGTACCTGAGTTGGGCCAAATTCCCCTCCCCCTACGGCTTGAAGGGGACATAACCGATAGCCTGGGGGTTTCTGTGGTCCTTTGGAGATTTCTTTGCTTGTTTCCTTCTGGGTAGGGGAGATTAGAGGAGGCTTATTGTTAATAGAAAGGGGAGCTATAGGGAGGCTAGGATATGGAGGTAAGCTGAGAAGTCCTCCTGTGGGATGTGAACTGCAAGCTTTGCATAGTTGTGGATTCTCCTTCAATGAAAAGAAAGCTTGGACATAAGGTATTTCACTCCATTTACCTTCCCTCTTACAGAAAAGGTCAAGCTGCAGGATAGTGTTGTAATTTATACTTCCCTCAGGTGGCCATTTTTCCCCATCAGAGAGAGAATACTGGGGCCAGGCTGTAGTGCAGAAAAAGATGAGCTGCCTCTTTTTCAGGGTTTGTGGGTCAAATTGGTCCCAATGGCTTAGGATGCATTTCAAGGATGAGCTTGCTGATGCCTGAGTGTTTCCCATCTAAAACCACCTGCGGTTTTGGTTTGTTTCTCCCCCTGCCCAAGAACCCGCAACGGTCTCTGGACCCTGCTGATCAGAACAGTTGTACTCACTGACGCAGCAACAGAAACACTGGTTTTCCTCCTAGACCACAAGGAGGACCAAGGAATGTTGGATTTCGTAGCCCTTACCGACGCATTCTCGAAAACCTGCACCCTTGCCCGGCCTCCTAGACCACAAAGAGGACCAAGAAAAATCGGATTTAGTGACCCTTACCGATGCAGTCTCGAAAACCTGTCAGAGTCCTAAGCATTCTCCTGTTAGTATTGGGACATTACCTGAGTCCTATAAAGATGTTATGCCCCAAAAATGAAGTGGAGGGCCATACCCTGAGGGGGGGGGGATCTCCAGAGTTGGAAGAGTGATGCCTTTTGTCCTCACTTATATGAATAGGATGGATACAATTTCTGAGGCTCCCCATATCCTAGCTTCAGGAATAGCTTTTGTTAGGCCTGCTTGTCTGAGGACGGATCCTGAAATTCCAGATAGTGCCCCACCCTAGTGGGGCTTTGGGCAAAAATTATGTCTTTCTAATTGGTGAGCCCGGGTGCTTAAAGAAGGTAACAGAGTCCTGAAGTTTATACTAGAAATCATTCTTATAGGAGAAACTAGAAAAGCAGCAGAGACAGGGAGTAGTTTTTAGAAGCAGGACTAGCCTCGGAGAAGAGAGGCAAGAGGAAGTTTGTCTGACAAGCATTAGGACCCAGGAGGCAAGGGTCAGGATGGATAGGATAGATGGGCGAGTCTCGCTTGGGTGACATGACTTAGTTCTGCTCATGGCCGCAGGATCAACCAACTTGTCAGACCCCAGAGCTGGATGGCTTTCCTCTCTGTCGACCCTCAGCTCAGCCCAGAAGTACAGGAAAAGCGGAAGCTGGTTCCAGGTAAACCAACACTTCCAACTCCAAAGAGTCAGGGGTTGTTAGAGAGCCCTTTCCCAGAAAGCCTGACACCCATGTCTTCAGTCTGGCGGCCGTGCTAGTCGCTTTTAACTGGCCCGGTATTTAGCCCCCGAATTCTAAGGAAAAACAGGATAGAATAGCAAGCGAGAGGGGTCCAGTGGTACTCACTGCTTAGTGATTGTCTCTTCATGGTCACCAAAACGTGTCCAGAATTGGTTCCTTCTGGTGGGTTCTTGGTCTCACTGACTTTAAGAATGAAGCCACAGACCCTCATGGTAAGTGTTAAGTTCTTAAAGATGGTGTGTCTGGAGTTTGTTCCTTCAGATGTTCAGATGTGTCTGGAGTTTATTCCTTCTGGTGGGTTCATGGTCTCGCTGACTTCAGGAATGAAGCCACAGACCCTCATGGTGAGTGTTACAGCTCATAAAGGTAGTGCAGACCCAGAGTGAGCAGCAGCAAGATGTATTGTGAAGAGCGAAAAAACAAAGCTTCCACAGCATGGAAGGGGACCTGAGCAGGTTGCCCCTGCTGGCTCGGGTGGCCAGCTTTTATTCCCTTATTTGGCCCCGCCTACATCCCACTGATTGGTCCATTTTACAGAGCGCTGATTGGTGCGTCTGCAAACCTTTAGCTAGACACAGCACGCTGATTGGTGCATTTACAATCCTCTAGCTAGACAGAAAAGTTCTCCAAGTGCCCACTGGACTCAAGAAGTCCAGCTGGCTTCGCTTCTCACTTCTTTTTCTAAGTCTAACTTTGTGAAAAACATTTACGTGGTTCAAATGTCAAAACTATATATAAAAAGATATCTCAGGATGTCTTCTGTCTCTTTCCCTTTCATCCACCTTTGGTAGGTAACTATTTTCATGATTTTCTGGTTTTTTCTTTTTTCTTTTTTGCAAAAAAAAAAATATTTGCATATGACAGGGATCTTACACAAACTTTTTCTGTAAATAACCAGATAGTAAATATCTTGGTTATCTATCACTCAACTCTGCATAAAAGCCACATAGACAGTTTGCAAACAAGTGAGCGAGGCTGTGTTCCAATAAAACGTTATTTGCAAAGACAGGAGGTGGGCCAGATTTGGCCTGCAGGAGTTGTTTGCTGGCTGTAAGGTGTAGATACAGACATTCTCATACAAAAGCATGTATATAGTACACTGTCAAAAAAATTTTAAAAACTCAGTAATATTTGTTAAAGCATAGTAAGTCAAACTTTTTTTTTTTTTAAGACGGAGTCTTGCTCTGTTGCGCAGCTGGAGTGCAGTGGCGTGATCTTGGCTCACTGCAAGCCCCACCTCCTGGGTTCACGCCATTCTCCTGCCTCAGCCTCCCAAGTAGCTGGGACTACAGGCACCCGCCACCATGCCTGACTAATTTTTTTGTATTTTTAGTAGAGACGGGGTTTCACCATGTTAGCCAGGATGGTCTCGATCTCCTGACCTCGTGATCCGCCCACCTCGGCCACCCAAAGTGCTGGGATTACAGGCGTGAGCCACCGCACCTGGCCAACAAACTCTTTTCAAGACCATTGTGATAGGTAGAGAGGCCATGGCAATGGGATTTTGCAGTGGAGTAGAGAGACTGTGTTCAACTCCAAACACAGCATGGGCAAATGGGAATTTGCAGCCAGGGGGCAGGGTGGAGGGTCAGTGGATGGAAAATTTCTAAGAGGAAACATTAGGGGTCGGGGGCTTCTGGCTAAACCAACCTAACACAGTTCTTTGTGAAGATATGCCAGGGTAATCTGACATCACCGGGGGATGGTGGAGGATGAGGAACCTGACCAGATATGGAGGTGATCAGATAGCAAGGGTTGGGGGTTCTTGCTGAACTGAATTAGCAAGATTCTTTGCTAAAACCTGATTTTACAAGTAAGTGTACAGATGGGCCTAGGAGAAGATTCAGGAGTCTACGTCTTTGCCATATATTATTTTGCAACTTGCTTTTGTTTCCCTAACAAATATATCCTGGAAATTACTTCCTCTTCCTCTTAGTTCTTCAAGAGCATCACCCCTCCCCCTACACTTTTTGAATTTTTTTTAGAGACAGGGTCTCACTCTGTTGCCCTGGCTGGAGTGCAGTGGTGTGATCATAGCTCACTGCAACCTCGAACTCCTGGGCTCAGTTCTCCCACCTCAGCCTCCCAAGTAGCTAGGACCACAGGTACCTGACTAATTTCTTTCCTTCCTTCCTTCCTTTCCTTCCTTCCCTTCCTTCCTTCCTTCCTTCCTTCCTTCCTTCCTTCCTTCCTTCCTTTCCTTCTTTCTTTCTTTCTTAGAGATTGGGTCTCACGGCCGGGCGCGGTGGCTCAAGCCTGTAATCCCAGCACTTTGGGAGGCCGAGACGGGCGGATCACGAGGTCAGGAGATCGAGACCATCCTGGCTAACACGGTGTGACCCCGTCTCTATTGAAAAATACAAAAAAAAACTAGCCGGGTGAGGTGGCGGGCGCCTGTAGTCCCAGCTACTCGGGAGGCTGAGGCAGGAGAATGGCATGAACCCGGAGGTAGAGCTTGCAGTGAGCTGAGATCTGGCCACTGCACTCCAGCCTGGGCGGCAGAGCGAGACTCCGTCTCAAAAAAAAAAAAAAAAAAAAAAAGAGATTGGGTCTCCCTGTGTTGCCCAGGGGGGGTCTTGAACTCCTGGCCTCAAGCTGTCCTCCCGCCTCAACCTCCCAAAGTACTGGGATTACAGGTGTAACCCACCACACTGAGACCTTCCCCCTCTTTTTATGGCTGAAGAATATTCCATTATATAGATACATCATAGTTTAGGTAACTAGGACCCTATAAATAAACATTTAGGTTGTTGTCAGCATTTTACTAACATAAATAATACTGCAGTTAATAGTCTTATGCTTATGATTTTTTATATGTGCAACCTATTCTCTTACTGTAGTGTAAAAATTCAAATAAAAACCTGTTAAACTAAGATAATAGCATTTTACTTTAAAATAACATTTTTAATTATAAAAGTAATACTCTTTAACAAATTTAGAAAAACAATCCTGAATGTATGAAGTTAAAACTGAAAAGTATTGCATTATAGTCCTCCACTCCCACCCTAGCCACATTGTTAACAGTTTGATCTGTTCAACCTTCAAACCTTTCTTTTGTTGCAATTGGTGGTAGTTTTATTTTGTCATCCCATACTTAATATGTAAGTATAGCCTCAGGCTTATTTTTCAAAAATTTGATCATGCTACACATATTATGACTTGATACTTTTATTATATGTGGTTTTTAAATATCGAGTTACCTCATTCTTTTTTCCTTTTTAAAAATTAAACTCAGCTAATTTTCCCAAGTCAACCTTATTCTTTTTTTGATTGATAGTTTATAATATGAATGTACCATAATTAGCCATTTCTCTATTGATATTTAGACTTCAGTTTTTCAGTATTGTAGACAACCACAGTTAATGTCCTAGGACATGTCTTTGCATATACTAGTGTTTCTATAGAATAGATTCCAGAAGGTGAAATGGTTAAGTCACTGTCGTTGATTTACACTTGTGCAATGTCTTCTTCACACCCTTCCCAACACCCAGTATTAGCAGTATTTTTAATATTTGCCAATTTGGTAGATAAAAAGAAGGATGGTACCTCATTGTTTTAATTAGTATTTTTCTGTTTGCTACTGAGATTGTTATTTCAGGTTTGTTGGCCACTAATTTCTTTTTTTTTTTTTTTGAGACAGAGTCTCACTCTGTCGCCCGGGCTGGAGTGCAGTGGCCGGATCTCAGCTCACTGCAAGCTCTGCCTCCCGGGTTTACGCCATTCTCCTGCCTCAGCCTCCCGAGTAGCTGGGACTTAACAGGTGCCCGCCACCTCGCCCGGCTAGTTTTTTGTAGTTTTTTAGTAGAGACGGGGTTTCACCATGTTAGCCAGGATGGTCTCAATCTCCTGACCTCGTGATCCGCCCGTCTCGGCCTCCCAAAGTGCTGGGATTGCAGGCTTGAGCCACCGCGCCTGGCCTCTTTTTTTTTTTTAATGGAGCTTTTATTTACAAGTATACTCGTATCTGAACTTCTGCTGCCCAAACTCTGGGATTACATAGATTTGGGTAAATATTTTGAAGAATCCTTACTGTATGTAATCTTACTACTCTCCTTCCAAAATCAAATTGATTCACATAAAAAAAAGTATCCTTGATTTCCTAACTTGTCATCCACATTCTGTCTCTCCAAATCAGGAACTCAAAAAATTCACATCGAGAGGGATACTTATATTCTCATATGAGTCTTTGTTATATCCACACAGATTCTCTCTTCTAATGTATTATTTATCTTTTTATCTTGTTTTTATGCAGTTTTATAAAATAAAAAGTTGTACATTTTAATGTTGAATATCTGTTGATGTTTTCCTCTATAAATTCTAGGATTTTGCTTTACTTAGGTTGTCTTTTCCCACCTAAAATTTTTTAAACTCTATTTCCTTCTATCCCTATATAGTTATTTTTAGACACACTGGAATTTTTAGATACATGAAATTTATTTTTGTGCATAATCAGTTTTGTCAACGTGTTTTTAATAATTCATGCTTTGTCATTAATTTTAAATATCTCCTTTATCGTATATCAAATTCTTATATATACAAGGGTCTGTACCAGGATCTGTTCCTGCAACAGTGCCATATTGTTTTAATGAATATTTCAATTTCTAGATGGGAAAATTCCTTGTTCTTTTTCATATATTTATTTATTATTGCTTAATTCTTCTTCCAGGTACATTTTATTTTATTTTTATCCACCCTCTGCCCCAGGTACATTTTAGAAAAAAAAAAAACTGACTTGTTCATTTATGCTTCTTCCAGCAATGCATGAGAATGTGTGTAGGTCTGAGAAAGACTGGCTAGGGGTCTGGAGCCAAGGTTAAGACTTGAATAAACCTAGAACAATTAAAGATAAATTATCTGTCCCCTAACCTGGGAGAAATCCAATAGGTTTGTAACACTTTTGAGCATTACCTAACTGTTCGTTTAGTGAGCTCTTAACTCATTTACCTTTTTCTCAGTTTAACCCCCTCCACTTCACCTTTTTAACCCCTTTCACAGTCATTTCCTGTAATTTCTTTTCTTTCTTTTTTTTTTTTTTTTTTTTGAGACAGAGTTTCACTCTTTTTGCCCAGGCTGGAGTGCAATGGCATGATCTTGGCTCACCGCAACCTCCACTTCCCGGGTTCAAGCGATTCTCCTGCCTCAGCCTCCCGAGTAGCTGGGATTACAGGCATGTGCACCATGCCCCGCTAATTTTGTATTTTTTAGTAGCGACAGGGTTTCTCCATGTTGGCCAGGCTGGTCTCGAACTCCTGACCTCAGGTGGTCCCCCTCCCCGGCCTCCCAAAGTGCTGGGATTACAGGTGTGAGCCACTGCACCTGGCCATTTCCTGTAATTTGTTATCATATTACCTATGTATATGCTCTTCCCTCTTCCTGGCATTTCTGTCCATCCCCATGGGCCCCATGGCCCAGTTTTGTTACTGGGAAATCTGATTTGTTCCTAAAGACTCAGTTCAGATATTACCTTTTCTGGGAGGTTTTTGTTCATGCTAATGGTAAGAAGTAAGAATGTGGTTCTAACCTTTGTGCATTATTTATTCCTATGTTATTACCATTATCAAACTTTGAGCTGAATCAGGACACATGATAACATGCTGTAAATGTTTGTTGAAAAAGAATTAAATATTTCTGCTTTCAGGGAGCTCACCAAAGAATAAGAAGAAAAGCTTAGGATAGGAGAAAAATAGATATGAAAGCACACTGTGTGTGTGTGTGTGTGTGTGCGCGCGTGTGTGTGTGTGTGTGTGTGTGTGTGTAAGTCACTAACAGGAGAGCTCTTATATAATCTCCCCCCACCACCGCCCCATAAACTGATCAAGCTTTTAATTGTATTGCTTGCTCTATAAGGCTTAGATAATGTGCTTATACTCAAATTGCGACAATCATTTTGACCCAGGAAGGCATTCCAGATGTGATACAGGCAAAGGCACAGAGATAGAACCAACTGGATCTTTATCATGGGAGTTTCAGAGTGTACGATTTGGGGAGTAGTCACTTCTGTAGTGTGGAGTTGAGTTGTAAATGAACAGGTATTCTGAAACTTTTCTTTCTTTTTTTCTTAGTATTGGATGAATGAATATACCTCATCCATTGGAATTGGAGTTTTTCATTCAGGAATTGAAGTCTATGGCAGAGGTATGTGTACACACAGTCTAAATATACTCTCTGAAGATTTTGTACTTTAAAGGAGTTGCAAAACCATAACTATAGGTGTTTCTCTTTTTTTAACCACTTCCATATGTTATTACAGAAAGTAGAAGAAAATCTCCCCATATTCGTTTATACTGCATTTTGAAAAAATGCCCAAAGTAGAATGTATTTGGGGAGAAAGGACTCAAAATACAAGAGTATACATTCACTTCATTCACTTTATCTTTTATTCTAGATACTATGTTTTAAAAAATATTTTCCTTTTGTGATTGTCATAAAGTGAGTTTGTTTTGTTCTCATACATATTGGACCTCCTAAGAAACCTTGCACTTCGAAAATAGCATGATAAAAACAATAATTTTGGTTGGAAAGGTTGGTGCTAGAAAGTGTCAAACTTGAAATACCAATTTCCTGAGGGAATTTCAGTAATAAATTTGGTTTGTAGACCTATAAGTCTATAAAATCTGTAAGTTTTTGAAGTCTAAAAACATTGCTGAACAAATCCGGCCATGATTACATCTAATCATGCCCTTTGTCACTAACTCAGCCTTCTTCATTCTTGTTATTATCCTTTATTAGGATAAACATGTCAAGAGTCACTCAAACCAAGCAGCTGTGTGTTCAACAGTTTTTTTTCTTCTGTTCTAATTCCTACTCTTGATGCAAGATAATCTACCCCTGATCAAGTTGTAACAATAGTAATGGTCTGCGTAAGACAGATCACATTGCTGATTTCATGTAATCTATCATTTTGAATTATAAACTAACCCTGTAGCAGAAATGCCTTTGTTCGCTTCAGCTAGGCAGTCTTTGTGACCTCTTAGAATATATTATTGCACTTTACTCAGGGTTATCCCTGAACACTATACACCAGTTTTAACCAGTATAAAGAAGAGACTCATTTACTTAAATGTGTCAGTATGGTGGTTATACTATTTTTTATATTCCATTTTACCTGTTTCCAGGTGCAGTTTAGCATATTAAATGTTGGCTATACAAATCTGCCATTTAAAGCTCTATTTTACTTGAAAGTCTACATCTACCAAATAATCCCAAAAAATACTGAGGGGCTCTTGCTGAAAGTTTCGTGCTTGGGAGTATTGCTGTGGGTGGGATCATAGTCTGTGGGGTTACTCTTTTGGTTGATTTGGCTTTTCCACATTTGCATGTGTATTTCTTGAATTTGTATGATGTGTTACCATTTTTAAAATGCCACAAATTTGGGACCACATGATCATGGTGGGTTAGATAAGGGCAGGTGACATCTTCTCCATTTTTCAGCTGAAGAAACTGAGGCCCAAACCTGCTGAAAGTCATAATACTAATAATTAACTAAAACTTGAACCCAAATGTTCCTGTATGCTAGTCCATGGCTCTATTATCTGCCTAATCATTGCTCCCCTTCATAAAATGATTTAGTAATAATTAGAAACATGTTTCAAAACATGTTCTTGTAAATTTAGTAAAGCTAGAATCAAATATTAATATATTTCTGAAAATTAGTGATTGCTTTTTAAATAAAATGGGTCTATGACTTTCCTTGTTATAATTGAGAAAGTTAAGAATCCAAATATAATCTTACCCTTTCCAACGTGATAATCTACAATATTTTGTAAAATTTTGTCACTAAAAAACTTTAAAAATTTTATTTCAAAATAGCCACTTTATTTCTCAAACTACATTGTTGCTTTTTTTGGACAGGTCTGAATTAAAAGTAAATTTAGTATCTGCCCGTTCTTTCCTGTGCTTTGTTCTAAGACCTTTTACGGTTATATTTTTAAAGTGATGAAGTTGATTTAAACATGGTTTGGAATTATTTAAATTTGTCTACTAAGACTTAGCCACTAAAATATCTAAGTGAGATAACAGAAAATTACAGGAATTTTTTATCTAAAATTATTCTCCATTTTGTTCTCCAGAGTTTGTATCTGATGTACAGTTTGTATTGGATGTACAGTCAAAAAATAGTTTATCCTAGCTAAAAGACTTGCTGTGGAGATTGGATGGGAGGGTGGGTAGGTATATGTGTTAATTTGGCAGTTTATTTTTTTCTTAAATGAAGAGAATTGAGTGGTGTTTTAGGTTTAGTAATGTTCCACCCTACTCAAAGGTAAACCAAGAGTCTTTATCCCAGAAACCATGAAACTCACAGTTACTAGACAGTTTCTCCAGTAAGATATGTGTTTGAAATTAGATCACTTTAATTTAGAAAGTGGCAAAACACTGAACTGACCACCTACCAAGATTGGCATGATATAGACATGCAGAGAGAACTGTATTTACCTTTGTGTGTTAGTCACACTCTTTTTGCCATTATAAGAAAGGGAAATAATGGCAGTCAAGAATATCTTTGAGTGTCTTCTGTTATTTGAGTTTTGGGTCTTTTGTGACAACTGTTTATACGAGTAATAGCTAAGTGAGATATTTGTGAAAGCATTTTATAAACTGAAAAATATTTAGATGGTGTCACTGTTGTCCTCAATTATTAAAGCTAATTCAGCATTCTGGTTAAATTTTATGTGATACATACTAAAAATCATGAGTTTTCTCTTTTCAGAATTTGCTTATGGTGGCCATCCTTACCCCTTTTCTGGAATATTTGAAATTTCCCCAGGAAATGCTTCTGAACTAGGAGAAACATTTAAATTTAAGTAAGTAGGGAGGATAATTTTTATTACACTGTCTTAGGTGCCATAGCTTGTTTTCAGGTAAACAGAATTCATTCTGTAAATCAAAACAAACCAAGAAGTTAAAAATGTCTCTTTAACTTTGTTTAAATTGCTGACATTTTATATAACTCAGGTTTGCCTCAGGAAACTCATTTCTTTTCCTTTTTTTTTTTTTTTTTTTTGTGAGATGGAGTCTCACTCTGTCTCCCAGGCTGGAGAGAAGTGGCGTGATCTTGGCTTACTGCAGCCTCCGCCTTCTAGGTTCAAGCAGTTCTCCTGCCTCAGGCTCCCAAGTAGCTGGGATTACAGGCATGTGCCACGACACCCGGCTAATTTTTGTATTTTTAGTAGAGACGGAGTTTCACCATGTTGGCCAGACTCGTCTTGAACCCCTGTCCTCAGGTGATGCACCTGCCTCGGCCTCCCAAAGTGCTGGGATTACAGGCATGAGCCACCGCGCCCAGCCCAGGAAACTCCTTTCTAATGATTTCTTCCTCTCAATCTCCTGTTTGAAAGGAGAAAACGTTTTATTGTGACCTACCTAGCAAATTAAAAATGTCTTTATTGTCCCAATGCAAGGGACATTTTATACATTTGAAATAACTAAACAGTTGATTAGCGTAGAATCCATTGTTAAGGTACATATATTACCTGTAATGATAAACCTAAAATATATGGATATAAGTGTTCATTGAAGTCTTATGAGTAATAAAAAGCAGTAAGAATATAATTTTATTTATACTTTAAGTTCTAGGGTACATGTGCACAACATGCAGGTTTGTTACATAGGTATCCATGTGTCATGTTGGTGTGCTGCACCCATCATCTCATCATTTACATTAGGTATTTCTCCTAGTGCGATCCCTCCCCCAGGCCCCCACCCCACGACAGGCACCGGTGTGTGATGTTCCCCACCCTGTGTCCAAGTGTTCTCATTGTTTGGTTCCCACCTATGAGTGAGAACACGGTGTTTGGTTTTCTGTCCTTGTTTGCTGAGAATGAGAATATAAATGTTAATAATCAAATTTTCATTCCTTAATTGAGGTTTGTATTTAAAGTGATATTTAGGGCCGGGCTCAGTGGCTCACGCTTGTAATCCCAGCACTTTGGGAGGCCAAGGCAGGCGGATCACCTGAGGTCAGGAGTTCGAGATCAGCCAGGGCAACACGGTGAAACCCCGTCTCTACTAAAAATACAAAAATTAGTCGGGCGTGGTGGCACATGCGTGTAATCCCAGCTACTTGGGAGGCTGAGGCAGGAGAATCGCTTGAACCTGGGAGGCGGAGGATGCGGTGAGCCAAGATTGTGCCACTGCACTCCAGCCTGGGCAACAAGAGTAAATCTCCATCGCACCAAAAAAAAAAAAAAGAGTGATATTTAGAATGTTAGTTTAAAGGAGCGTTAAACTTCTGGGCCTGTAGTAGATGGCTTGCCAAGTGAAAACCAGACAGTGCAATGGGGTTCCAACCTGAAGCTTCAGTAGAGAGCTGCACACAAGACCCTACTAACCTCATAGTTCTCTTAGCCTATCACCGAATTGAAAGATTTCCGCACGGAAGTGCTGTGATACCATCCTGACTCCACTCCTTTGGGCTCTCTTTTGGCAAGACTACTTGATAAAAGGATTTTCTAAGTATTTTCAGGTTTCTTGGATGCCTAACTTATCTGACTAAAATTCCACTTTCTCTTGGATAATGTCTGTTGCCTTTCCAAGGTAGTAGTTTGGAGTCCTTTTTATTTTTGTTTGTTTAGAGATGGAGTCTTGCTCTGTCACCCGGGCTGGAGTGCAGTGGTACAATCTTGGTTCACTGCAACCTCTGCCTCCTGTATTCAAGCGATTCTTCTGCCTCAGCCTCCCGAGTAGCTGGGATTACAGGCACCTGCCATCGTGCCTGACTGATTTTTGTATTTTTGTAGAGACGGGGTTTCACCATGTTGGCCAGGCTGGTCTCGAACTCCTGACCTCAGGTGATCTGCCCACCTCAGCCTCCTGAAGTGCTGGGATTACAGGCGTGAGCCACTGCACCCAGCCAGGGTCCTTCTTTTTAGAACACATTTAGTCAGGTTTGACAGTTTGTCTCGTTGCAGCACAGTGACAGATAAAAGTTTGTTTCTAGGTGAGATGATGTCCAGCCCTTCAATGGCAAGTGAGATCATGCAGGAATATTTGCAGCAGGGATCGGGTTCTCTAACAATAGAACTACTAATACAATAGTTGTGAAAATAACTATAATACTACATTTTACGCAGGGACATATATTTCATGAAGAAAATGACTTGTGCTTTTGTAGTATTCATAGGTAATATACTTAAGAATTTATTGCAGAAAAGTAGAAACTAAAATAGCACTTTTAAAGTATCTTGTTTCACTTTTAGTCTTGTTATATTAACCCTGATTTGTTATGTCAATCATAATATTCCTGGAAATAAGCAAGTATTTAAACATGCTTTTTATAAATATTTGACACAACTACGTCCTTATTTTTCTTTCTCTTTTTTTTCTTTTTGTTCTTTAAGAGAAGCTGTTGTTTTAGGGAGCACGGACTTCCTAGAAGATGATATAGAAAAAATTGTAGAAGAACTGGGAAAAGAATACAAAGGCAATGCTTATCATTTAATGCATAAAAACTGCAATCATTTTTCTTCAGCTTTATCAGAGGTAAACTAAATTTTATCCTAAAAGTTCTTCAAATACATATTTGCTATCCCACTATACTTGATATCCCACTGTGTTCGAACTTGATTCGTTTCTTTTCTGATTTTTTGTGTTGTATGAAGTACGGTATTGTATTTCAACCTTGTATGAATGACCTTTCCAGAGCTGGTAACGGGAGAGTCTGCACAGTTTTAGATGGTAGTTCTCTTCATTACTTTGCAGTGAGTAGAGAGTAAGTACAAACAGCGGTCCCTTCTTAGTTTATTACAGCCTGAAACTTGCGCTTTAAAAAAGGAAATGCCTGGAGACATCTGCTTCTTAGTCGCTAAGGTTTCTCTTTTGCTGAATTTTTTTTCTGGTTCTTATTAGTAAGTAATTCATGTCTTCCATCTTGAAATTTTCTTCTGCTAACATAACACATAGGCACGTACTTGCCTTCTCAATTCTTGAATCCCAAGCAGAAGATCAAAACTAGGTCAAAATTAAAGAACCATAAAAAGAAAATGGAGGAAAGAAATTAAAAAGATTGTAAAATAAGGTCTAGAGAATTGGCACTTGAAACAGCTTCCCAGCTTTCTGATTCTTAGCAGATGGTTGCAGTGGCAGCATCTAGGTACCACAGAAATTGTGAAGGGTGTAAAGGAAAAAACGAGCTGCTATTTCAGTGACCTCCTCTGCAGAAATGCTTAGTTCCTTGGCCCTTTTTACTTCCCTCATGGCTTCTACAATACAGCTTTCAAACAGCTCTCACAGTCTGTTACCATGCTACTCAAAGTGTGTTTTTTTGTGGACCAGCAGCATCAGCATCTCCTAGAAATTTGTGAGATATGTGGTATCTCTGCCCCACCAGAGATACACTGAATGCAAATCTTCATTTTAACAAGATCCCGAGATGACTCATATGAACCTAAAAGTTCGAGAAACACTTCTAGTCTGGTGGATGCATCAGTACCATAGAAGTGACCTAGTCAGTTTTCAGACAAGTGGGGAGGTAGTTCTCAGCTTTCTTGACCCCAGACATTACATTTGTATGGCATGCATTCAAAGATCCATTGAGTGCTAAAATTGGTGAAGAAATAGACAGCATCCTAATCCACTCTTATTTTTCAGACAAGGAAACTGACCCCAATTGGGAAAATGACTTACTAAAGATTGTCATGGAGAATTCAGATTAGACCTGACTTCTTACTCCATTGCTTATTATACTTTATCATTACTTCCTCTAGTTCTAATTTATTCTGTCCTTCAAAAACATTCAGAACTTTATTGAGCATCTATACCACCACATCAGCCCTGGTCTAACCCCAAAACCATTTTGCATTTGGGGCCCAAAGAGCAATTCTAGATGTCCCTGGAGCCATCTTTTTAGGCTACAGTTTTTATGCCTTTCCCCAAATAAGTGCTGAATTTTTTTTTTTTTTTTTTTTTTTTTTTGAGACGGAGTTTCACTCTTTATTGCCCAGGCTGGAGTGCAGTGGCACCATCTCGGCTCAGCACAACCTCTGCCTCCCAGGTTCAAGCGATTCTCCTGCCTCAGCCTCCCAAGTAGCTGGGACTACAGGCATGCGCCACCACGCCCGGCTAAGTTTGTATTTTTAGTAGAGACGGGGTTTCTCCGTGTTTGTTAGGCTGCTCTTGAACGCCCAACCCCAAGTGATCTGCCCACCTCAGCCTCCCAAAGTGCTGGGATTACAGGCATGAACCACCATGCGTGGCCTAGTGCTGAATTGTTAAACTGGGAGACCCAGAAGTTGTGACTTGACCAAGGTTACCTCGCCTGTTAGTGGCAGTGCTGGAACTAGAATACTGGACGGTGAGGGATAAGGAGCTATTTTAGTAAAATAAGGTATATATTCCATTAAATGGAAATATCAGCTCTTCCCTATTGTGAAATGTACAAGTTACATTTGGAATTTGAAATGATGGATGCAACTCCCATATTATGAAGCCAAGTAAATTGATATTGGGCACTCTGACGAAGTTCAGTGAAACTGGTATGCTTTTATCTTTGACAACATAGTGTGGGGATGTATGTCATATAACCAGTTGCAAATAAGCACAATCATCACTATATTAATGGTTTTTGATATATGTACTGTTCTGTTAGTATTGTTCATAAAAATTCTAAGAATTATTTAACACCGTAATGTTATCAGTTCCGATGCTTCCTCTACAGCAGGGATTAGCAAACTACTGTAGCCTGGCCTTCGAACCAACACCAGCGTGTCATCTGTCCTTGTACAGCCTGCAGGCTGAGATGGTTTTTACATTCTTTTTAAGGATTGAAAAAAGCCAAAAGAGTACTATATGGTGACATGTATAAATTATGTAAAGTTCAAACTTCAGTATTCATAAAGTTTTTTTTTTTTTTTTAAACCAGAACATGTATTGCATGACTAATCATTGAAATTCCTAAGATGAACTGGATGCTGCAGCAGCCGCCCTCTTGGGTTTAGGTGGTGTTCCTTCATGGAAACCATGCCTGAATCTGCAGTCTACAGTTTTTAGGTGCCTCATTCGACCAGTCCTGGTGGTATTTCGTCTTTTAGCCTTAGCACTGCAGTTATACTTTGTCTTGCACTTGGCGGGGTAGCCACATTTGCCACAGGTCGACTTCCGAGGGTGGTAGGCCTTAGAGCCACAGCAGTGGCACGTGTGCATCTTGTTGCGACGCTTTCCAAATGATGATGTTGCCTTCGTCACCTTGCTTCTGTGGCTGAGACCAGAGAGATTCACTAAGTTTTATTAGAACACAGCCATGCTTATTTGTTTACCTGTTTTCTTGACTGCCTTCCGGCTGCAGTGGCAGAATTGAGTAGTTGCAGCAAAGATTTATGGTCTATAAAGCCCAAAATACTTCCTGTTTGACCCTTAACAGAAAAAGTTTGCCAGCCTCTACTCTGCAAGATAGGTCTCTTCGAATTGGGTGCTAATTGGCTTAAACATTGAGGAAACGTTATCTTACAAAACAAGTCCAGAATAAGGCAGGCTACATTCCAATGTGGTCCGTGTCTCAACTGTGAGTGTCATAGGGATGTAAGGTCTTTACTCATTTCTCTAAGCTGCCATCCTTGGGATGTTGGCCCTACCCCCAGACCAGCTCCCTTTCTGGGTTTCAGATAGAGGTAACAATTTTAGCACAACATCTAGAGGGAGACTATGTCTCTCTCCCTTTGGAAACAGTGAAACTCTTTCTGGAATTCCCTTTTCCCTAACCTTCTGAAAGCATCCATGTTTTACAGCCAGAATTGTGTCAGATGCCTAATTATGAACCAGGCACTAGCAAAAGGACTGGCATTACCATTACTAAATGCCACTCGTCTAATCTAAATGTCTTTTTAAAATTAGTATTTTCGGCCAGGCGTGGTGGCTCAGACCTGTAATCCCAGCACTTTGGGAGGCCAAGGTGGGGGGATCACAAGGTCAAGAGATCAAGACTATCCTGGCCAACATGGTGAAACCTCATCTCTAACTAAAAATACAAAAATTAGCTGGGCATGGTGGTGGGTGCCTGTAATCCCAGCTACTCAGAAGGCTGAGGCAGGAGAATCGCTTGAACCCAGGAGGCAGAGGTTGCAGTGAGCAGAGATGGTGCCATTGCACTTCAGCCTGGGCAACGAGAGCAAAACTCCATCTCAAAAAAGTAAATAAAATTAATATTTTCAGTAGAAAATTCAAAACATATAAAAGTAGAAGAATATAATGAGCCCCTATATAACTGTCACTTAGATACCACTCCAGCCCCAGATTGTTTTGAAACAAATCCCAGATTTCATTTAGAGACAGGGTCTTGCTGTTGCCCAGGCTGGAGTGCAGTGCTGTGATCATAGTTCATTGCAGCTGAGAACTCAGGTGTAAGTGATCCTCCTGCCTCAGCCTCCCAACTAGCTGGAGCTACAGGCACATGCCACTATGTACAGCCAGTTTTTGTATTTTTTGTGAAGATGG
Organism: Trachypithecus francoisi; assembly: GCF_009764315.1. Classification (NCBI taxonomy): domain Eukaryota; kingdom Metazoa; phylum Chordata; class Mammalia; order Primates; family Cercopithecidae; genus Trachypithecus; species Trachypithecus francoisi. The sequence continues at coordinate 3,792,022 of NW_022681470.1, read as the reverse complement.
GGTTGCATGATATTGCCCAGGCTGGTTTGGAACTCCTGGACTCAAGCAATCCTCCCACCTCAGCCTCCCGAAGTCCTGGGATTACCTGCCTAAGCCACCGCACCTGGCCTAATTTCAAGTATCAGTATTTCACTCTGCATCTCTAAAAGATAAAGATTCTTTATAACATAACCACATTATGTCATCACTCCTAAAATTAACTCCTAAAATTACATTATCACTCCACAGATGAACATTATTTCTTAATATTATCCAAATAAACAATGTTCAGATTTCCCCAGTTGTCATAATTTTTTAATGGTTTGTTTGAATCCAAATCTAAACAAAAGTTCATATAGCTGGTCACCCTGAGACACATTCCCCATAGAAAAGGCAAGATAACTGGGCACAGTGGCTCACACCTGTAATCCCAGCACTTTGGGAGGCGGAGGCGGGTAGGTTGCTTGAGCACACAGGTTCAAGACCAGCTTGGGCAACATGGCAAAACCCCATCTCTACAAAAAGTACAAAAATTAGCCAGGCATGGTGGTGTGTGCCTTGTAGTTCCAGCTGCTTGGGAGGCTGAGGTGGGAGGATGGCTTAAGCCCAGGAGGCAGAGGTTGCAGTGAACCGAGATGGCACCGCACCGCTGCACTTCAGCCTGGGTGATAGAGCAAGATAGATGCCTGATTTTTTTTTTCCCCCTTTCCTTGTTTTCAAAAAACAAGTTGGTTCCCATACAGAAGAGTTAACTAACATAGGCCTAAAACTGCTGTCCTTAGAAAGGCCTGCTTGCAGAATTGGCCCTAAGCTGGCATCTGGGAGCTTGGACTTCTGTAAGGTTCTTATTCCTAGAACTGAGAAGAGTGACTCCCTTTGCCTAACCTGTTTGTACAACTAATTTGGTTTATGCTAAAAACCTGCTTTCCCTGTGGGACTCTGGGATTTTGGCAGAGGACGCCTGCATGACCAGCGCCCAATAAAAAGTCTTGGGTACCGAGTCTGTAATGAGCTTCCCTGGTAGCCATTTCACATATGTCACAAACCACTGCTGGGGGATTAAGCGTGCACATCCTACCTGACTCTACTAGGAGAAGATCCTTCAAGCTTGTGCCTGCTTTCCTCTGGACTTTGCCCCATGTATATTTTCCCTTTGCTGATTTTGTTTTGCATCTTTTTGTTGTAATAAGTCATAGTCATGAGTATGCTATGCTGATCCCTGAGTCCTAGCAAATCACCAAACCTGGGGGTGGTTGTAGAGACCTTTGACTCGCAGAAATATAACAAAAGGACTGGCCGGGCACGGTGGCTCACGCCTGTAATCCCAGCACTTTGGGAGGTTGAGGCGAGCGGATCACTTGAGGTCAGGAGTTTGAGACCAGCCTGGCCAACATGGTGAAACCCTGTCTCTACCAAAAATATAAAAAATTAGCCTGATGTGGTGGTGCATGCCTGTAATCCCAGCTACTCAGGAGGCGGAGGTTGCATTGAGCTGAGATCGTGCCACTGCACTCCAGCCTGGGTGACAGAGCGAGATTCCGTCTCAAAAAAAAAGGACTGAGGAAAGAAAGGCTGAAATGGGTGGAGGATGGAAAACCTTTGATGTCTGGATGGCTGTGGAGTTATCCATGATATGAAACAGCAGCTGAGCTGTTGCCTGTGAAAGGTAAAAGTACCTGTCGAGTTTGAAATGACAGATCCAACTCCAGGAGAACTGACTCACTAGAGATCACCTAGCTGCTTCTGGCCGTGCTGGTTACGGTGAGGAGAAAAAGGAAGTATAGCCCAGGTAATACCTTCAGTTTTTGTTCTCTCCTCCAGGAAGAAAGAAAAAAGGCCCAAAACTTCCCAAAGATGAGCTTTGGTTGGGCCAAAAATGTTAAACATTGATGGCACGCTTTCCTCACAAGTAGGAGGAAAAAAGGTTGAATCGGTTCTCAGGGCTGGAGCAAAGTAAAAAAGGGCAGGGGACATACTTCAGTAGTTAGCCTACCTGCACGCCCTCAACCCCACTCCAACTAGGGTCTCCTCCGCAACTGTAATATTAAACCTTTTGCTAAATTGACTGCAAGGGGTTGAATACATCTGCAGTGAGGAAGGTGTCAGGCCAGGGTGGGGCGGCGGAGGGCAGTTAATGGCCTTATTACATCTGTGGATATATGATAGAAGTTGATATAAAATGTTTTATGCTTGTAATGTCGCAGATGGTAGAGGGATTAGCTCAATAAGGCAATGCTGCAAAGAAAAAGTTAGTGGAACACAACTTCCTTGCTTTTTGCTGCTGTAGGATAGATGGAAATTTAAATCCTTTGTTGAAAGCAAAATATGTCTCACAGCTGATATTTACTATGATTTTTGCCCATTGGAGCCTCTGGAAAAAGACATACACTTTTAAGAGTTTTTAAAGCAGTTTTGGGTTTTTTTGGTTTTTTGTTTGTCTTTTGTGACGGAGTCTCGCTCTGTCGCCCAGGCTGGAGTGCGGTGGTGCGACCTCAGCTCACTGCAAGCTCCAGCTCCCGGGTTCACACCATTCTCCTGCCTCGGCCTCCCAAGTAGCTGGGACTACAGGCGCCGCCACCCCGCCCGGCTAGTTTTTTGTATTTCCAGTAGAGACGGGGTTTCACCGTGTTAGCCAGGATGGTCTCAATCTCCTGACCTTGTGATCCACCCGCCTCGGCCTCCCAAAGTGCTGGGACTACAGGCGTGAGCAGTTTTTAATTGCAAGTGAGCTCATAGAAAACCAGATGTCTGACCCTAGAGGCTGGTGATTTTCTAGCCTGATGTGCATAATTTTGAGTGGGTCTTAGAAAGCACTTAGGAAAGCTTTGCTTTTTGCTTGGCCTTGGAAACATGACTGGCCCTTCAGCATCTCAGCTTTACTGCTGCCAAAGAAAAGTCTCTGGCGTATTTTGGAATCCTGAATTCATAGATCCTAATTGCTTGGACTTGACACTTGAGCTAAAACTTGACATTATCTCCTACACACTATTTCAGTCTTAGCTAAACAAGCTGTGTTAAACTAAAAGAGATACAGGCTCAGGGAACAAGACTTCTACTTGGGGATCAAGGCAGATTTAGGATACCACTCTGTGGGGCTCTTCACTATGAAAACATGGATGTTGACGGAACTGTGGATTATCACAGGTGTCCATGGGAACCGGCTTCTCTGGTGGTACCATACGAAGTCGAACTGCTGATCTGTTCTGTATTTCTGATACAGGGACTGATTGCATTCCCAATTTGTGATTATTGACAAAAGCTGCATGTTGAGGGGAAAGCATATCACTAGGACTGTGACCCCTGTGTCTACCCATCTTACTCTCCACCTCTCTCGGGAAAGTTTCACCGTGTTTACTTGGGACTTCTGGATAAGCTGCAGTTTGCAACAGTGGACTTACAGTCTGCTGCTACTCTGCTACCTTTCTACTGGTGCACACACCTTAGTAAGGCAGTTTGATTACTAAATGCAGCTGTCTCCAGAAATGGAATGATGCTATAGGCCACTTACTAAAGGAAGGATCAGGATGAAAGCGGTGAGTGGCTCTCTCAAACCATTTTGAAATAGTTTGAAAATTCAGGATTTAATTCTGTCCATTTCTGAAACATATCTTTCTGGTTATGTTATATAAAAATATTTTCCAGCCAAGCGCAGTGGCTCACGCCTGTCATCCCAACACTTTGGGAGGCTCAGGCAGGTGGATCACGAAGTCAAGAGATCAAGACCATCCTGGCCAACATGGTGAAACCCCATCTCTAGTAAAAATACAAAAATTAGCTGGGTGTGGTGGTGCAGGTCTGTAGTCCCAGCTACGCAGGAGGCTGAGGCAGGAGAATCCCTTGAACACGGGAGGTGGAGGTTGCAGGGAGCCGAGACTGCGCCACTGCACTCCAGCCTAGCAACAGAGCAAGACTCTGTCTCAAAAAAGAAAAAAAATCTTGTGAAAACTTTTGTCCCCCTTTAATACATCCCTTCCAGACAAAAGGTCTGGATAAGAGTAGAGGACAGTTTTGTAAATTTGAAACTATGACTGCTAAATGGGACATACTGATTTTGTAACAATAACAAAAAACAAACACTGGCACCTAGGGAATCTCAACGGAGGCAAAGACTGATCTTTGTTTTTCAATACTGCCTTTCCCCTCTTCCTAAAGAAAAACTTCCCATGCTACCTTTTTAAGATGCTGCAAGCACTTTGAATTCAAACAGCCTGCTGAGCAGGGAGTGGCCTCAGCTCCTGCAGTTCTCACACAGAACACCTCCAGATGTCATCCACAGTCGTCAGGCTGATAACCTGATGTCATGAACCAACATGGAACTAACTGTCTTCAGGTAGTCCCTCTGAAACAAAGACTCAAACTAATTTTTCAGGCTGGAGTGGAAACCTGTTTTCCTCTCAACTTTACCCCATGCACCTTTTCCCTTGCGAATTTTGTTTCATATCCTTTCGCTGTGATAAGTCATACCTGTGAATACAACTATATGCTATGTCCTGTGAGTTCTCTAAAATCATAAAATCTGGAGGTGGAAAAACGGGGTCTTGGGGATCCCTGACACACTTCCCTAGTATTCTCTAAGTGGTTTTTTTCTCCCCGCAAAATATTTTTTCTGTTTTGAAAATTTAGCATCGTGAATATCTCTTCCCCAGATTTAAAAGTATTTTATGTTTCATATCAGTGGAGAGACTGTTTTTGTCCCATCTTTGATGCGTGGGAGCCTCTATAAGTCTTTTGATTTGTCCCTAATAATCTTCTATAGCCTTTTGTTTTCTGCTATGTCAAGATATTCCAGGCTCATCTACATATTTTCTGCCTCAGAACTGTTTCCTTCTAATAGCAAATATTTAGAAACTTCAATCTGGGCATTAGGTTGCCCACTACTACTGAACTGATCATTGTTTCTAGCTCTCCACCCCCACTAGTAGATGAAACTAGGACTTTTTTTTTTACAGGTTCATAGTGACGTTTCTACTACACATTTGGGCTACAGAGTTTTTACTTAACCTCATCAATGATATAGCTACATTTTGTCTATCCCATGTCAAAAATCTAAATTCTCAACAACAAGAAACATAATTGCTGATTTGTTTTACTCCTCTATACCTAAAACAGCTGTAGAATAATAGTGTTACCATAACTGCCACCAATAGGAGTACTAGAAAGTTAAGGTTTTTTTGTCGTTCTTTCATCTTTAGATTGTGGCTTAATAGATACAGTAAAAGTCATGTGTTTTACAGTTAATTGGAACTTATTTCTATGGGGTTATGAGACTTAGCTGAGGAGATTTCCAAGCAAAGTATAGAAGATGCAGCCTGCCTTGTTGCTTGTAGTAAAATGTGAAAAGAACAATAGAGGGAAGAACTATTAAAGCACAAAAAGGAATCAACAGTTAATGATTCAGGAAATTTTTCAGCCTATCCAGATTGCAAAAGATGCTAAAATAGGAGCTTCACTATTAGGAAAGGATGCTACAGAGAAAGCCAAGGGTATGACTGGACCACTTTTTTTTTTTTTTTTTTTTTCCTTTAACTGCTGAAGAAATTAATGTGACTTGTGGATCCACTAAACCATCTCAACAGAAACCAAGAATGGAGATGGATTATTCAGGAAAGATGTGTGGAGGAACATCTTTTCTAATGGAGTCAATCCCATGACATACGCAAGAGAGCCACAGTGTTTTGAGAATGCTCTATTAGCAGAAACACTGCCGGCTTGGACTGAAAGCGACAGAGAGGGGATAAAATTAAAGAAGGTGCTTGGACTGTCAGAATTCTATAAGCAGGTAATTGGCTGGAGAAAAAGGATGACTCAAAGGATAGAATCTCCAGATAGCAGAACCAAGGGCCATAGAAGATTATTCCCAGGCCCTGAAACCTAATGGACGTTCCCTTGTTGGATTCTAAAATTGGGACTAGTAACTCCTTTCTTCCTTCCGTTTTCTCCCTTTTGGAATGGGAATGTCTACGAATTTTATTCTCTGCCTGTTGCACTATTATATTTTGGGAGCATCCTATATACACTTTTCTCCATTTTGCTTTTTTCACTAATAGTGTATCCTGGAGTGCATTCTGTAGCAGTATATAGAAATATTCCTCACTTCTTTTTTTAGCTGAATAGTCTTCCTTGTGTGGATGTACCATAATTTATTCAACCTATTAATGGCACTTGGTGATTTTTAGTCTTTTGCTGTTACAAAAAGTATTGTGATAAATAACCCTGTACATACATCTTTTTATTTTTGCCACTGTATCTGTACACTTGATTTTCTAGAAGAGGGACTGCTGGATTGGAGCTTAAATGCAAAATTCATTTTGCTATATAAACCAAATACTATTTGATCACTAGTCACCTAAGAAATACATTTTGCATTGTGACCCAGTTTACACACACACAGGCACGTAACTAAGATGTGTCATGGTTACCTCGCTACCTACAGTCTGTTTTGTTTTAAAAATTCAGGTAGCAATACTCAATGACCTACTAATGGGTCACGACTCAAGGTTTTAAAAACATTGGCTTGGCCCGGCATGGTGGCTCACGCCTGTAATCCTGGCACTTTGGGAGGCAGAGGCAGGCTGATCACCTGAGGTCAGGAGTTTGAGACCTGCCCGGCCAACATGGTGAAACCCTATCTCTACTAAAAATTAAAAAAATTAGCCAGGTGTGGTGGTGCATGCCTATGATCCCAGCTACGCGGGAGGCTGAGGCCAGAGAATCGCTTGAACCTGGGAAGCAGGGGTTGCAGCGAGTCCAGAGCGCGCCACTACACTCCAGCCTGAGTAACAGACTAAGACTACATCTCAAAAAAAAAAATTGGCTTGACCAAGGATTGGTACACTTGTATGTGAAAGAGCCAGGTAATGTTTTAGGCTTATGGACTATTCATGGTCCCAACTCTGCCTCTGCCATTGTAGCCTAAGAGGCATAGGCAATAAACAAATAGACACAGCTATGTTTCAGTAAAACTTTATCTACAGGCCGGGCGCAGTGGCTCAAGCCTGTAATCCCAGCACTTTGGGAGGCTGAGGTGGGTGGATCACGAGGTCAGTAGATCGAGACCATCCTGGCTAACACAGTGAAACCCCATCTCTACTAAAAATACAAAAAAATTAGCCGAGTGTGGTGGCAGGCTCCTGTAGTCCCAGCTACTCGGGAGGCTGAGACAGGAGAATGGCGTGAACCTGGGAGGCGGAGCTTGCAGTGAGCTGAGATCGCGCCACTGCACTCCAGCCTGGGCGACAGAGCTAGACTCTGCCTCAAAAAAAAAAAAAAAAAAACTTTATCTACAAAATCAGGTGGCTATAGATAGGACTCTGTTTTGGGCTAATCAAGCCACACCCTCAGGGGTTGGAATGAAGTCATCTTCACCTGTAGCACTTGGCTATATGGAGGAGGGTAGATTACTGAATGAAATTAGGACTCGGGAAGGAGAATGAGGGAAATGGCTGTTGAATAGGCAGCAGTCGCTATCACTTTAACTAGATAGTTTTAGTCACGACTTACATGATTAACCTCTAAATATGCAGATAACCCTAAATATGTCCCAGTGCTTTTTTTTTTTTTTTTTTTTCTGTTGAGACAAAGTCTTGCTCTGTCACCCAGGCTGGAGTGCAGTGGCATGATCTTGGCTCACTGCAACCTCTGCCTCCTGGGTTCAAGTGATTCTCCTGCCTCATCCTCCTGAGTAGCTGTGATTACAGGTGTGTGCCACCACACCTGGCTGATTTTTGTATTTTTAGTAGAGACGAGGTTTCACTATGTTGGCCAGGCTGGTCTCGAACTGCTGACCTCAAGTGATCCACCTACCTCCGCCTTCCAAAGTGCTGGGGTTACAGGTGTAAGATACCACCTCACCTGCCCGGCCTGTTTGGCAGCATTTTTAAGAGCAGATGTAGTTGATATACACATTTTTGTTTTGTTTTGTTTTTGAGATGGAATCTCACTGTGTCATCCAGGCTGTAGTGCAGTGGCACAGTCTTGGCTCTCCGCAGCTTCAACCTCCTGGGCCCAAGCAATCCCCCTGCCCTAGCCTCCCAAGTAGCTGAGGCTACAGGCACACACCACCACACCCAGTGAGAGAGAGAGAGAGTGTGTGTGTGTGTGTGTGTGTGTATAAACAAGGTCTTACTATGTTGCCCAGGCTGGTCTTGAACTGCTGGCCTCAAGTAATCCTCCTGCGTTGGACTTCCAAAGTACAGAGATTTACAGGCATGAGCCACCATGCCTGGCCTCATGTACACATTCTTCAATTTATTGATTTTCTTTTTTTCTGTTTTTTTGAGATGGAGTCTTGCTCTGTCGCCCAGGCTGGAGTGCCATGGCATGATCTCAGCTCACTGCAAGCTCCACCTCCCGGGTTCATGCCATTCTTCTGCCTCAGCGTCCCAAGCAGCTGGGACTGCAGGCGCCGCCACCATGCCTGGCTAATTTTTTGTATTTTTAGTAGAGACGGGGTTTCACCGTGTTAGCCAGGATGGTCTCGATCTCCTGACCTCGTGATCTGCCCTCCTTGGCCTCCCAAAGTGCTGCAATGACAGGCGTGAGCCACTGCACCCAGCCCAAATATTTTTAAGTGTCTACCTCTCTGTACTCCCAGGCAGTGTGATAGGTGCTTGATAATCAAAAGTGGTTAGCACATGCTACCTTCCCTCAAGTGAGACCATCTCACTTTCCCTATAGTTAAGACAGAGACATATTATTTAAAATAAATGTAATAACCATTAAGAGGTAGGACTAAACTTTTAGGAGAAAAGGTACACGTTGTGTAATTATAGGTGCCAGCTTATTAAATTTTAGCTAATTTTTAGACATAAGGTTCTTTGAAACCTCTTTCCAAAGTTATTACCTAAGATATGCAGATATCTAAGATGGTACTCTGAGATCACGTGATCATAATCTTTGGTATAATTGGAGGCAAAAACAACAAAGTGGCAGTGGGGCATGAACAGAAGCCCAGTCCGTTGTCTGCACAAGAGAAAGAGGATAATAAAGAATAAAGTTAGGGGCACAGAATAGACCCAGTTCTTACTATTTGAAATAGGAGCGGGGGAAGGATTCAAGAGTCCTAAGGAAATGTAAGGACGGGAAGTGGCAAATACAGACGCAGATCAGCAGCCGGGAGGGTTCCTCCTGGCACCGATTTCTACCCCTGCTGGTGTCTTCAGACTGAAGCGTGGCCAGGCTTCCATGCCTTGTCTGACTCCAGGCCTACTTCCGCAGAGGACTCATGGAGCCAGGTCTTCATTTGGGAAAACGTGTGTCTGTGTGTGTGTGTCAGTCTCACTCTGTTGCCCAGGCTGGAGTGCAGTGGTGTGATCTCGGCTCACTGCAACCTCTGCCTCCCAGGTTCAGGCGATTCTCCTGCCCCAGCCTCCCGAGTAGCTGGGAATACGGGTGTGCACCACCATGCCCTGCTAATTTTTTGTATTTTTAGTAGAGACGGGGTTTTATTATACTGGCCGGTCTGATGATCTCGAACTCCTGACCTTGTGATCCACCGGCCTCAGCCTCCCAAAGTCCTGGGATTACAGGCGTGAGCCACTGCACCTGGCCCACACTTTTTTTTTTTTCTTTGAGACACTATCACCCAGGCTGTTTTTTCTGGACCAGGATGAGCTCCCTGAAACAAGTGAGTCAGGGAGAGAAGTAAAGGGGTAAAATGTAGACCAGGAAAAATGGAGTGATAGACACTGGAGGAAAGGGAAAAGTCGAAAAGAATCTGTGAAAAAGGAGAACTCAAAAATAGGAAAACATCCAAGATTGATTCTTCCAGTTGCTTGGAGCTTCTGTTACTCTAATAATACATTGTATTAACAAGCGTCTTCTGTGTGTTCAAAGTACTTTTCAGTGTGTCTCACGGCAGTTGCAGAGATCAAAGAAAGAAGCCAAGTGAAATTAGCTTGATTTCAGATATGAAAAGTAAGCAAGTTGACAAGGTTCTTTAGAAAGGAAGGAATGGAGCCAACAGTAGGGACCCCAGGTCCTGAGTCAAGAGCCCCAGGTCCTGAGTAAAGAGCTGCTTGTTATCAAAAGCCTGGAGTAACACCACTGAAGGCTACTCTGCAGTGGCTTCTCTGTAAGCCACCTCCCTCCTCCCACCCTCCACTCCCTGGCAGTGGAACAGGTAATCTTAACCTCTCTTACCTAATACAGAGCTCTTTTTCTTCTGTAGATTCTCTGTGGGAAAGAGATTCCTCGCTGGATCAATCGGCTCGCCTACTTCAGCTCCTGTATACCCTTTCTACAGAGTTGTCTCCCGAAGGAGTGGCTCACGCCCGCAGCCCTGCAGTCTAGTGTCAGCCAAGAGCTCCAGGATGAACTGGAGGAAGCAGAGGATGCTGCCGCATCCGCTTCCGTGGCAAGCACTGCAGCAGGCTCCAGACCCGGGCGCCACACTAAACTATAAATGTCTCCAAAGTCACACATTCAGAACTGTCTCTGGCAGTCGAGTATCACTAGAGAAAAGTAAATAGAGAAGCATCCTTTGGATATTTTGTATGCAAAGATGGCTCTCCCCCAAATCCCAGTTTTTCAGCTCAGGATTATATTTGTAATCAAAAAAAAAAAAAAAATCACTTGCGCAGGAGGGAGAACTTTGTAAGAAGCTGCCCTCTGTTTTTTTTACCCACTCGTCAATCTGGATTTACTTCTTCTGTTTTATATAAGCTCTGTTAAGTTATGTTTACAGTATTTTGTATCGCTGTTTACAAATCTTGCATGGACTCCTGCCACGTGAAAGAGAAAATCTTCGTGTCTTCAAAAATTAGGCAGGTAATCTTTGTATACTTCTGACAATTGCCAGATCTACGGCATAAGTAATAGGCACACAAAAAGGTACTTAAACAGTTATAGTCAATCAACCTGCTTAAGAATGGTCTTTTAGATTTGTGTTTGTTTTGTTGAAGTTGTTGGCACCAGGATGCAGAGAACCAGACTGGCCTGAGGTGAAGGAGCACACGGTCCAGTTCCTCTTCACACCCTCGTCCACTCTGAGTAGCTCATCTCCCCAGGTGCCCATGGAACACCTGCTTTCATCCCAAATACCCGCCCACCTAGGTGGGGTGATATGCTCTTAAGTCCCTCTGACTCTGATGCCACTCATTCCATAGTTTAGATGTTTTTCATTCAGGATATTCTTGGTAGTAACTGACAACTGTGTTGCACATGCATTGGGGGAGGGGCTTCATTTTTATTTTAATACACATGTATTTCCTCCTTGCACAGGATTTTGATGGCGTAGAAATATCCTAAGTGGTAGCCTTCCAAGTTAGCAGTGAGTTGACATTCAACTGCTTTTAACTATTCAGGCTACCTTTTATACTAAACCTTGAAAACTAGAATCTAAAGTCCACCCCAAAAAGGTAGTTGATATTTTATACTCTTTATGTACCATATCAGAAAGAGTATGTTGGCGTTTGTCATGGGAGTCATTTCACGTCATAATAGAATGCCTAGTCTCATTGACCAATCGTTAAAAAAATCATATTTGTGTGTCTTAAGATTCATATTTATATGTTCTCTCAAATGTATGTCTCTTACGTAACATACTCTAAGAATGAAATTGTCACCACAGATAAATCCTTGTTAGCAAGGAATCTGTCTGCTCCAGTCTACTCCTAGTTTGACCCTTGGATGTAAGAACCAAGTCATTACATGTCAGATTCAATTTTTCTGCCTTAAGAATGAATGTCCTACGTAAAATATTGGATACAGTGTAAAATTATCCAAGGCAGTGACTTCAGCTTTATATATATAAAATATAGTTTTAAAGTTATTGACATTTAAACTTTTAGATTGGATTGTTTGCTATTGGTCTGTGTGAGGATACATAATCTTTCAGTAAACTATATTTTTAACTTTTCCATAAGCTGATTTTGATTCATTTTATTAATGTAAGCACACCCTGTTCATAGGGAAAATAAACCTTGGGTTGTAAGCATTGGCCTGAGGACAATGAAGCCACTTAACCTAATTTATACTTTCGACTGTTCTGTTTCCAGAGAGGAAAGCCCTTACAAATTACCCTTAGTTCTTTAGCGGGCAGAGCGCTTGTTTCAAGAGGTATGACAGGAGAAAGGAATATGTGAACGTCATGAGATGTCCATTTGGTTCAGGTCTAAAATTGAGATATGGGCAAAACACTAAGGCTCTAGCAGTGACTTGTTCACTAAAAAGAGTCCTATCCCCAAAACCCAGGTTAGTACAAAGCCTTGGATACAGTTTGCTTGTAATATTTGTAATAATGTGAGGAGTACAGTTTTTTTCTAATTCATTCAAGTACATATGATTGAAACCTGGGCTACTGGCACAGTAGCCGTTAGACACTTCTTGGTGAGTATCAACATCCCATCTGTGCTTCACCAGAATCCAGCGAGTCAGCACACAAGTGATTTTATTATTTTGTCGTATTTACTTTCATCTGCAGCATTTGGAGTTTAATGTAAAGGGTTCTAGTAAAAATAGTGTCCTAAGGCCAATTACCATACTAACAATCAGCAGATACAATTCTGGACATGAGACTCCTTATAATCTAATTATACCTGAGGTTGAGAAATAAATGTCTTCCTTTAGAAAATCTCATTCAAGTCAGGTTCTTCTCTACAGTTCAAAATTGAGAATGGATGTAATTAACTAGCATTTAGCCAGCTTTTTCTTGCCCTTGGAGAAAAAGAATCATCTGAAACAGATCTCAACCTGATCTCTGTTAAGAAAAATCCTATATGAACAATCTGGTCATGAATATACATATGGTACGGAGTCTCTCTGTTGTAACCAGGTGGACATACTTCTCATGGTGGGGTGGACAGTAATACATGTTAGAGGGTCAGAAGCTTCTGGTTTCTGCTGTTTGTTGTAAACACCCTTGGGGTTTTTTTGACCCTTACAAGGGGAGCATCAGCTTTGGAAAGTGTAACTGTTGGAGTGTAGAAGACAGTGGTGTATGATCTTAGCCTCTTCCTGATGCCTGAATCCAGCCAGCTGTTGCTCTGACCCACAGCAATAGAGCAAGTTACCCATCACCAGCATTTGTACAGAGCAGGGAATTCTGGTTTTAGTCCATTGGTAGCATTGTGTGTATGAGGAGATTCAGCACCACAGACAGCTAGCTGCAGGACTCGCTATCCATGGCTGCTTCCATCACAAAACGGGTAGAAACATTCACTGCTTCAGGGTTCTAATCTGTGTGTCTCCTTATGACTCCATTTCTGTAAGATACTCTGTAACTTTGATATATGCTGTATTTTCTTTAAAAGATTGAGATTTTTGTTCAGCAAGCTAGCCATACAACCATTGAGAGCACAGCTCAGTTATTAGGCTTTCATTGTCTACTCTTTCAATACATGTACATCTTTACTGTTTGAAAGGTGTTACAGCTGTCGAAGAATCTTTATGGACCTGAAGATAATTTCTTGTGAAGTTAAACACAAGTGTACTGTCACTCATAGTGTTTATATCAAAATACCAGGAATCTTCACTTTTGCTACCTTGATATAGCATTGGGCTATCATGTTACAACATTGAAATACATTGATTTATTAAAAAAATACTTTTATAAGAAATGTTTTATAGTGCTTTCTGACTTTCAGATTACAACTGTTGTGTATTTGTGTTGGGTGAGGTGGGGAGGTGTATTTTTAAAACCCAAGGCTCCCATGTGCTTGGCAGGAGCATGACAGCCAGCCCCCTCCATCCTGTCTTCCTCTCACATGCACATGCACCTTGATTCACCTGCATTCCTCTTGTGCGCAGATCTGTGGGCCAGTGCCTTAGCTGTCAGAGAGCGTAGCCACACCTGCTCACAGGTAGGAGTGCCAGCCCTGGCTTCTGGGAAATGGAGGCAGAAGGGCAAGCTAGAATGGACTCCTTCCCCGAAGTGCAGGGGACAGACCTGCAGAGAAATAGCCCCGACACATGCACACACACTTGCTTGTCTTGAAGCAGCAAAGCAAGCAGGAGCCTGAGTGAATGAGCTCATTTCCCGCAGACCTGTCCTCCAATGCTTGGCACCTCCAACCTACCCCTTCCCCTTTCTCCTCCACTGACCTTTCTGTAGAGTAATATTTTCCTCTACTAATTCAAAAATTTCTCTTGAATTAACTATTGTTAAATGAATACCAGCCTTTTGTGACCCGTCAATGCCTGTCCACTCTGCTAAGCAAGAATGATCTATGTACAACTTACTTGTTCTAGCCTCCAGAACAATAGGCGAAGGGGAGCTCTTCCCCCAGGCTAACACAGGCTCCTAATAGACTCTCACAAGGAGGTTACAAATGCAAAGCTGGTAAAGCAACTTCGGGATCTTGCTTGGAGAAAGAATGCCAAGTATCTGGAGGACAGTGGTCTTTCGTTGTGTATTTTTCATTACCTGTTCCTGAAGTTCTCCTAATCACCCAGATATTGACCTTGTTCTATAATAACTTTGCAGAAGTCAGTGCTAATAAAGATTAACAGCTTCTGGCTATACTTTCCAGGAATTAAATCAGTGGCAGACAGCTACTTACTTACTTATGGAGTCAAAGCCCAGAGCATTGCTGAGGCCTCTCATACCTGCCCCTCGGTCATTCCTTCCTGTCAAAGCCAACAGGGGACGTAAAGAGTCTCCTCTCACCATACTTGGAGGCATTCATCCTCCTGAGTAGATGAGTCCCTCTATTCTGGAGCCCTGTCGTGATCTGGGAAGGCGTCACGGTCCCATGCTGGTGAGGACTGGTATAGAATCCCCATCTTTGAGTGCCTCCCTGACACCTGACCCCTCCCTTAGGAAAAGTTGCCTGGTTCTAAGCCACTGGCTACCAGACTGTTTCCTTCACACCCCAGATGTCCAGGTGATCTGTGGGATTTCTACCTGGGCAGCCTTCAGGTACATCTGAAGCCCCACCCATGAGGCTGTCTTCACAGCCTTGTAAATACGTAGACTCGGGAGTAAAGTTCCCAAAGCCACTACACCAGGCTCCTCAAAGTGGAGTGGAGGGAATGAGGCCTGCATTACTCCACTGGAAGAAGAAGATGCATTTGATAGGGAAGTGAAGAACCAAACAGACTAAGAAAAGCAATTTGGTCTACCTCGCACTCAGTCTACGTGGCCAGTGCATATCCACTTCAGTGGGGCTGGGATTGTCAGATCAAAACACCAGAAGATGTAGGGGAGCCAGGCCACAGACTCAGGCATAAACAAAGACTGAGGAAAACTCTCAAGCCCTCCTCTCCCTCTGCCAGGATCAGTGAGTAGGTGCCACAGAAATACCCTGGCATTACCCCCTGGCAAGCAGTTGATAATCCACAGAAGGTCACGTTGTGGGTTTTGATGACAAAACCAAAAAAAAAAATGAAAATCTTTACCTCTGCTTTGTGCTTGGGCCCATGCTGAGTACTACACACATTATTTCATTTAATTCTCACAACAGCCTATGATATTCCTGCTTTGCACAAAGACAGTTGCCCAAGACCACACAGATGGCGTAGGGAAGGCCCATATTTGAACTCAACCAATTCTAAAGCATCTCTTCTTTCCATGCAAGCACATACTTCTCTGAAATGACAAATCTGCCCACCCCAGGCCTACTAAATGAGAATCAGCATTTTAGCAAAATCCCCAGGTGATTCATGAGTACGTTCATGTTTAAGAAGCACTGCTGCATTTCATAAGACCCAGTTCTGCGTGGTTCCTGGATGAGTTAATGTCGGGCAACCTGAACATGTGAGTATCTGAAGGACCTGCTAGGTGACTCCCCTCCAAAATTCAGTAGAGGTGCAGTAAGACTTCCTAGATTTTTACTGGGTTTGACTCAAGCTACATAAATTATTCCAGGACTACCCGCCCCAATAAACATGAACCATGAATTTGAACCCTCTGGTGTTTCTACAGGGAGGAGTTACCTAGAAGCCCCTGATCCATGCACTAAGGATTCAGGACTATTGTCCAGCTGAGATCCAACCTCCTGTGAGAGACCACCAGGGCCAGGCGCTTCCGGCGGCCATCCTGTTCACTTGAGTCATCACGGAAAGCCCAAGCCCCCCAGGCCACCCATCTCCAGACTCATCCCCAACAACTCTCTACATGCCCTTATCTGGCCAGCACCCCTATTCATCCTTGCTGTCCCCCCTTTCCAATGTGCCCTCTGGAACTCTCAATCTGTGACAGGCAAATGACCCAGTAGACTCCATGTTTTCAAATGTTTCTTGACCTTTCTGCTTTACCCGAAACCTGGCTGTCCCTTGAGAATCTCTCTCCCTAAGCGTACCCTCCATCTCCCAACTGCTGCTTCTAAATAATTTCTCCTCTCCCCTTCAAAACCTCCAGCTCCAGTGAAACCTGTGGTAGCCAGTTCTATGAGCTACTCCCCTTCATTGTCCCTCTCCTTGCCCATACTGTCTTTCTCTCCAGCATTTCCCTGTCGTCACCCTGCACGTTCACGTAGGTGATCTGTCCAATACCCTAGCCCAGTGCTTCTTAACTGGGGCTCTGTCATTTGGGGCAGGACAATTATTTGTGCTAGGCAATCCTCCACAATATGAGCCTTATGGCATCTCTGCACCCTCTCTGCACATTACCAGCCTTCTACCCCCTCCACAGTCTGCGACATCACGTGTCCTTGCGCACTCCCCATTTCATCCCCCAGGGGATCAGCAGTCCTGACCTCAGCTGAGAACCATTCAATGTCTTGATTTCATGTCAGCCATTCTTTGAAGCCTTCAACTTTTCATCACTAGTACATTCTTTTTTTTTTTTTAGACGGAGTCTTGCTCTCTTGCCCAGGCTGGAGTGCAATGGCACGATCTCAGCTCACTGCAACCCCTACCTCCCAGGTTCAAGCGATTCCCCTGCCTCCGCCTCCCTAGTAGCTGGGATTACAGGCTCCTGCCACTATGCCCAGCTAATTTTTGTATTTTTAGTAGAGACAGGGTTTTACCATGTTAGGCTGGTCTTGAACTCCTGACTTCAGATGATCTGCCGGCCTCGGCCTCCCAAAATGCTGAGATTACAGGCGTGAGCCACCGTACCCAGCCCATCACTAGTAACATTCTAAACCACTTCTAAAAATCTTAATTTTAAGCATCGCTAACCATGAACTTCCCAGCCCACACTAGTACCCTACATTCCAAGTCTTCGACTTACCAAGATCTCAAATCCATCAGTCCTAACGTCACCTCCCTCCCATCTTCCTTTCTGTTTTCACTCAGCCTAAATTCCATGGCCAGTAATTCAATCATTTCCTTCTCAGTACCCTCCAGTCCCATGCCCCTTTCTCCATTTTAATAGCCTGGCAAACCTGTGCTGTTCTGAGACCTCTCTGCATGAGACTGATGAGCTAAATGTTGAAGAAAAAACCACACAACTAGGCTGACTGATTAGAGTTTACTGATCCTGTCCACAAACCTCACAAGGGCACATGACACCACGCCACAATGTACTACAGTCCCTTGTCAGCCTACTCTCCTGCTCTCCTGGATGACACTCATAGTTTCTGTCTTCACCTCTCCCACACCTTCCCTGGACATTTCGCTGAGAACCTCGCTTTACGTTTCAGTGAAAATACAGAGACAATTTAGGCAATCTCCCAGTCTACAAACTCACCTGAATTTGTGCCCACCTCTATAAATAAATAAATAATGCCTTGTGAAATACGTTTGCAAGAGAATGAATATGTTGGTTGGTTGGTTGGTTGATTTATTTATTTATTTAGGAGGGAGTCTCACTCTGCCACCCAGTCTGGAGTGCAATGGTGCAATCTTGGTTCACTGCAACCTCCACCCCCTGGGTTCAAGCAATTCTCCTGCCTCAGCCTGACTCCCAGGTAGCTGGGATTACAGGCACGTGTTACCACACCCAGCTAATTTCGTATTTTTAGTAGAGCAGGGTTTCACCATATTGGCCAACCTGGTCTCGAACTCCTGACCTCAGGTAATCCGCCTGCCTCAGCCTCCCAAAGCACTGGGATTACAGGAATGGGCCACCGTGCCCAGCCAGTATATGTACAACTTAAAAAGTGATAAAATGAACACCTCCCTGAACAACCATTCGGCGTAAAAAATAGAGTATCAGCAACACATGCAGGCTTCCCCAACCGCTTCCTCTTCCCCCACTGGAAGGCTAACCACAATCCTAGTTTTTTGTAATCGTTTCTTTGTGCCTACATGTGCATCCCTGGACAATACTATATGATTTGGTCTTGCCTATTTTGAACTTTATAGAAATGGAATCATACATTTCAGTTTTTTAAATTTTTACATTATTTTTATAATCCATGCATATTATATGTATAGTTGTAGTTCATTCATTTTCACTGCTGTACAGGTTTTTGTTTGTTTGAGACAGAGTTTCGCTCTCGTTGCCCAGGCTGGAGTGTAGTGGCACGACCTCAGCTCACTGCAACCTCTGCCTCCCAGGTTCAAGTGATTCTCCCGTCTCAGCCTCCTGAGTAGCTGGGATTATAGGTCACACTACCACACCTGGCTAATTTCTTTTAGTAGAGACGGGGTTTCACCATGTTGGTCAGGCTGGTCCTGAACTCCTGAACTCAGGTACTCCATCTGCCTCAGCCTCCCAAAGTGCTGGGATTACAGGTGTGAGCCACCGCGCCCAGTCTGTATAGTATTCTGTTGGATAAATACACCACAGTTTTATGTATACATTCTACCGCTAACAGATATTTGGACTATTGCCAGTTTTTATTGCTATTATGACCAGTGCTCCTATGAACATTGTCATGCATAGCTCCTGCTGCAGATGTAATGATTTCTTTAGACATAGTATTGGTAGATTGTAAGGAAAGTGCATGTTTAATTTTATTAAAGCAGGAAAAAAGATATTACACTTTTATGAAATAAAGTCTTAGCCCTCTCCCCATCTTCTAACCAAACAGCTCCACAAGCTAGTTCTTCTTTTCTAATGTCATATAATGAAATTCTAGAGCCTGGCCTTAAAAATGTTTTTTTATAATTAACTAAAAGAGTCAAAGAGATCAAAACTGGTGCCCAACTCCCACGCAGCCACTGGGAAAGATAACACTCAGCATCACAAAAGTAGTTCAAAGAATCTGATTAATTTGGTTAAGAACTTCCAAACAACACTGTCTTGTTCCATGAAGAGTTGATATGTATGTGAATATTCATCACTATTTCCAGCTCTGTTTGAGCAATAGAGTCTTGTTAGACTCCTACAACTCTAGGAAATAAATTAAATAGATAAATAAAAATATTTATGCAAATAACCACCATGCAAAAATAACCTCCAAAAGGAACCTCTGCCTGCTTGTCTTGATAATTTGCTGTCTTGGTTATAATGTTGTACATGACACCTTCATATTCCTAAAAGTTATACATACTTGAAAGACAGATCAGGCCAGGCGCGGTGGCTTATGCCTGTAATCCCAGCACTTTGGAGGCTGAGGAGGATGGATCATGAGGAGTTTGAGACCAGCCTGGCCAACATGGTGAAACCCTGTCTCTAACAAAAAATACAAAAAGAAAGTTAGCTGGGCATGGTAGCGCACACCTATAGTCCCAGCTACTCAAGAGGCTGAGGCTGGAGAATCGCCTGAACTCACAAGGTGGAGGTTGCAGTGAGCCAAGATCACGCCACTGTACTCCAGCCTGGGCAATAGAGTGAGACTCCAGCAAAAGAAAGAGAGAGAGAAAGAAAGAAAGAAAGAGAGAGAGAGAGAGAGAGAGAGAGGAAGGGAGGAAGGGAGGATGGGAGGAAGGAAGGGAGGATGGGAGGAAGGAAGGGAGGATGGGAGGAAGGAAGGAAGGAAGGAAAGAAAGAGGGAAGAAGGGAAAGAAGGGAAGGGAGGGGAGGGAAGGAAGGGAAGGAAGGAAGGAAAAAGAGAGGGAAGGAGGAAGGAAAGAAAAGATCAGAAGAGGACTGTGCACCTCTACATGCACGATGAAAAAATCAAAGCCCCTGACACCCTGCTAGATATATTATTTAAAAGATCATCTGATAATTCCTGCTTCATAGCAGCCATCAAAACTATTTTCCGAAGTGGCTGTAATACTTGACGGTCCTACCAGCCGAAAAATTTAGTCCCCATTACTCCATATCCTTGCCACTTGATGCTGACCAAGTCTTTAATGTTTGCCAATCTGGTAGGTATTAAATTGGCATCTAGCTGTGCTTCTGATTTACATTTTCCTGATTATTAATAAGGTTTAAAGTCTTTATACGTTTCTAGGCATTTAAGTTTTCTTTTTCTGTGAAATGTTTATCTTATCTTTTGCCCATTTATTTATTTATTTTTGAGACAGGATTACAAGCATGAGCCACCGCACCTGGCCTCATGTGATATTTAATTAAGAAAAAGTCTCACCAAGACTGGAGTGCAGTGGTGCGATCTCGGCTCACTGCAGTCTCTGCCTCCCAGGTTCAAGCGATTCTCCTGCCTCAGCCTCCAGAGTAACTGGAACTACATGGTGCCCGCCACCATGCCCGGCTAAGTTTTGTATTTTTAGTAGAGACAGGGTTTCGCCATGTTGGCCAGGCTGGTCTCCAACTCCTGACCTCAAGTGATCCACCTTGCTTGAACCCAAGAGGCGGAGATCGCGTCACTTCACTCCAGCCTGGGTGACAGAGTGAGACTCCGTCTCAAAAAAAAAAAAAAAAAAAAAAAAAAAAAAAACCTCATGTGCAGATTTTTGTGTGAACTCAAGTTTTCATCTCATTTGGGTAAATACCAAGGAGTATGACTGACAGATCGTATAGTAAAATTTAAACATAAATTTACCATATTAAACATGTTTTATAAGAAACTGCCAGAATGTCTTCCAAAGTAGCTATACCATTTTGCATTCCCAAAATGCAAAATCAATGAGTGACAGCTCCTAGTGCTCTGCCGGCATTTGGTGTTCTCAATGTTTTGGATTTTATTCATTCTAATAAGTGAGTAGTGGGTTTATCTGGCAATTCCTAAGGACATATGATTCTGAGCGTCTTTTTATACGCTTATTTGCCATCTGTTTATCTTCTTTAACAAGGTGTCTATTCAGATCTTTTGCCTACATTTTAATTGGGCTGTTTGTTTTCCTGTTGAGTTTCAAGAGTTATTTGTATATTTTGGCACAAGTCCTTTATCAGATATGTGTTGTGCAAATATTTTCTCCAAGTCTGTGGTTGTAATTGACTTTTATAGACAGAGTTGTATCTAACAATCTTGCTAAGCTGTCTTGTTAGTTCTAGTAGCATATCTGATATTCTCTGGAGTTTTCTACTTAGTTGTATCATCTGCAAATAATGACAATTCTGTTTCTCCCTCCCAAATCCATATAACTTTTAAAAAATTTTGTGCATGCCTTTGACCAAGACCTCCCCAAACAATTTTTTTTTTTTTTTTGCAGAGGGCGGGGACAGTCTCCCTTGGTCGCCCAGGATGGAGTACAGTGGCACAATCCTGGTGGTTCACTGCAACATCCCCCTCCCCGGTTCAAGCGATTCTCCTGCCTCAGCCTCCTCACTGGGATTACAAGCACATACCACCACGCCCGGCTAATTCTTGTATTTTTAGTAGAGACGGGGTTTCACCATGTTGGCCAGTCTATTTGCGAACTCCTGATCTCAGGTGATCCGCCCTCCTTGGCCTCCCAAAGTGCTGGGATTACAGGCATGAGCCACCGCGCCCAGCCTACCTTGACCTTAAAAGGAATATTTTCAGCATTTCCAGTTTTTGTCAAATGTTGCCTCGTGTATTTTGAATCTCTGTTATTGGGTGCCTATACATTTATAATTATGTCTTCTTGATAAATTCACCATTTACTTATTATGAAAATCTTCTTTATCCTTGGTTATATTTCTTGTTGTTTTTTGTTTGAGAGGGAGTCTTGCTCTGTCACCCAGATTAGAGTACAGTGGCGTGATCTTGGCTCACTGCAACCTCTGAGGCCTGGGTTCAAGCGATTCTTCTGCCTCAGCCTCCTAAGTAGCTGGGATTACAGGCATGCGCCACCACGCCTGGCTAATTTTTGCATTTTAGTAGAGACAGGGTTTCATCATGTTGTCTAGCCTGGTCTCAAACTCCTGACCTCAAGTAATCTGCCCACCCTGGCCTCCCAAAGTGCTGGGATTACAGGCGTGAGCCACCATGCCTGGCTTATATTTCTTGTTCTGAACTCAACTTTGATATTTCTATACCGACACTAACTTTCTTATGATTAGTGTTTTTTCAATTTTTTTCATTCTTTTATTTTTAATCTGTGTACATCATTATATATAAAGTGGGTTTTTTTAATACAGCATATTTTGATCTTACATTTTTATTTCAATATAACAATCTCCGCTTTTTGGTTTTGCTTTTTGGTTTTTTTTTTTTTTTTGAGATACGGTTTTACTCTGTCATCCAGGCTGACATGCAGTGGTGTAATCTCGGCTCACTGCAACCTCTGCCTCCCAGGTTTAAGCAATTCTCATGCCTCAGCCTCCCAAGTAGCTGGGACTACAGGTGCGGTCCACTAGGCCCAGCTAATTTTTTGTATTTTTAGTAGAGACATGGTTTCACCATGTTGGCCAGGCTGGTCTCAAACTCTTGACCTCAAGTGATCCACCCACCTCAGCCTCCCAAAGTGCTGGGATTACAGGCATGAGCCACTGT
Organism: Trachypithecus francoisi; assembly: GCF_009764315.1. Classification (NCBI taxonomy): domain Eukaryota; kingdom Metazoa; phylum Chordata; class Mammalia; order Primates; family Cercopithecidae; genus Trachypithecus; species Trachypithecus francoisi. Next base: position 3,769,466 of record NW_022681470.1, on the reverse strand, counting down.
GCCTGGCCCAATCTCTGCCTTTTAGTTAGAGTTCTTAGACATTTACATTGAATGCAATTATCAATATGATTGAATCTAACTCTACCAACTCACTATTTTTTTCCAATTTTTCCTATGTGTTTTTTGTTCCTCTTTTCTTGCCTTCTGTTAGATTTAGTATGTTGTAGAATTCTATTATGTCTACTTTATTGGTTATATATCTTTGTTGGGTTTTAATGGTTGCTTACAGTTTACAGTATGCATGTCTAGTTTACCGCTATTCAAATATTTTACTATTAATATTTCATGTGTATTGTTAGAACCTTAAAACGGTACACTTCAATTTCCTCTCTCCCATGCATAGTGTAATTGTCGTCGTATATTTTGCTTCTACTTACATTATAAACCACACAATGGTTTATTGTGTGGGGATTTTTGTTTTGGGGATGGCTTGCTTGGCAGCGTGCTTAGAAGCTGCCACTGTGTCAGAGTTGCCTTTCCCTTCCCCACTTTGCTGCTTCAGAAAAGGGCATTTTGGGAGCAAGGAACAGCCTGAAGTTTATCATCATCTTAGATCACTGGTGTGCAGGACGAATGGTCTGCAGTTCACACAATATGAAAGTCAATACGTGTCTAAGAATGAGAAAACAAATTGAAAGAAATTTCTAGAGTCTCATTCAGGTTCTCTTGTTTTGTTTGGAGACAGGGTCAGGGTCTCACGCCCTCACCCACGCTGGAGTGCAGGGGCACAGTCACAGCTCACTGCAGCCTTGACTTCCCAGGCTCAGAGGTGATTGTCCCACCTCAGCCTCCTAAGTAGCTGGGACTACACGTGTGTGCCACCACACCCAGCTAACTTTTTCTTTTTTTTTTTGGAGAGGTGAAGTTTTACCATGTTGCCCAGGCTGGTCTTGAACTCCTGGGCTCAAGCAATCCACCCACCTCAGCCTCCCAAAGTGCTGGGACTATAGGCACGAGCCAACATGCCTAGCCCTTTGTTTTTAGGACCTCTTTAAGCAGTTTACCAGAAATGTGCACATGGAAAGCCTTCCTGATGGCCACCTGGCTTCTCTTCCCCACCTGGAACTCTAGGGCCCTGGCCAGTGAGGGCCCTGGAGCTCACAATTCATTAGCTTCATGGAGAACCCCATTTACTGGTGTCATAGAAGACAGGAAATTTCTGATACAGTCCCAGTCCTGACAGGTGAACAAGTATACTTCCCCTCTGTGAATCTGAGTTTCCTGCTACGTTGCTGGTCCCCACAGTGGCTTTCTACTGGTTCTGCCTAGAGGTGCCCAGGCAGCTTGCAGACTTTTGGCACAGCCTTGGGAAAAGGCCTGCTTGGCCCAGGAGGTGGGCCTGGGAGACGGAAGAGAATTAGCCAGTGGTCCACTGAGGCTATTCCCCTACAATTCTTACCCCTTCCAAAATGTTCCCCAAACTGTATCCCTAAGAATCATCTGGGAAGCTTCTTAAAACGCAGGTTCCAAAAGGCATTCTCTCCCCAGGAGTCTGAGTCAATAGGCCTGGAGGGAGCTCAGGAACATGCTCTTCTTGGAAACGGGGGCTTGGTCCATCTCCCAGGCTGCTAGAGTGCAAGGGAATGATCGTAGCTCACTATAACCTCAACCTGCTTGACTCAAGCAGTCTTCCTAACTCAGCCTCCTGAGTGGCTGAGACCACAAGTGTGCACCACCATGCCCAGCTAATTATTATTATTTTTTAAGGCATAGTCTCACTGTTGCTCAGGCTGATCTCAAACTTGCCTCAAGTAATCCTCCTGTCTCCGCCTCCCAAAGTGGTGGGATTACGAGCCACCAGGCCAGGCTAAGCAATTCCCTGGGTGCTTCTGACTCAGATACCTGCCACCCATGCTTAAAGGAACGTAAGGAAGGCTGGAGAGGGAGGGGAGTTGTGTTAGCAGACAGGGGAAGCTCCTTCCCAGACCATCTACATCTCCCTGTTTGGCTCTTTCATTTCAAATTATCTGGTAAAGCTGTGTGAGCCTCAAAGGATGGAAAACAAGATTTGCTGAGAACCTTTCCCACCTTTACATCATCTCACACAAACCTCACTCAGAAGTGAAAATAACTGGCCTTGGGTAAGGCAAAGAGCCTAGAGATGAACTCAAGTCTTACTTCGAAACCTGTGGTCTTTTTCACGTCTCAGGTACCTTGTAAGAAACAGAAAACATGTTTACTGAGCACTTCTGTGAGCCAGGTCCTCTCGTGTACATTTTTTTCATGTAGTCCTCGTACTAGTCTATATAGATATCATTATCCATATTTCAGAGATGCAGAATTGAGGCTTGGAGTGACTGAATCACTCCTCCACAGTCAAACTGCTCACAAGCGGCAAGAATTGGAATTCTCTCAAACCCCAACCTTACTCCGCTGTTCCTGGACTGGGAAGTTGACCTTCTCTCCAGGCCAAGGGAAGAGGTCGGTGTTGCTAGGCCATTAATGCTAATCCCATTCCCCCTGCTGTGTCTGGTTTAGAGGTGAGTGTGTTCTGGCCACCCACTGAGGCATGGGTGGAGTCCACTAGAGGGACTCTCAGAGAGGTTTCCTGAGAAGACTGGGGCCAGGTGCAGCAGCTCATGCCTGTAATCCCAGCACTTTGGGAGGCCGAGGCAGGTGGATTGCTTGAGGCCAGGAGTTCAAGACCAGCCTGGCCAACATAGTGAAACCTCATCTCTACCAAAAATACAGAAAAAAAAAAAAAAAGTGCTAAAAACAGTAAGTGCTGGCATGGATGTGAAGATAACGGAACCCTTGTTCACTGTTGGTGGGAATGTAAAAGGGTCCAGCTGCTGTGGAAAACAGTATGACGATTTCTCAAAAAATTAAACCGAGCATTACCATATGATCCAGCAGTTCCTCAAAGCAGGGCCTCCAAGAGATATTTGTCTACCCATGTTCATAGCAGCATTATCCACAATAGCCACAAGGTAGAAGCACCCACCCAAATGTCCATTGAAGAAGGAATGGACCGGCCGGGAGTGGTGGCTCAATGCCTGTCATCCCAGCACTCTGGGAGGCCGAGGCAGGTGGATCACCTAAGGCCAGGAGTTTGAGACCAGCCTGCCCAACATGGTGAAATCCTGTCTGTACTAAAAATATAAAAATTAACTGGGCACGGTGGTGTGCACCTGTAATCCCAGCTACCTGGGAGGCTAAGGCAGGAGAATTGCTTGAGCCCAGGAGGCAGAGGTTGCAGTGAGCAGAGATCACAGCACTGCACTCCAGCCTGAGTGACAGAGCAAGACCCTATCTCAAAAAAGAAAAAAAAAAGAAGAATTCAAGTCACATAGTAATTATCAGGAATCCAGTGCTGTGTAAACTAAGGTCTACCTGTACCTGTATAACTAAAAATGTTGGGCCGCTCCAATCTTACCTCTGAACCCAGGGGCAGAAGCCTGCCTCACCACCAGGACCTAGCCCTATGTATGTATGTGCCTTGGAGCACCGTGGCAGAGCAAGCACTTTGACCAGTTACTGGCAGAGATGAGGCTTCTCCTCGTGGGCTCGTCAGTGATGACCCAGAGTACCACCTCCCTCCCCTTTTCCTTCAGAGGCTCCAGTTCAAAGTGTCTCCTGAATTATTTTCTCCAAGGAACCCCAGCATCATAGATTGGCCTCTATCACTCCCACATGGGCGACCCCCTCTACCGGCCACTACCACCAGATACTTAGGATACTAGTCTGCTAGAGGCTGACATCCCTCTTCACGAAGACATTGGGGGGTGAGGTGAGATGGGGCTCCCCGTCCCCCACGAGCCCTTTCCTTCAGGTCCCCAAGACCACCACGCAAGACTGCTCAGGTGCACCAGGCCCTGGGTCCCATCGTCAGTAGGGAGCCCCAGTCCTGCTAGTCAGGGGCCCCTTCTTTCCTCCCCAGCCACAAGCTGGCTAGATCCATTTAACTCAGCACGGATACCACTTTTTCTTTTCCTTCAAGATCAGAAGTCTAAATAAACCATATTGAGAAAAGGAATTCTCATGTACCAAGCTGTCTCACTTTATGGAGTCAATGGGTTCCCAAAATGATGTGGCATAGCCTTTGGTGTCTCTCCTGCTCCATGTGGAATAGAGACAGAGCTGCCTTCAAGCTCTGAGATTGATGACATTCTCCCTTCGGGAAAAAAAGAGTTTTCAAAGGAAGGAAGGTTTCCCATTTCTCTGAGGTACTTTCATTGGCTCATGCACTCAATAAGCACACCAACCATGTACCAGAAACTTATAAACATGACTTCCTATTTACAAAGGCCTTCTGGCTTCACAGCTTTTCTGATCCGCAAATTGCACTGGACTATTTCAAGAAATATTTCCAAATCGCTGTTTTGTCAGTAGAAGTTAGTACAACCTCTCTGAGCCTTATATTCTTATTTCAATACAGTAAGAGCCAGTGCAGTAGCTCGTACCTGTAAGCCCAGCACTTTGGGAGGCCGAGAAGGGCAGATTACCCGAGGTCAGGAGTTCAGGATCAGCCTGGCCAACATGGCAAAACCCCTCTACTAAAAATACAAAGATCAGCCAGGCATGATGGTGCACACATGTAATCCCAGCTACCCGGGAGGCTGAGGCAGGGGAATCACTTGAACCCTGGAGGCGGAGGTTGCGGTGAGCCAAGATGGAGCTATTGCACTCCAGCCTGGACAACAGAGCGACACTCTGTCTCAAATATATATATATACCTAGTAAGACTCCTTGTCCTCTCAAACTCACAAAACTATATGCAGATCACCTAAGAACTGCTGATGAACACAGGAGTCATGTTGTCATTGTTATAGTTAAATAAAAAGATTGGTTGATTATTTTAAAATGAGATGGGGTCTTGCCATGTTGCCCAAGCTGGTCTTAAACTTGGGCAAACTTGAGGTGGGAGGCCTCAAGCAATCCTCCCACCTTGGCCTCCCAAAATGCTGAGATTGCAGGTGTGAGCCACCACACCTGGTCAAAATTTATTGTTAAATATAAAGAGGGGAAGCAAGATGGAAGGGCCAAGCCACCTGTTAGAGCAGAAGCAGTTCTAGCAACCACATCTCATTGAGCTCAGGGTGCAGAACTGCTGAAGACATCCTCCTCCTTTCTGGCTGGGCACCTCTCAGGGCTTCAACACAATGATAGCCATGAGTGTTACTAACTCAAACTGAACATGTCAATCATGGTGCCTGTCTTACCCAACAGTCTAATGAAAACTGCAGCATCCAGCACACCCTCACTGCCTTTTCAGGAAAGCAGTACTAGGCTTCTCTTAACTAGGGGTTTGGACCAAGGGTAGGGCCCCTGATCCAAAGGCAGCTAGACCCCAGGAAGACACCCACGAAAGTAGCCTGGCTTCACCAATAGCAATGTGGTAATTACCAAAGTCAATCAGACCACATCCCTCAGACAGATCTGTCTGGGAGGATACAGAATGGTTATCAAGGGGAAGAAAGAAAGAGGGCAGGCCTGCACAGGGAGCAGGGAGGGAGGCTCAGCCCACAGGGAGGACCCAGCTCCAGCACGCCTCAGGGCTGTGATCTAGCTCCATTTTCAGTACAGTGTTTCCTTATAACAAACACATTTCCCCTAGATTCCTTTTTTTTTTTTTTTTTTTGAGATGGAGTCTCACACTGTTTCCCAGACTGGAGTTCAATGGTATGGTCTAGGTTCACTGCAACCTCTGCCTCCTGGGTTCAAGCGATTCTCCTGCCTCAGCCTCCTGAGTAGCTGGAACTACAGGCCACCATGCCTGGCTAATTTTTGTATTTTTACTAGAAATGGGGTTTCACTATGTTGGCCAAGCTGGTCTCGAACTCCTGACCTTGTGATCCACCTGCCTCAGCCTCCCAAAGTGCTGGGATTATGGGTGTGAGCCACCGCGCCTGGCCTCCCTTTAAGGTAACTTTACCTTAAAGGAATCTAAGGCTAGACAGAAAAGTCTCGAAAAGAGGAAACGAAAAGAGCGTCACTAACACAAAAACTCAACCTGACTTACCTTCTGTGGCCAAGAGACACGTTTCTGGAATATCTACACCAGAAAACACTCAACCACAGATGGCTGAATAATGAGGCACTACATTTTTGTTGGTTTTTTAAACTGGTTTTCAGCTAGAAAGAAGATGGATATGGGAGGAGGAAAAAGTCACAAGCTGGTCCTAATGCAGCTCTGCAAGATCAGAGATAAAGGTTGTCACCATGAAATACTGCAAATTCCTAAGCTTGGGGGTGGAGGTGGGGCAGGGAGGGGGCTGTGGCAGAAGGGACCACCTGCAGGCACCCAAGCCCAGCAATCTAACGCGGCCTGGGTGCTCTCTCTGCATCCAAGGACCTTGTTTCTGCTGAATGGGGGCTTTAGTGCGAGACATCTGTTGGTCCAGCAAATCTAGTAGAAGCTACCGCTCTGCTGTTGCCCTGGGAGAGATCCATTCTAATCAACAGCCAGGAGGAACCAATGGAAGGCTGACGGCACAGCGCCAACAAGGTAAGGCTTTGTGTGGGTACCCAAGAGTGAAACTAGGAAGACAGAGGACACATATGACACCACCCTAATAAATTCTCTCAATAAGTTGAGCATTTACATTATGCTACGTGCTTATACAGCAAGCCTGTGTGTGTGTGTGTGTGTGTGTGTGTGTGTGTGTGTAGAGAGGGGTTCGCACAGACTGAGACACAATCTCGGCCAATTTCCTTAGCCTACTAGTGAAGAGGAACTACTGTGGAAGGTCACAAGACAGTCGAAACAAAAAGGTATGGCTACATTCAAATCAAGGGTCAGCGAATCAACTGTAGTTTGTCTATTTCCTTTAGGAAAGAAACAAACCCAGAAAACATTAAATAGGTGGAATTTCTTACACATTATTCAACAGCACCTCTATTCTAGGATTTGAGAATTCAGCAACTGGGTATTCTTCTAGCGGTCTCTTCTTTACCAGCCTCTTAGCTTCAACCCCTCCAAGCAGAGAGGGTTCCACTGGGCTGCTACCTATAGAACAGCTTTGGATTCAGGCATCGCGGGACACCTCCCCGCTACCCGCCCAGTCAGCTATAGGCAGGATAGCAGGATGGCTTTCCTCCTAAGGATGGGGCTGGCTATGAAGTTCAGGGGCTTTTCTGGTAAAAACGCCTTCCTCTATCACAGACCTATGAAACAATTCCATCTATCTGGGCAATGGCAAGAATCAAGAAGCTAAGAAAAATACAAAATGCACCTAACCAACCCCAAGTTACAGAATTACAGAGAATTCTTCCCTAGGGGACACCAGCTCCTGGCCCCGGCTCTCTGGCGTATACCTTGTTTTTTCCATTTTTCATCTTCCTAGGTTCACCGTTCAAGTATCAGGCATTATGATCCTCCACCTCCCACGCTTCCCCCAGTGATTTTTTTTAAGACAGGGTCTGGCTCTGTTGCCCAGGCTAGAGTGCAGTGGTGTGATTGTAGCTCACTGTGCTGAACACTGGGGCTCAAGCCCTCCTCCCACCTCAGCTTCCCAGGTAGCTGGGACTACAGGTGGGCACCACCATACCCAGGTCAATTTTTAAATTTCTTTGTGGAGAGGAGGGCTCCCCATGTTGTCAGGCTGGTCTTGAACGCCTGGCCTCCAACGATCTCCCCACCTTTACCTCCCTAAACGCTGGCCCCTTCCCCAGCATTGACTCTCTAGGTCAAGGGGGAGGGGAAATTCTTTTTTTTTTTTTTTTTTTTTTTTTTTTTTTTTTTTTTTTGAGACGGAGTCTCGCTCTGCCGCCCAGGCTGGAGTGCTGTGGCCGGATCTCGGCTCACTGCAAGCTCCGCCTCCCGGGTTCACGCCATTCTCCTGCCTCAGCCTCCCGAGTAGCTGGGACTACAGGCGCCCGCAACCGCGCCCGGCTAATTTTTTTGTATTTTTAGTAGAGACGGGGTTTCACCATGGTCTCGATCTCCTGATCTTGTGATCCGCCCGCCTCGGCCTCCCAAAGTGCTGGGATTACAGGCGTGAGCCACCGCGCCCGGCGGGGAGGGGAAATTCTTGCCTGGAAGGCACCAGGGACTCCAAGGCCACCTCAGCAGAGCACCATCAAGCGGAGAGCTTCCAGGCTCGCAGTTTGGCGTTTTTAGCTTGCTAGTGAAAACGGTAAGCTGGGCCGGGCGCGGTGGTTCACGCCTATAATCCCAGCACTTTGGGAGGCCGAGGTAGGTGGATCACCTGAGGTCGGGAGTTCGAGACTAGCCTAACCAACCTGAAGAAACTCCGTCTACGAAAAATACAAAATTAGCCCGGCATGGTAGCGCATGCCTGTAATTCCAGCTACTTGGGAGGCTGAGGCAGGAGCATCGCTTGAACCCGGGAGGCGGAGGTTGTGGTGAGCCGAGATGGCACCACTGCACTCCAGCCTGGGCAACAAGAGTGCAACTCCATCTCAAGAAAGAAAGAAAGGAAAGAAAAAGAAGAAAAGGCTAAGCCAGTGAAAAGCTTGCCAGCTTTGGCCCCGGAGGCAGTGAGGGGAGAGGGAGGTGTGGATGCTAGTCTGGGACCAGCCTGTGGAGAGACCATTATCCCAGTTTAGTAACTACCTGTAAGGTGTGTCGCGCTTTCAGAGTCCTCACAGCACTTTCACTTCTACTGTTTTACTTTCATCCTCCCAAGTCTGTAGAGCCAGAGTATCATTAGCAGGTTTTTATTGATGAGGAAAAGGAAGACGTTAAAGACCCATCCGGGAGCCTCCTGGAGTCCTTTCCCTTTGTTCTTTCAAGTCTAGCACTCGTTTCCAAACTCCCCTGTCCCAGCCCCAGCCCAAGCCACCGTTCCTAAATGTCTGTCAACAAAACATACAAGTAGAGTTCGCCCATTTCAAAGCGGGATGTGAAGCTCAGCATCTTGCTTTAAACGGTTTTTTGTTTTGTTTTGTTTTTTGACGGGGCGTGGTAGCTCACGCCCGCAATCCCTGCACTTGGGAGGCTTAGGATCGCTTGACCCCAGGAGTTTGAGTCCAGCCTGGGCAACACAGTTTTGTTTTTGTTTTTTTCTGCCTCAAAAAAATTAAGGGCATTGCAGAGATTGAAAAAGCTTTCCCACCTTCTCCCCTGCAGTGTTTAGAAAGAGACAGTCCGCCCCCGATTGAGCGGGGGAAACCCAAGGCTCCGCGGCACCTGCAGACTTCAGTTACTGCACCGAGGCCCTCGGGCCAGAGAGAGGCTGCGAGGAGGACGCGGCCGGTTTAGCGCGCTACGAACCTCCAGATCCATGCACATCCCCCCAACATTCCACGTGCTTTCATTCCTACGATGCTGGGTTTACTTTCATTTATTGCTTTTGTTGACCAAAAAAAACAAAACAATGGTGAGCGTGCACAGGGGGCGCAAAGGGGGGCCGGCTCCTCGTGGCTGACCGGCGGCGGGGCTGGCGGGCGGGAGCGGCCTGCTCTGGCCGCCCGGGGGCGCTGCTCTGGGGTCGGGCCGCGGCCTCGTGGGCGCCCTGCGCGCGGTCCAGCACCAGTAGCGGGATCTCCTCCAGCCGGTCGGGCCGCTCCTTGCACCGCAGGTAGCGCCGCCTCCACGTCGCCAGCTTCTGGAGCAGCCTCTGCAGGCTCGAGGAGCCCCACAGGCCGCGCTCCGGGGCCGCCTTGCCTGAGCGCGCGTGAGCTTGCCTGAGCTGCTTCCCGCGCGGGCTGCGGAACAGCCGCCGCCAGCACCAGCACCCCGAGCAGGAGACGCCGTCGCCGGCCACCACGCGCCGCCCGACCGCCTCCGGCTCCCCGCGCGGAGCGGGGCCCCACTTCAGGCGCGCCGCCTTCTCCAGCAGCTCATGCTGCGCGCCGCCGCGCCGGGGGCCACCAAGCCGAGGGACCGCCATGGCCCACGCAGGCCTCTTCTCGGAGCGCGGGGCCCACGTCTCGGGAACCGTCGGGCTGGACAACCCCGCTGCCGCCTCCAGGCCTCCAAAGGGCCCCTCGCGTCCTCTCCCCTGAATGTGCCCACAGGCCCCCTCTACGCGCTTGGGTTGCCCAGGAAACCCCAACGGTGACCCCACAATGCCCAGCAGAGCCCTTGCCCTCTGCCGCTGACGGGTCACCAGAATCCAACGACCCAAGGAATCCCTCAAATAAGTCGGCCAAATTTCGTTGCGAACTGATTTTCAAATATGGCCTCACCTGGACAAGAAGGAATCTTAGAAGTTCCTGGGGTCCAACTCCTGGTTCACGAAGACACACGGCGTCCAGACGCAGGGGGCTGCGCAGCCTTCCCTGGGTCAAGGCGTGGGTTTCAGCCGCAGGTGTGTGTGGCGCTGGAGATTGGTAGTTTGTGAACTGGTTTCAGGTGGTCTGCCCTTTTCTGTTAACAGGGAACCAGAGTTTCAGGAAAGATCTCAAAACCTAATTTTCTTCATCTGGCCTCACTCAAAGGCCTCTTTCTTGTAGGATTATGATTGATTTTTTTAAATAATTTTTTTTGTGATTGCAAACATAATATTTTTGAAGAAATTTTTGTAAAATTAATACAAAAAATACTCCTTTTCTCTGCTTTTTTGTATATATTTTCGTACTTGTTAATTTTCTCCAATTCAAGGCAAAGTTAAATAATAATAGCTGCTCTGGGGGCTGGTCGTGGCGGCTCATGCCTGTAATCTCCGCAATTTGGGAGGCTGAGGTGGGCGGATCATTTGAGCCCAGGAGTTCGAGACTACCCTTGGCAACATGGAGAAACCCTGTCTCTACAAAAAATGCAAAAAAAATTCAGAGCATGGGGAAAAAAATAAAAAATGCTACTCTGGGTACAGCCCTGGAGGGAGGGGCAGGGCAGTATCCAAAGCTGTTCTGGCAGCTGACCCCGTGGGGCCCCTCCCCGTGGAGAGTGAGTGGGATCAAGGGTTCAGGCTATGCACTAAAATACAATGCAAATATTGAAAATAAATTTTTTTAAAAAATGAAATTGTTGCCCTCCTACCAAATGGGAAATTAATTTTATCACTGAATAGACACGAAGAAACTGGACTTCAAGGTTGTCCATCTCAGTATTCTGGCAAAAAAGCATGAAATTGAGCCATTCCTTGCAAAGACCAGGAAATCCAGCATTTCCTACAAGAATGGGGAGTGCTTGGAAAAGAAGAGCTGGCAGAGTATCTCCAGATGCTGACAAGCTTGTAGGACGTATGCAGGGCTGTTCATGAGGCCAACCAGAGAGGCCCCACTGAGTCCTGTCCCTGTCCTTCGGGAGAGGCCCTGCAGCAGACCCTGGGCCAGCCCTGGGAGGAACACATCTACTCAGCTGTGTCCTTTCTGTATTCCGTGTCATGGTCCTTAAGTGACTACATCATCTAGTCCAGACCAACACACTGTGCCCTAAGCAAGGTAGAAGATTTGGGGACAAGCCTGTGCCCATGTTGTTTTCTTATTTCATTCTTCACAAGGATGAAAACGACTTCACACTCCTTAAGTTTGCCCCTACCTCTCTTATTTTCTCCTTAACAACTCATGCACAGAGCAGTGGTGCTGAAGGGCTCTGCTGCTGGCCCTGTTGCGGATGGGCAGGGCCCCTGAGGAGGGTAGATGGAGAGGCAGAGGCCCAGAGGGAGGGTCTGGATGACCTAGCCCAGCCTTGAAGTTGCCTGTGTACTCAGCTCTTCCCTGTGTACTCAGCACCCTCCCAAGACCATCTGGGCCTGGCCTTTCCATCTTGCTTTGAGGGTCTGCTCTGGGACCCCCACAAGTGAACTCTGTTGAGGATGCCCACGACCTGAAATGGGTTCTGGAATCTTGGGTCCTCCATGGTCGTCCCCACATGTGCCTCCTGCCTTTCTCCTGACAGACTCCACTCCCAGTGGCAGGGATCAACCTCTGCTCGTTAGAACAGGAAGGCGGGCAGACACAAGCAAGGCAGGAGACCTCCCCTGCCAGGAATGCCAGACAACCATCAGGTGATGGCCAGGTGGTTGTTACTCTGTCTTTCTAACATAATAATTGGTCACAGCAGGCATCAGGAAAAGGCAGGTTCCCAATAGGTAGAAAACACCTAACGCTGGTGATTAGCAGCTTCCCAATAAGTTCTCAGGAGCTGGGCGAGTAGATTCAAGTATGTGCACTAAGAGGCAAAGTGGCGGAGTTTAACTGGTATATGACCTTCTAGGAACACTCAGCTGACTCAAATGAGTATGCGCACAACTTCAGTAAACACACTGTGCATGCGGCCCCTGCTCTCAAGTGCGATATGCAGCCCAGCACACGCGCAGACAGCCCACCTCAAGGGAGGAATTGGGAGAAGGAACACAAACCCCCAGAAGCGTGCCAACACATAAGATCCCAAGTCACAGGCTGAACAGTGCACTTGGATCGCTCAGGTCGCCCATTTGGGCCTCTTCAACCGTGCTTTACTTCCTTTAGTTCCTGCTCCAATACTATCTTTTCTTTCCCACCCTATCACCCAGGCTGGAGCACAATGGTGTGATCTCAGCTCACTGCAGCCTCCACCTCTGGGTTCAAGTGATTCTCCTGCCTCAGTCTCCTGAGTAGCTGAGATTACAGGCACACGCCACCACGCCCAGCTCATTTTTGGTTTTTTGGTAGAGATGGGGTTTCACCATGTTGGCCAGGTTGGTCTCAAACTCCTGATCTCAAGTAATCCACCCGCCTCGGCCTCCCAAAGTGCTGGGATTACAGGCGTGAGCCACCGCATCCAGCCCTACCATCTTGAACCAAAACAAAGATAAAAGGTTATAGCTGAGGCCAGGAAAGAGAAAGTGACTAGGATAAAAAGGGTAAAAGAGGGTAAGATTTGTTACGCAGATTAAATCAGTGCCTTCTCCAATAATCAGAGTCTCCAGTGATTCAGAGTCATCTTTCTCTTTCTAGTACCAGGAGGGAGACACTCTTACAAATGGAGATTATTTATTTATTTATTTATTTATGAGACGTGGTCTCGCTCCGTCGCCCAGGCTGGAGTGCAGTGTCGCGATCTTGGCTCACTACAACCTCTGCCTCCTGGGTTCAAGCCTTTCTCCCGCCTCAGCCTCCCGAATAACTGGAATTACAAGCACACACCACCACACCCGGCTAATTTTTGTATTTTCAGTAGAGACAGGGTTTCACCAAATTGGCTAGGCTGGTCTGGAACTCCAGACCTCAGGTGATCCACCCGCCTCAGCCTCCCAACGTTCTGAGATTACAGGCATGAGGCACCAGGTCTGGCTGTATTTCTTTTTTTTTTTTTTTACAAATGTAAATTTCTCTTACAAAAGGTAACCACTCTTGTTTTCAGAGCTTCTCCTGTCTCGGCTGTTTCTCAGAACAACCAGCTCAAAATAATCCTTATACCTGAGAAAACAAAAATAGCTCAGAGATGAGCTCTGTGAAGTGTGCAGGCCCAGATCCACAAGGCTACAGGACTCCAGTTGTGGACCCTTTGCCTCCCAGGCTCCTACACATGCCTGGGGCAGTTATTTAATTTTGTTCCTGACTAGCCTCACCCTTTATCTTCATGTTCGTGGAATTTGTGATACAAAGAACAATGTATGACCAACCAATAGCTTAATGTTATTGTATTTATTTATTTTTTCTTGAGATGGAGGAGTTTTGTTCTTGTTGCCCAGGCCGGAGTGCAGTGGTGTGATCTCTGCCTCCCGGGTTCAAGGGATTCTCCTGCCTCAGCCTCCCGAGTAGCTGGGACTACAGGCTCCCACCACTATGCCTGGCTATTTTTTTTTTTTTTTTTTTTGTATTTTTAGTAGAAATAGGGTTTCACCATGTTAGTCAGGCTGGTCTTGAACTCCTGACCTCGTGATCTGCCTGCCTCGGCCTCCCAAAGTGCTGGGATTACAGGCATGAGTCATGGCACCCAGCCAATTGTAGTGCAAATTCTTGGTAACAATTTAGGAACTGCTTCTTCTTTCTCTTTATTTTTTATTCTTTCTGTTGAGACAGAGTCTTGCTCTGTCGCCTAGGCTGGAGTACAGTGGTGCAGCCTTGGCTCACTGCAACCTCTGCCTCCCGGGTTCAAGCCATTCTCCTGCCTCAGCCTCCCAAGTAACTGGGAATACAGGCGCCTGCCACCACACTTGGCTAATTTTTGTATTTTTAGTTAGAGGCAGGTTTCACTATGTTGGCCAAACTGGTCTCAAACTCCTGACCTCAAATGATCCACCCAACTCGGCCTTCCAAAGTGTTAAGATTACAGGTGCAAGCCACTGCATCTGGCCTTCTTTCCATTTAAAAACCCACTTGTAACTGCTGCTAATTAGAGTGTATATTCAGGGCAACTTGAATCTATGCTCCCAGATTGCAGTTCTCAAGCTTGGCCCAAATAAACTCTCTACCTATATTAGTTTTGCCTCTGCTTTTTCCTTTTAAGTTGACATATCCAGTGTAGCTGGCAGGATCCAGAGTGACTATCCCCTCACCTCCTCCCCTCTGAGAAAGGAGAAAGGAAAAATCTGGCCAGGCAGGCAGTTACGGTGGTTTCTCAGTTGAATCCTTTCACAGAACAGCCTGCAGGCACAGATAAGGGAACTTGCCAAGGGGGCCTTGCCTAAGACATGCCCACAGCTGCACAGATAAGAAAGGGTACACAGGTGACTTGCCCAGACATGCCCGCAATGGAAATTTCCATCGCCTGACACATGTGCCATAAGGGGAACAAAGCAATATGGAGTAACTCAAGCTAAGGGCCCACATTCACATTAGGAGGATGGGGCGAAGCTACCAGAAATTGGCACCGTATGCAAATGAGATGCCCAGTCCTCATTGGTTGCCTATAAAAGCCTTTGCATTCAACTGTAAAAACAGCAACCCTCCTCTGGTTCCCGTCTCTGCAGCGGAGAGCTTTCTTCTTCCACTTACTAAACGTTTGCTCCAACCTCACCCTTTGTATCCACACTCCTTAATTTCTTGGTCCTGAGACAAAGGACTCCAAGTGATACCTCACAACAAGAGGCTGCTACATTGTGGTGCATTGGCGAGACTAACGCCACCACTGTTTCCGAAAATGGCCCTTGATGCTAGCATGAACTCTCTGTCCTCAGGAGTCCTATTGTAAATGCCCAATGGGTTCACCTTGCCTGCTGCCTAGACAGAGCCGATTTATCAAATCCAGGGGAATTACAATAGAGAAAGAGTTATTCAAGCAAAGCCAGCTGTGCCGGAGACTGGAGTTTTATTATTACTCAAATCAGTCTCCCCCGAGCGTTTGGGAGTCTGAGTTTTTAAGGCTAATTTGGTGGGTTGAGGGGAGCCAGTGGGTCAGGAGTGCTGATTGTTTGGGTTGGACATGAAGCCATCAGGAGTCGAAGCTGTCCTCTTGTGCTGAGTCAGTCCCTGGGTGGGGGGTGGGACCACAAGATCAGATGAGCCAATGTATTGACCTGGGTGGTACCAGCTGGGTGGTGTCTGCAAAATATCTCAAGCCCTGTTCTTAGATTTTACAACAGTGATGTTACCTCCAGGAGCAATCTGGGGAGGGTCAAAATCCTGTAGCCTTCAGCTGCATGACTCCTAGACCATCATTTCCAATCTTTTGATTGGTTTGTTGGTCCTACAAAGGCAGTCTAGTCCCCAGGGAAGAAGGGGGTGTGTTTCCAGAAAGGGCTATCTTCGTTTTAAACTATAAGTTCCCCTCGGCCGGGCACGGTGGCTCACACCTGTCATCTCAGCACTTTGGGAGGCCAAGGCAGGCAGATCACCAAAGGTCGGGAGTTTGAGACCAGCCTGACCAACATGGTGAAACCCTGTCTCTACCAAAAATACAAAAATTAGCCAGGCATGGTGGCTAACACCTGTAAGCCCACCTACTTGGGAGGCTGAGGCAGAAGAATCACTTGAACCCAGGAGGCAGAGGTTGCAGTGAGCCGAGATCACGCCACTGCACTCCAGCCTGGGTGACAAGAGTGACACAATGTCTCAAAAAAAAAAGTTCCACTCCAAGTTAGTTCAGCCTACACCCGGGAATGAACAAAGACAACTTGGAGGTTAGAAACAAGATGGAGTTGGTTAGGTGAGATCTCTCACCATCTCAGTTACAATTTTGCAATGGCGGGTTTCACTATTGGGTGTTTCTGGTGAGTTCTCCTGAATTCAAACTTGTCACTCTTTGGTTGAAGGTCTAGACTTTACCAGAGCTGTCTTGCAAATGCTTTCTTGTCTTTGAGCCTGAGGGCCTCAGTCTCTGTCTTCGCACAGGAAATTTGGGTAAAGAGCTATGCAGAGAACTGTCTTTATTCTACCTCTGCCTCACAGCAGAGGTTCAAATCAAAGGATTGGCAGTTAGCCACCAGTGGTTTTGTTTTACACAATATGCTTTTTTCTTTCTTTCTTTCTTTTTGAGACAGAGTCTCACTCTATCATCTAGGCCGGAGTGCAGCGGTGCGATCTTGGCTCACTGCAACCTCCACCTCCTGTGTTCAAGCAATTATCATGCCTCAGCCTCCCAAGTAGCTGGAATTACAGGTGCATACTACCATGCCCAATTAATGTTTGTATTTTAGTAGAGATGGTGTTTTGCCATGTTGGTTAGGCTGGTCTTAAGTTCCTGACCTCAAGTGATCTGCCTGCCTTGGCCTCCCAAAGTACTGGGATTACAGGTGTGAGCCACCACATCCGGCCTACACAGCATGCTTTTAAGATTACAGCTGTTTTCTATCACTTGAAAATTCTGACTTAGCCTTTCATTTCTGACCAGTTATTCCTAACTGAAAGTATACCCACGTTTTGCTCTCCCAGACAGGTATGAGGGTCCCATCCCACATAACTTGAGCACTCTGCTGCCACCTGGCAGGTGTAGTCACATTTTGACCCTAACCACATCCCTGACCTTGGTCACTTTTGAAAAGTTCATTGGCCAGGTGCGATGGCTCATGCCTGTAATTCCAGCACTGGGAGGTGGAGGCGGGCGGATCAGGAAGTCAGGAGATCGAGACTATCCTGGCTAACACGGTGAAACCCATCTCTACTAAAAATACCAAAAAATTAACCGGCGCCTGTAGTCCCAGCTACTCAGGAGTCTGAGGCAGGAGAATGGCGTGAACCCGAGAGGTGGAACTTGCAGTGAGCCGAGATCACGACACTGTACTCCAGCCTGGGCGACAGAGTGAGACTCCTTCTCAAAAAAAAAAAAAAAGAATATTTCATCTTTCATCAATTATGGAAAATTAAGCTTCAAAATCTAAGTGCTCTTCTTAGAGACATCAGCTGGATTTATGTACCGCACTGATGGAAATTCTCTTGTAAAAAGCTAGGTAAGTGAAACCATCTAACCCAGGAGAGCCACAAGCAGCAGTAGCCAAAAGAGATATTCTCTGAATGTCTAAAATAATTCATCTGCACACAGAATTCGGAAAAAAAAAAAAAAAAAAAAACACTGGTTTTAGACCCAAACCAACCGAATGGGAGACGTCCTTTATGTCTGTCCTTGCCGAAATCTGATAATAAGATATTTGAAAATATTATTTTTGTTTCTTTTCCTTCTTTGAGACAGGTTCTTGCTCTGTTGCCCAGGCTGGAGTGCAGCGGGCCATTCTCAGCTCACTGCAGCCTGAAATCTTGAGCTCAAGCAATCCTCCCACCTCAGCCTCCTGAGTGTCAGGCCTCTGAGCCCAAGCTACGCCGTCATATCCCCAGTGACCTGCAGGTATACATCCAGATGGCCTGAAGTAACTGAAGATCCACAGAAGTGAAAATAGCCTTAACTGATGACATTCCACCTCACCCTAACTCATCAATGTACTTTGTAATCTCCCCCACCCTTAAGAAGGTCTTTATAATTCTCCCCACCCTTGAGAATATACTTTGTGAGATCCACCCCCTGCCCCCAAAACATTGCTCTTAACTCCACCACTTATCCTAAAACCTATAAGAACTAATGATAATCCACTACCCTTTGCTGACTCCTTTTCCAGACTCAGCTGGCCTGCACGCAGGTGAAGTAAACAGCCGTGTTGCTCACACAAAGCCTGTTTAGTGATCTCTTCACACGGACACGTGAGACACTGAGTATCTGGGACTACAGGTGTGCACCCCCACACTCAGCTAATTTTTTTATTTTTTGGAGAGACTGCGTCTCACTATGTTGCCCAGGCTGGTCTTGAACTCCTGGCCTCAAGTGATCCTCCCACCTCAGCCTCCCAAAGCCCTGGCATTATAGGCATGAGCCACCACACCTGGCTTTTAGAGCTTTAGGGTCGGAAGTCAGCATAATTAAAAGCTGACATTTGGGCTATCATTTTTTAGACAAACACAAAAAGTCCCTCCTGCTTTTTTCCTCCTTTGAATCTTCCGGAATTTTCTTAGTTGACTGAAACCCCTTTTAAATGTGTTTGATTCCTCAGTGTGCTTCCTACCTTGTTGGCAGAATTTTTACTGAAAAAAGTGTAAAATTTGATGGCCATTCAGAAAGCTTAGAGTCTCCCCAAACTACCTCTTTTAACACTTGTTCTTCTATTTCCTTCCACTTGAAACCAGCACTGCGAAATTATAACTGAGACAGCGAAAGCAATCTAACCTTGCCAACTCCATCTTGCTTTTAACCTCCAAACTGTCCTTGTTCATGCCTGGGGGTAGAGGGAACTAACTTTGGGGGAACCTAGTTTATAGTTTAACTTTGAAACAAAGATGATAACAGCCCTTTCCCAAAACAAACTCCCTTCTTGCCTGGGGACTAGACTGCCTTTGTAGCAAAAACAAATTAGCCAAAAGATTAGAAATTAGGAGTCATGCAGCTGGAGGCCACAAGATTCTGAACCTCCCCGAATTGTTTCCGGAGACAACATCACTATGGTAAAATCTAAGATCAGCGCTTGAGGTATTTGGCAGCCCCTGCATCTGATGGATCAGCTGGCACCACCCAGATGAACAAACTGGCTCATGCGAACTTGTGTCCCCCAACCAGAAACTGACTCAGTGCGAGATTCAACTCCATATGATTTCATCTCTGGCCCAACGAAGCAGCACTCCCGACTCACTGCCCGCCCCTGCCCATCAAATTATCCTTAAAAACTCTCATTATCCTTAAAAACTCTCATCCCCGAATTCTCGGTAAGACTGATTTGAGTAATAATAAAACTCCAGGCTGAGCGCCGTGGCTCACGCCTGTAATCCCAGCACTGTGGGAGGCCAAGGCAGGCGGATCACCTGAGGTCGGGAGTTCAAGACCAGCCTGACCAACATGGAGAAACCCTGTCTCTACTAAAAATACAAAATTAGCCAGTCGTGGTGGTGCATACCTGTAATCCCAGCTACTTGGGAGGCTGAGGCAGGAGAATCTGTTGAACCCGGGAGGCGGAGGTTGCGATGAGCCGAGATCGCGCCATTGCACGCCAGCCTGGGCAGCAAGAGTGAAACTCTGTCTCAAAAACAAAACAAAACAAAAAAAATGTACTTTCCTTTCAACTTTATTATTATTATTTTCATTTCTGAGACAGAGTTTCATTCTTGTTGCCCAGGCTGGAGTGCAATGGCGCAATCTTGGCTCACTGCAACTTCCGCCTCCCGGGTTCAAGCAGTTCTCCCGCTTCAGCGTCCCGAGTAGAGTAGCTGGGATTACAGGTGCTCGCCACCACACCTGGCTAATGTTTTTTCTTTTTCTTTTTCTTTTTTTTTTTTGTATTTTTAGTAGAGCTGGGGGTTTCACCATGTTGGCCAGGCTGGGCTCGAACTCCCGGCCTCAGGTGATGAGCTCGCTTCGGCATCCCAAAGTGCTGGGATTACAGGCATAAGCCACTGTGCCTGGTCGTAAATTCTTATCTTAAGGTGGAATGCCAATATAAGAAAGGAAGTATAGGACAAAGCTGAAGGTTTCCAAGCTGTTGAAGGTTTATGAAAGATTAATCTCATGAAAAGAATTTTGTTTGGCTGGGCGTGGTGGCTCACACCTGTAATCCCATCACTTTGGGAGGCCAAGGAGGGTGGATTACCTGAGGTCAGGAGTTCGAGAGTAGGCTGACCAACATGGTGAAACCCCGTCTCTACTAAAAATACAAAAATTAGCTAGGCATGGTGGTACACGCCTCTAGTCCCAGCTACTTAAGAGGCTGAGGCAGGAGAATTGCTTGAACCTGGAAGGCAGAAGTTGCAGAGAGCCAAGATCGTACCACTGCACTCCAGCCTGGTTAACAGAACAAGACCCCATCTCCAAAAAAAAAAAAAAAAAATTGGTTCACGGAAATCTTATACTGTGTGGTCAATGCTGACTGAGATTAGATGAATTAATTTGTTTATTAGGTTTTATTAACATTAGCTTTAGGGCTGAACTCAGTAACTCACACCTGTAATGCCAGCACTTTGGGAGGCCAATATGGGAGGCTCCCTTGAGGCTAGGAGTTCGAGACCAGCCTGGGCAACATAGTGAGCCCGTGTCTCTACTAAAATTATATATATGTAAAAATTAGCCAGGCTTGGTGATGCACAACTATGGTCTCAGCTGCTCCAAAGGCTGACGATATTGGAGGATCACCTGAGCCTGGGAGGTCAAGGCTGCAGTGAGCCAAATTCACACCACTGCACTCCAGCCTGGGCAACAGAGTGAGACCCTTTCTCAAAAACATAATTAGCTTTAGCATGAATAATATACTGACACAAAGATAGAATTTGGTTTTCTTTTTGAACATGATTTTCATATGATATTAATAAGAGACAGGTTGATGCAGTGGCTCACGCCTGGAATCCCAGCACTTTGGGAGGCCAAGGCAGGTGGATCACTGGAGGTCAGGAGTTCGAGACCAGCCTGGCCAACTTGGTGAGACCCCCATCTCTATTAAAAATACAAAAATTAGGCCGGGCGCGGTGGCTCACGCCTGTAATCCCAGCACTTTGGGAGGCCGAGGCGGGCGGATCACAAGGTCAGGAGATTGAGACCACGGTGAAACCCCGTCTCTACTAAAAATACAAAAAATTAGCCGGGCACGGTGGCGGGCGCCTGTAGTCCCAGCTACTAGGGAGGCTGAGGCAGGAGAATTGCTTGAACCCAGCAGGCAGAGCTTGCAGTGAGCCGAGATCGCGCCACTGCACTCCAGCCTGGTGGACAGAGTGAGACTCCGTCTCAAAAAAAAAAAAAATACAAAAATTAGCCAGGCATGGTGGTGGGTGCCTGTCGTTCCAGCTACTTGGGAGGCTGAGGCAGGAGAATCACTTGAACCTGGGAGGTGGAGGTTGCAATGAGCCAAGATCACGCCACTGCACTCCAGCCTGGGTGACAGAGGGAGACTCCATCTCAAAAAAAAAGAAAGAGAGAGAGATAATAGGCCAGGCGTGGGGCTGACACCTGTAATCCCAGCACTTTGGGAGGACAAGGCAGGTGGATCACCTGAGGTCAGGAGTTCAAGACCTGCCTGGCTAACATGGCAAAACCCCATCTCTACTAAAAATACAAAATGTAGCCAGGAGTGGTGGCGTGTGCCTGTAATCCCAGCTACTTGGGAGACTGAAGCAGGAGAATCTTTTGAACCCGGGAGTCGGAGGTTGCAGTGGGCCGAGATCACGCCACTGAACTCCAGCCTGGGTGACAGAGTGAGACTCTGTCTCAAAAAAAAGGTGGGGGGTGGGTAATAAAAGATTTTTGTTCACCTTTTGCATAAATTGCAAAAAAAAAAAAGAGGGAAAGACAGATTCTAGTAGTCTCATGCTATCTTTATTAGGTTTTTTGTTATTGTTGTTTAAATCAACAATTTTTATTGTTGTTTTAAATAAACATTGTTGATTAACTGTTTTTTTTTAATTTTTTTATTTCCATAGGTTATTGGGGAACAGATGATGTTGGGTTACATGAGTAAGTTCTTTAATAGTGATCTGTGAGATTTTGGTGCACCCGTCACCCAAGCAGCATACACTGAACCCAATTTGTAGTCCTTTATCCCTCACGCCCTTCCCACCCTGTCCCCCAGGTCCCCAAGGTCTTTTGATTGTTTGGAAAGCTGAGTCTCCTCTCTATCATACAGAAAAATCATACAGAAAATATTGTCAAATAAAAAATAGTGTTTAACTTTCTTTGAGTTATATTTGTATGAATACATTATTGATATGTGTCCCAAAATTATATGAGATTCCTAAAATTCTGATATGTCTTGATATATATTGGCTGACATAATTATGGTTAAATTTTTTTTTTTTTGAGATGGACTTTCGCTCTTGTTGCCCAGGCTGGAGTGTAGTGGTGCGGTCTCGGCTCACTGCAACTTCTGCCTCCCGGGTTCAAGCAATTCTCCTGCCTCAGCCTCCCGAGTAGCTGGGACTACAGGCACCCGCCACCATGCCCAGCTAATTTTTGTATTTTTAGTAGAGACAGGTTTCACCATGTTGGCCAGGCTGGTCTTGAACTCCTGACCTCAGGTATCGGCCCCCCTCGGCCTCCCAAAGTGCTGGCATTATAGGCTTAAGCCTGTAAAATAATAGTAGGTCATTTAGCCCAAGTGATAATTCAGCCTAAATTGTTGTACGTCATAGAAATAACCAAATTCCTTGTCAATTGCATCTTTAACCATGACTTCTCTTTTGTCAGCCACAGACAATTATTATTTTACTTTGATTCTTCTCAAAAAGCAGTTTAAATTCACTAAAAGGACGCTGACAAGTATTCTTGGATACGGACTTCTTTTTTCTTTTCTTTTCTTTTTTTTTTAGACGGAGTCTCGCTCTGTCGCCAGGCTAGAGTACAGTGACATGATCTTGGCTTACTGCAGCCACTGCCTCCCGGGTTCAAGTGATTCTCCTGCCTCAGCCTCCCAAGTAGCTAGGAGTACCGGTGCACAACACCACACCCGGCTAATTTTTGTATTTTTAGTGGAGACAGGGTTTCACCATGTTGTCTAGGATGGTCTTGATCTCTTCACTTCGTGATCTGCCCATCTCGGCCTCCCAAAGTGCTGGGTTACAGGTGTGAGCCACCACGCCCTGCCGAATATGGCTTTCTGATCACTTTGGAGATCATATCACTGGACTAAGTAAAAACTTTCAGAACTCTAATAAACTGATGTGTTCACGAAGTTTGCTAACCCAACATCAAGCAGAACAAGAATTCATTGCGTGCGACTGACCTGATAGAGGACTGGAATGATTTTTATGACTTTGTGTTAAAAACATTGCTGATTCTTTTTATATTTGTTTTCCAGAGTCAATAAAACTTTTTTCTTTTGAGCTATTTATAGCTATTAGCAATTAGGTAAAACATAACTTTAGGAACAAAATTGAAACAATTGTCTTTCTCTCTACCGCATTTCTCTAAAATCTGGAAACTACGAGTATTGTATTTTATGGCAATCTAGTTATTTGTAGAAGTTCAGTAAGAATCTGTTTTATGTAAGAGGACCCAGTCGAGACACTAGTTATTTTACCAAGGCTTTCATTCTCATAGCATATTTTCAGATATGATGAGACTGCTCTGAGGAATTGAGATTTTGACTTTAGAAAGCCAATTAAAATCCCCTTTGAAAAGCTGGCCTGGTACCTTGTGTACATGGTTCCCTTTCAAGGTTTCTGATCTTGCAGCAAGTAAAGAATGTTACTTTCTGGCCTGGTGCAATAACTCATGTCTGTAATCCCAGCACTTTGGGGACTGAAGCAGGCAGATCACTTGAGGTCAGGAGTTCAAGACCAGCCTGGCCAACATGGCAAAGCCCTGTCTCTACTAAAAATACAAAAATTAGCTGGATGTGATGGCGCATGCCTGTAATCGCAGCTACTCAGAAGGCTGAGGCACGAGAATTGCTGGAACCTAGGAGGTGGAGGTTGCAGTGAGCTAAGATCACACCACTGCACTCCAGCCTGAGTAACAGACTGAGACTCTGTCTCAAAAAAAAAAAAAAAAAAAAAAAAAAAGTCACTTTCTGATTGGCCCAAGAACATCAAGATGTTTTGGAGACCGTGAGAAGAGAGGAGCTCATCCAGTTTGTACGGGTGTTACAGGTACAGTCTAACGGTGAATCCTTGGCTTGGTTTCTTAGCCTTGAGGCTTTTAAGAGTCTAATCTGAAATTCCTTATGAAAGGTTCAGCAAAGCCAATCTAAAGCAGCCTACACGGCTGATCACTCTTCTTGTACTTTATGCAAATAATCAGCCCAAATATAATACTAAAACTTATTTTGCAAGTAAATTAGTCCTAGTAAGATTTATTTTGGTAAAAATGGGGACTGCAGAGAGGGAAGAGTTATGTTTCAGAAGAAAATCATAGCACACCTGTTATTCGATTCGAACCCTGCCATTGTTTTGAGTTTTTATTATTTTCCTTTTGGACTGAATCTCCAATTGAATAGGTTTTTTACTGTGTATCTCTCGTTGTTTCACTTCTTCTGAGAAAACCAAAAGTATGAAATTCTGAGGACTGGAGATGATTCAACAAGCGACATCAGTTATATAAATTAGAGGCTGGACTGAGGACTGTTCCGGAATAAACCTTCCCAGGGCTGCATTACGAAAGATGTCGATCACTCTCGCCGAAGCAGAGATCGGTCATCAGTGCTTTCATGGGAAGGTTTTTGATCAACAGTGGGGAGATGAGGAAAGAAAAGCAGCTCGGAGCAGTCCGAGCGATGTCAGGTATGCAGGCCGCGAAAGACGGGAGTACAGACTTGGGTCCTGCTGCCCACACATCCATGCCTAGGGGTAGTTGTTTAAAGCCATTTTGTTCCTAACTAGCTGCTTTACCCTTTATCTTCATGTTCCTGGAATTTGTGATACAAAGAACAACGTATAATCAATCAATAGTTTATGTTGTTTTAATGTAAATTCTTGATAAACAACTCAGAAACCGCCTCTTCTTTGTCTTTAAAACTTCACTTGTTACTGCTGCTTGTCAGACTGTATATTCAGGGCAACTTGAATCCACACTGCCCGGCTGCCACCCCCAAGCGTGGCCCAAACAATCTCTCTACTTATATTAATTATTCCTCAGCTTCTTCCTTTCAGGTCACCATGTCAAAGAGGCATATTTTGGGGTGGCATATTCTGATCTACACAATCATCCGGGCGGGAGTGTGTTCAGTTCCCATCACCGCTGAGCGCACCCAAACTGTCTTTTGCTTGTCCCCTCACCTTGGCGTGACGGCATAGGAGCTGGCCCTTCCCCCACTCCATTCATTGCCCTTTAAGAATTACTGTAGGCCGGGCGCGGTGGCTCACGCCTGTAATACCAGCACTTTAGGAGGCCGAGATGGGCGGATCACAAGGTCAGGAGATCGAGACCATCTTGGCTAACACGGTGAAACCCCGTCTCTACTAAAAATACAAAAAATTAGCCAGGCGTGGTGGAGGGTGCCTGTAGTCCCAGCTACTCAGGAGGCTGAGGCAGGAGAATGGCGTGAACCCGAGAGGCGGAGCTTGCAGTGAGCCAAAGCCGAGATCGCACCACTGCACTCCAGCCTGGGCCACAGAGTGACACTCCTCTCCAAAAAAAAAAAAAAAAGAATTATTGTATGTGGCAGGGCGTGGTGGCTCATACCTGTAATCCCAGCACTTTGAGAGGCTGAAGTGGGTGGATCACCTGAGGTGAGGCGTTCGAAACCAACCTGGCCAACATGGCGTAACTACATCTCTACTAAAAATACAAAAATTAGCCAGGCGTGGTGGTGGGTGCCTGTAATCCCAGCTACTCGGGAGGCTGAGGCAGGAGAATTGCTAGAACCCAGGAAGCAGAGAGTGCAGTGAGCCAAGATCTCACCACTGCACTCCCGCCTGGGCGACAGAGCAAGACTCCGTCAAAAGAAAGAAAGAGAGAAACAGAGAAAGAGAGGAAAGAGAGGAAAGAAAAGAAAGAAAGAATTGCTGTATGTTTTATTTGCTCCTTCTCTCTTCTCCACTGGGTGCTTCCTCCTTGTATGTATGTAGGCTGTGGACACTTCCAGCCTCCTGGTATAAGGAACAAGGCCAGGCCTGCAGACAGATTCGGAGGGTAGAAACTACAAGCCCTAACTCAGGTTATTACTTATATAGATGGGGAAAGGAAAAGCAGGCAAAGATGCTAGCTCCCTATGGCCCTCACACCAGGTAATGCTGAAGCAAAAGGGGTCAGGTGACTGCAGTGCCAGTGGTGGGACATGCTGTTGCTGGAGAGCTACTGCCATGCGGCCACTAGTTTACCACCTGCAACTGTGCCCTACCTGAGGGAGGGAAAGGGAGGAAGGCCCATACATCACCAGAACCTGTTGAACTAAAAGGAAGGGGCTGAGGCATAAAATAGAACGTAAAGTGGTTACATGAGCCAAAGTGAGGAGAGCTGCCTGGGACACACTTCCAGACTGCCTTGGGGAGTGCACCATTAGGCTCTGTTACAAGCAGGCTTTTATTGATTGATTTATTTATTTATATTGTTGTTGTTGTTGTCATTGTTGTTGTTTTGAGACAGAGTCCACTCTGTTGCCCTGGCTGGAATGCAGCAGCATGATCTTTGCTCACTGCAACCTCCGTCTCCTGGGTTCAGTTCAAGCGATTATCGTGCCTCAGCCTCCCAAATAGCTGGGATTACAGGAGTGCGCCACCAGGCCCGGCCAGTTTTTGTATTTTTAGTAGACATGGGGCTTCACCATGTTGGCCAGGTTGGTCTTGAACTCCTGACCTCAAGAGATCTGCCCTCCTGACCTCAAGAGATCTGCCCGCCACGGCCTCCCAAAGTGCTGGGATGACAGGGGTGAGCCACCAAGCGCGGCCTAAATTTTTTTGTGGTTGCTTTTATCTTTTTAATGTAGTTTTTTATTTTTCTTTCTTCTTTCTTTGTTTTTCTCCTTTTTTAGTTTTATTTCTTTGTGTTTGTGTTTTTTTCACAAGTAGGTTTTTAAAGGCAAAAGGCACAAGGAGTGGGCTGATACAAGGTTGTCTGCCAGGACTCACTGGAGGGCAGGGATAACACTGGATGCTGATTGGCTCTACGTTGCTGAGCTAAGCATTTGAGGGAGGGTGCCAGTGTAGGGCATTTTATGGCCACTTGGCATCAGTGAATCTAGAGCCCACATAGCAAGTGGCTTCAAGAGGAAATTATTTAGCTCAAGGAGGAGTGAGAGGCAACTTCTGCCACATTTTAAATGTTTCTCTGGGCCTGATCTTTTAAAGGTGTTCACATTCCTCAGATTAAAAGTTTTCTTTTTCTTTCTTAAACCTGAGAAGTGATGGGAAATGATCTCGTGCCATCCTCTCAGGAAGGTAGGAGTCAGGTAGAAAACGGTCTTGCAGCTTCTCACAAGCCTCCCATGACCCCATGCTCCCAGAGTATCACAGGCCGATCAAATTAAATCCAGACTCACCTTCCACTGCAATTCAAGCCTGGCTTCTGTGGCCTCTGTGGGTATGAACCAGGTCCCCAGGGCACTATTCCCTTGCACAAACCACTCCACACGTTTCCTGAACCTTTCTCTGGCTGTAATGGGCTGAACTGTGCACCTCCTTCGCCAATTCATATGTTGAAATAGTAACCCCCAAAGCCTCAGAATGGGGCTGTATTTTGAGATAGGGCCTTGAAAGAGATAATTAAGTTAAAATGAGGTCGTAAGGGTGTTCCCCAATCCAATACTATTGCTGTCCTTATAAGAAGAGGGGATTAGGGCCAGGCACAGGGGCCCACGCCCGTAATCCCAGCACTTCGGGAGGCTGAGGCTGGTGGATCACTTGAGGTCAGGAATTGGAGACCAGCCTGGCCAACATGGTGAAACCCCATCTGTACTAAAAATACAAAATTAGCCAGGCGTGGTGGTGTATGCCTGTAGTCCCAGCTACTCCAGAGGCTGAGGCAGGAGGATGGCTTGAACCTGGGAGGCAGAGGTTGCAGTGAGCCGAGATCACACCACTGCACTCCAGCGTGGGCGACAGAGACAGCACTCACAGGGGACGACCAGGTGAGGACGTAGCAAGAAGGCAGCCATCTACAAGCCAGGAGAGAAGCTTCAGAGAAAAACAACCCTGCTGGCATCTTGACACTGGACTTCCAGCCTCCAGAATTATGAGAAAATAAATGTCAGTCGTTTAAGGCACTTATTTATGGTACTTTGTTATGGGGGCTTCCGCAAATTAATACACGGACAGACTGGCATTTAACTGCACTTCATTTTGTCTCTCTTATTGCTAGGTCATTCCATCCTCACGGCACCAAGAGGCACCTCCTCAGCAGCCCAGCGCCCAGCCTCCTCCATGCAAAGATGCCCTTCTATGATTGTCTCTGTGTAGCTCCTGCCAGGCCTGTGCATCTGCAGCTGCTCTCAGGCCACCCAGGGTCCCCTAGTGAAGGCCGGGGCAGCCACAGACAGATCCTCAGGTCTGGCCTAGAGATGTGAATGTTCAGACACCTGTTGCCATCCACAGCTGCTCAGGCTAGTCTCAGAGCACCCCGGGTCTGGGCTTGCAGGTAAAATACAGGATGCCCTGCTGAAGTTCAATGTTAGATAAACAAGAAATAATGTTCTAATATAAGTAAGTCCTAAATGATGTTGCACAGACATATATATGTGTGTGTATATATGTATATATAATTTTTTTTGAGACAAGGGCTCACTCTGTTGCCCAGGCTGGAGTGCAGTGGCACCATCTTGACTCACTGCAACCTCTGCCTCCTGGGTTCAAGTGATTCTTGTGCCTCAGCCTCCGAATAGCTGATACTACAGGCGTGCGCCACCACAACTGGCTACTTTTTGTGTTTTTGGTAGAGACGGGGTTTTACCATGTTGACCAGGCTGGTCTTGAACTCCTGGCCTCAAGTGCTCCACCTCCCTTGGCCTCCCAAGTGCTGGCATTACAGGCGTGAGCCATTGCTCTCGGCCAGCGTACTTAAAAAGTATTTGTTTACCTGAAATTCCAATTTAACTGAGCATCGTGTATTTTCAGTTGCTACCCTACCAGGGCCGTGAGGAGAGTAGGAGAGCCCCTCCTCAATAAGGCACTTTGCGGGGTGGGGGTTTTCCTGCACATCCCTCAGAAGATCTCCTGGACCAAGAGCTGCTCAGAAGCTGGAGAGCTCTCCACGTTCCCTAACCCTGAGCAGCGGCGGCCTCTTCTCAGGCCACCCCGTCCTAGCTCGGGAACTCAGCACAGCACGGAGACCTGGGGTCTCCAAAACGGAGAAGAGTTCACCTTATAAAATAGCGTGCTGTGAGAACTTCCATTCCTCCTCCCCAGGATTCTAAAGAAGAGGCAGCAGATTTGGCCACAGCTCATGGTACCCCAAATCCAGGAAAACAAAAAAAAAAAGGCAGAATAGTACAACTGAGAACTAAGCTTTGGGTCATACAGACCCGATTCTGAATTAGCAGTATGGCCTTGTGTGAGTGATGGACCTGCTCTAAACCCCAGCTGTCCCATCAGAACACGGGATTCCTATTCCTGCCGTTCTTATGGTGTCACTGTGAGGAGTGAATGAGATGGGACACGTAAGGGCTGAAGACCGCACCTGGCCCCAAGCCCATGCTCGATCATGGGTGGCTGCCACAGCCGTGGAATCCCCTCGGTTTTTGCCCTGCTCACATCTGCTCCAAACATTCCCCAGCCTGTGTGGGTTCTCCTACGTGAGCCCCAGCAGTGCCTTCGCTTCTGAAAGCCTAGAGGTAATGACTTGCTGGGCGAGCTCAAACTCCTGGAAACTCTCCCAGGAAAACTCGGGATGCGAAGATGTACCCTAGAAGGGAACAGATGGCTTCTGTTTTTGTGTGTGGTATGGACGGCAAAAGGTCAGTGAGCACTGTAGGAGACAGCACGGTGCCAAGGGGACCCATGTCACCTTCTTCACCTCTGCCTTGCTCACCTCTGCCCCTGTCTCAGACACCTGCTGACATATGACCAGGTGTGGATGGAGCAGTGCCAGCCACGCCCTGGGATGAGGAGATCAAGCTGGTGCTCAGCCCCAGTAAGGTGGGGTCAGTGACATCCCTATATGTGAATGGGGACACATTCGTAAGCAGAGACATGAAGTGAGAGAATGAGATCACTCACAGCGACATCTGCCACCACCCAGGTGACTGGGCCAAAAGTAGGCTGTGGAATTGGAACAAAATACATTGTGTTTAGATTGTGTTTAGATATTGACTCCATTCTAATATATCGACTTTGCAAGGTCAACATTTCAAAATTGTTCTTTATTACGAGAACCAAATGTTTTCTCCAGATATTTTGAAATAAACTTTTGATGAAATAAATGCATCCTAGGAAAGGTCTTGCTCCCATAACAGGAAAGTAAATTCTATATCCAAGGACATTGGGTAACTACAGCGTTGAATGTTCATATGCTGTGATAATGACGACTGTGAGGGAACCAGATTCTGTCTCCTTTACTGTGTGCAGGTAGATCCTTTCATCAGTATGTCAAGGCTACTGAAATGTTACAAATGTTAGTGTAGCTTGATGTCAGACAGGGGACAGGGTCTTTGCTTGGAAGCCTCCCAAATCCAGGGCCTGTGGAAAACTAAAGTATTCCCTCTGAGATTACGACAAATCTTTTGTCTCCTAATTCCCCTTTCTTTTTCCTTTTTCTTTTTCTTTTATTTTTTTGAGGCGGAGTTTCGCTTTTGTTGCCCAGGCTGGAGTGCAGTGGCACAAACTCTGCTCACCGCAACCTCCGCCTCCCAGGTTCAAATGATTCTCCTGCCTCAGCCTCCCAGGTAGCTGGGATTACAGGCACCCGCCCCCACGCCTGGCTAATTTTGTATTTTTAGTAGAGACGGGGTTTCACAATGTTGGTCAGGCTGGTCTCGAACTCCTGACCTCAGGTGATCCACCAGCCTCCACCTCCCAAATGCTGGGATTACAGGCATGAGCCACCACGCCCAGCCTCTTTTTTCTTTTTTTTTTGTTTTGAGATGGAGTCTTACTCTGTCACCCAGGCTGGAATGCAGTGGGCAATATTGGCTCACTGCAACCTCTACCTCCCAAGTTCAAGCAATCCTCCTGTCTCAGCCTCCCGAGTAACTGAGATTACAGGCACGCCACCATGACTGGCTAATTTTTTTGTATATTTACTAGAGATGAGGTTTCCCCATGTTGGCTAGGCTGGTCTCAAACACCTGACCTCAAATGATCCCCCTGCCTCAGCCTCCCAAAGTATTGGGTTTACAGGCATGAGCCACTGTGCCTGGCCCTCATTCCCTTTCTGTGTGATCGCTCCACCTCCTCTCTGACTTTCACAGGACCCTCTCCCACAGGAAGCATGAAACATTTTGAAATTCATAGACTGTCATCAAGATTTTGGAGGGAGTAGCCAGGCAGTGGCTGGCTCATGCCTATAATCCCAACATTTTGAGAGGCCAAGGCAAGAGGATCACTTGATCCTAGGAGTTTGAGGCCAGCCTGGGCAACATAGCAAGACCCTGTCTCTATTTAGAAAAAGGATTTTGGAAGTGGCAATGGATAAGGGGCTCACACCACAAAAATATAACCATTTCCCAAAGAACAACAAACACGATTCCCAAGGTATTCTCTGCCTCTGTGGGGCCTTGGAGGCCAAGCCCCGACCTCTCTCACTCTTCCTATCTCCTTTTTTTTTTTTTTTTTTTTGAGCTGGAGTCTTGCTCTGTCGCCCAGGCTGGAGTGCAGTGGCGCGATCTCGCTCACCGCCTCCCAGGTTCGCGCCATTCTCCTTCCTCAGCCTATGGAATAGCTGGAATTACAGGGGCCCACCACCATGCCCGGCTAATTTTTGTATTTTTTAATAGAGATGGGGTTTCACCATGTTGGCCATGCTGGTCTCAAACTGCTGACCTCATGATCCACCCGCCTCAGCCTCCCAAAGTGCTAGGATTACGGGCGTGAGCCACTGCACCCGGTCTCCTAGCTCCATTTTTTAAAGAGATGAGGTCATGCTCTGTCACCCAGGCTGGAGTGCAGTGGTGCAATCCTAGCTCACTGCAGCCTTAAACTCCTGGGCTCAAGTGATCCTCCTGCCTCAGCCTCCCAAGTAGCTAGGACTACAGGTGCATACCACCACACCTGGCTAACTTGTTTTTGTTTTTCTTTTTTTTTTTTTTTGAGACTTCTGCCTCCCAAGTTCAAGCGATTCTCCTGCCTCAGCCTCCCAAGTAGCTGGGACTACAGGCACACACCACAATGCCTGGCTAATTTTTGTATTTTTAGTAGACATGGGGTTTCACCATGTTGGCCAGGCTAGTCTCAAACTCCTGACCTCGTGATCTGCCTGCCTCGGCCTCCCAAAATGCTGGGATTACAGGCATGAGCTACCGTGCATGGCCAATGTTTTATTTTTTATTTTTTGTAGAGAAGGGGTCTCACTATGTTGCCCAGACTGGTTTATTTTTTATTTTTTGTAGCGACAGGGCTCACTATGTTGTCCAGGCTGGTCTCAAACTCCTGGGCTCAAGTGGTCCTCCTGCCTCAGCCTCCCAAAGCATTGGGATTGAAGGTGTGAGCCACTGCACCTGGCCACCAACTTCTTTTAATCCTGCTACTTCTCTTTTCTCCTCTTTCAGGATTAAAATAAAATTAGTCCTTTTCCCTTGTTCATGGCAAAGGAGTTTTCCCTTTCTACGAATTTTTTTTGACACTTGTAGGCTGACTTCAGGATTTTTCCTCCCTGAAGCATGCTTGATATTTTCGTAGAGGTACATATTTCTACCTAAGAAGGATTCTTTTGCACCTCCTTACATTAAGTATGTTTCTATTGTTATAATGTAGACCTTTACAGGATTACCTCCCTGTAAGATCGCAGGTGGTGGGTGGATGCATGGGGAAGGGGGAGACATATTCTTGAGTCAGCATCGTTAGAATTACCACCACCACAACCACCATCATCACTTCCATTCATTAACTCTTGCTGGTGGTTTTTTTTGTTTTATTTTTTGAGACAAAATCTCGCTCCTGTCCCCCAGGCTGGAGTGCAGTGGCACGATCTCGGCTCACTGCAACCTCCGCCTCCCAGGTTCAAGCGATTCCCCTGCCTCAGCCTCTGGAGTAGCGGGGACTACAGGTGCCCGCCACCACGCCTTGCTAACTTTTTGTATTTTAGTAGAAGTGGGGTTTCACCATGTTGGCCAGGATGGTCTTAATCTCCTGACCTCATGATCCACCTGCCTTGGCCTCCCAAAGTGCTGGCATTACAGTCGTGAGCCACCACGCCCGGCCAACTCTTGTGGTTTTAAGTAATGTAAGGGCATTGCGTACATGATCTCATTTCAGCCTCACAACAGGCCTATGAGATAGGTAGAAAGAAACTCCCATTTCACAAGTGAGGACACTAAACAACCAATTGCCACTTAATTCTCTACAGCTGAGCAGAGATGACAGGCTAGCCCGGAAAGGCTTGTGGCTAGAACCCTGCCTTGTGGATGAACTGGGAATTTGACTTGCCCTCTTGGATGGACAACTAGAAACCACCAGGCAGGGGTAGGTAGAAGGAGGTCTGGAAGATTTCAGTCAGGCACAGATATGGGATTTTTGTTTGTTTGTTTTTGGGTTTTTTTTGTGTGTGTGAGATGGCGTCTCACTCTGTTGCCCAGGTTGGAGTGCAATGGCACCATCTCACTGCAACCTCCACCTCCTGTGTTCAAGCGATTCTCCTGCCTCGGCCTTCTGAGTAGCTGGGACTACAGGCGCCCGCCACTACCCCCAGCTAATTTTTTGTATTTTTAGTAGAGACGGGCTTTCACCATGTTGGCCAGGCTGGTCTCAAACTCCTGACCTCATGATTTGCCCGCCTCGGCCTCCCAAAGTGCTGGGATTACAGGCGTGAGCCACGGCGCCCAGCCAGATGTGGGATTTTTATGAAAGAAGGCTTTGATACTGTTCTTATGGAAGGATTAGATGCACAATTAGATGCTGTCGTGTGTTGGGAAAGAGGAAGGCCCTGGGCATGTGGAGATAGGGAGCTGGAAGGGAAGGGACCCAGATGAAGCTGTACCAGGGTCCTGGGAACAGAAAATAGTTCCCTTAAACCGGGGCGTGCAAAGGAACAGGCTCTGTTGCTTGCTAATCACACTAGCTATTGTAGATCATGAACCTCCAGTTTGTAAACATAGTGTTGTATACTCTGAGTTCTTTCTGTGGCTTATTCCGTTTTTTTTTCTGCCTTTGTAATTCTTAGATGATGGCAGTCTACTACCTTTGTGATTAACAAGATATAAAAAGGGATTTTTTTAATAGTCACTGGGACAGTTCTTTCTCTCCTTTCTTCTTTTCTTCTTTCTTTTTTTTTTTTTTTTTTTGACAGAGTCTCGCTCTGTCACCCAGGCTGGAGTGCAGTGGTGTGATCTCGGCTCACTGCAATCTCCACCTCCCAGTTTCAAGCAATTCTCCTACTTCAGCCTCCCGAGGAGCTGGGATTACAGGTGTCTACCACCACACCTGGCTAATTTTGTATTCTTAGTAGAGACGGGGTTTCACCATATTGATGAGGCTGGCCTTGAACTCCTGACCTATGGTGGTCTGCCCACCTTGGCTTCCCAAAGTGCTGGGATTACAGGCGTGAGCCACCGTGCCAGGTCATCTTTTTAACAGTATTATTTTGAAATTTTCAATAGTTTGGGGGGTACAGGTGGGTTTTGGGTTACATGGATGAGTTCTACAGTGTGAATTCTGAGATGCTGGTCCCTCTGCACCTGAGCAGTGTACCCTGAACCCAACATGTAGTCTCTTATCCCTCAACCCCCTCCTCACCTCCCCCTTCCCCAAGTCCCCGAAGTTCGTTATAGGGACAAAGTTTTAAATGCAAACTGTACAGCTCGTATCCAGATAAGGTAATGGGAGAGCAAATCTAGAGAGAGTTTCTGAAAGAAAGAGAAAATCCAGAGGGGAGGAGCCTGGGAAGACACAGCCGCCCTCCACTGCCGCTGCCCTTTGCCCTGAGTTCTCCTCCCAGAACTTTGAGGTCATAACAACCAATACAAGTGGGCCCTGTCAGTTTACTGATTTAGATAAATTGGCTGTGAAATGGGAAGTCTGAATACGGACTTGGTATTAGATGCCACTGTATTAGGGTTCTGAAGAGGGACAGAACTAATAGGATATATACACACACACACACCATATATATATATATATATGTAAATAGATATAAATATATATGTAAATATATATAAATATATATCTATATAAAGAGGAGCTTATTAAGTATTAACTCACATGATCACAAGGTCCCACAATAGGCCATCTGCAGGCTGAGGAACAAGGAAGCCAGTCCGAGTCACAAAACTGAAGAACTCGGAGTCTGATGTTCAAGGGCAGGAAGCATCCAGCCTGGGAGAAAGAGGTAGGCTGCAAGGCTAGGCCACTCTAGTCCAAGGACAGCTGTGAGGCTCTTGGTATAGCTGTGACTACGAAGCAGTAAAGCAGGCGGTGACACAGCCCACACAACACCAAGGCCCTTGGTGCCTTTTGTGGATAACTAGGCCAGAGCCTTTTCTGTCAAAGTCAAGTGGAGAATTCGGGCAATGCGCTGTGTGAGTCTGTTGGCAAAATCGCAAAGTTCTTGAGGTGTGCACTGAAGGGGTCCCACCCTGAGGTTGCTGGGCAGAAAATCCAGGTGATTCAAATAAACTGGGACTGGGCCCTCAATGGCTAGGATAAGTGGTTCGCGCCAGTCTCTGCTTTGTTCAAAAGGGACTTGGGCCAAAGGCTGCATTTATTTTGGCAAATGTTTTATTTAAGAAAGCTCAACATATTTATTTCAGTCAACACATTCCTTACTGAACACTCAACAGTCAACACAGCCTCAGAAAAGAATATGTGGGTAAGTAATGTTGTATCTGAAAAGAAAGAAAAGCTTCAATCTCTGTGGTTTAGATAACGGCAGCTAAAATGTTAGAACCAGGTTTTCAGAACTTTCCCACCAATGGAGATGGGGCTAGATGGTGGATTTCGGAAGAGGCAGCCTAGTCATGGCTTCCTTTTGCAGCTTGGTGCCTGTTCATCCCCCTAGAACTGCCCCAGGCCTTCAGCCTCCCTATTAAATGACCCCCCTCCTCTCAGGCCAGAAGGTAGAACCCAAACTGTGTCAGAAATTCTGTCCCCCAGGGCCAGGCTTGGTAGCTTCTGCCTGTAATCCCAGCACTTTGGGAGGTCAAGATGGGAGGATTGCTTGAGGCCAGGAGTTTGAGACCAGCCTGGGCAACATAGTGAGATCCTGTCTCTATTTTTTTTAAAAAAAGATTTTAAAAAAAGAAAAAATTTTGTCACCCCAGAGCTTGGAATAGGGACAGAGATTGTGGCTAGGTAGGTGTGGGTGCAGGAGCTGGAAAGTTGTGTTGATTCAGGGGTGAAGGCACCGTCATGCCCACCATTGTGCCTGCCACTGTACCCAAGCTGTATAGATGTGGAGGGTTATATGTAAAATGCAGAGGTATCTATCCCTTCAATACACTCACACTGTTTCAAGCAAGAAATATGAAATATTCATTTTATTGAACAGAACAGACTATGATTTTTTTTTGAGACAAGATCTCATTCTCTCTCCTAGGCTGGAGTGCAGTGGCATAATCATAGCTCACTAAAATCTCAAACTCCTGGGCTCATGCAATCCTCCCCCCTCAGCTGCTGCCCAAGCAGGGGGGACTACAGGTGCATACTACTATGCCCTGCTAATTTAAAAAAAAAATTTTTTTTTTTTTTTTTTTTTAAGAGATGAGGTCTCACTATATTGCCCAGGCTGGTCTGGAACTCCTGGGCTCAAGTGGCCTTCCCACCTCAGCCTTCCAAAGTGCTTGGTGTTACAGGTGTGAGCCACCACGCCCAGCTGAGACTAAGATTTTTCAGCTCACATGTGAACCAGTTTCTCAAGGTCATTTGGGAACTCACTAGAAAATCCAACTGGAGCTTGAATTTCTCCAATCCAAGGTTGCTTACACCCTGTGAATGACAACCGCTTCCTCCTCCCTGAGGAGTACCACACATAACATCGCCTCAGTCACCAGATAATGTGAAGTTAAATGTCCGACAGTGCCAAGTGCCGAGCGGTATTGTCACCTGAACGATCTAGAGGCTTATCAAAACAGCCGGCATTCAGCAGAGAATTGCCAGCCCTGAAATCACTGTACCCAGCGGACCTTTAGAATTATGTATATTTTAGGTGATGAATGTTATCTTCAGCTCTATTTTTAGCTTTCCCAGCCTACAAAAGCATTTGCAAGAACAGAGAAAATCTCTGTGACAAAATCTATTAAGTGTGAATTGCTCACCTGGTATCTCAGAGACAGAAACAGCACAAGTTCTCAGGTTGCACTTTTAAAAACATTTCTGGAAAGTAACACAAATAGATTTTTAAATTTTTACCTCTTCATAGTAGAATACTTAACACCCTTTGTAACTGGAACATTCCTCAAGGTCTGCAAATTAAATCATTAGCACTGCGTCTTTTCAGGCAGGAAGCTGCTGAGAAGCTGAAAAAATAAGACTCGGTTTTCTTTGACATCCAGATTTTAAAACTACCACAAGAATTGTTTCCACAAAAAAGTGTGGGGTTGGTACCTGGAATTTCTATAAGGAATGCAAAGCATTCATATTTCCATGCAACGTGACGGCCTCCCTCTCACAGCCGGACACTTTACGTGGGAGTCTCCTTAAACGCAACATTACCTTCCACTCCAGCAACATTGACAGAGATAATCCATCCGCAGAAGTCAACCACTGAGAGGTCAGAATTCAGGGAAATAAACTGCAATTAGAAGGTTCCCTGAGGGTCAGGCATGGTGGCTCACACCTGTAATCCCAGCACTTTGGGAGGCCAAGGCAGGTGGATCACCTGAGGTCAGGAGTTTGAGACCAGCCTGGCCAACATGGTGAAACCTGCCTCTACTAAAAATACAAAAAATTAACTGGGACTGAGGGTGGGGGCCTGTAATCCCAGCTACTAGGAGGCTGAGGCAGGAGAATCACTTGAACCCAGGAGGCAGAGATTGCAGTGAGCCAAGAACGTGCCACTGCACTCCAGCCTGGGCAACAAGAGCGAGAAGCTCCTAAGATGCAGGCTGGACATGGTGGCTCACACCTGAAATCCCAGCGCTTTGGGAGGTAAGGCGGGCCAATCACTTCAGTCAGGAGTTTGAGACCAGCCTGGCCAACGAGGTGAAACCTCATCTCTACTAAAAATACAAAATTAGCCGGGCGTGGTGGCGCCTGTAATCCCAGCTACTCAGGAGGCTGAGGCAGGAGAATCGCTTGAACTCGGGAGGCGGAGGTTGCAGTGAGCCGAGATCACACCACTGCACTCCAGCCTGGGTAACAAGAGTGAAACTCAGTCTCAAAACAAAAAGAAAAAAGAAGAAGAAGATGATAACCTGAGAAGCAAAAGGAACTGGGGGGTCCTATAGGATATTTGCCCCTGGCTGCTGTAGGGCCTGAGAAATGTGGCCTGTCCCCCATGGTGCCCCCCTCCAGAGGCCCGGGCTGCCGCCCCAGACCCTCAAGTGCCCCCATGCGCTGCTGGGGATAACGGCTTCACCGTGCGTCTTGAGGATTTCTTTCCACGTAGCTTATGAAGAGAGCCAGTCTCCGGAGCACAGGTGAGGACACACTCCGTGAGCTGTTCCAAGTTGCCAAGTGTCGATTGCTACCGTCACGTCTGACCCTGGGGCCGGTCTCACCGGGCTCACTAGGGAAGCTAGGGCCCTGCTGAGGCCACAAGCCACACCCATCCAACCAGCCTCCACGTCAGGGCATGCCATGGGTCACAGCGGGCATCCGGCAGAGAAACTGGTTCCAGCAGTGGGTCGGGGGGCGTCCCCACACCCACAGAAGCAGCCGCGGAGGACTTGTTTTCATGCCCAGTCTCTGACACTTGCTAGGAGAATGTTTCTTCCCCTACTGAATCTCAGTGTCTTCATTTATAAAACCAAGATTGTTACGGGCCGGCGCGGTGGCTCAAGCCTGTAATCCCAGCACTTTGGGAGGCCGAGACGGGCGGATCACGAGGTCAGGAGATCGAGACCATCCTGGCTAACACGGTGAAACCCCGTCTCTACTAAAAAAAAATACAAAAAAACTAGCTGGGCGAGGTGGCGGGCGCCTGTAGTCCCAGCTGCTCGGAGGCTGAGGCAGGAGAATGGCGTGAACCCGGGAGGCGGAGCTTGCAGTGACCGAGATCCGGCCACTGCACTCCAGTCCGGGCGACAGAGCGAGACACCGCCTCAAAAAAAAAAAAAAAAAAAAAAAAAAAAAAAAAAAAAAAAAAAAAAAGATTGTTACGATGTCAACTTCAAGGGGTGAGAATTAAATGGGAGGTATGAAAGTACTTTGTGAAGTGCAGTGAGAAGTGAGGTATTATTATGAGTTCATGAGGAAATTGAGGCTCATCGTAATAGACTACACCCAGCACATAGCCCTATATAAAGGGAGGACTTAATAAATATTGGAGGAAAGGGAGAATTATTATGATTATTTCTTCTTTTTTTTTTTTTGAGATGGAGTTTAGCTCTTGATGCCCAGGCTGGAGTGCAGTGATGCCATCCCGGCTCACTGCAACCTCCCCCGCCACTGGGTTCAAGCGATACTCCTGCTTCAGCCTCCCGAGTAGCTGGGACTACAGGCGCCCGTCACCATGCCCAGCTAATTTTTTTTTTTTTTTTTTTTTAGCAGAGACGGGGTTTTGCCACGTTGGACAGGCCGGTCTCGAACTCCTGACCTCAGGTGATCCGCCTGCCTCAGCCTCCCAGAGTGCCAGAGTGTAATCCTCACTCCCAGGATTACAGGGGTGAGCCACCACACCTGGCCATATTATGATTATTTCTAAGTGTGCTGATCCCCTGTCCCGCCACCCCGCAGTGGCAGACCACAGTGTGCAGGGGAGGAAAGAGGGCGCTCCCTGCTGGGAGCTGGAAATTCCTGGGGGTGGTCTTTTGAGGTATGTAGGAGCCAGGAGACCATGGTCAGCCTTCTACAGGCATCAGATGCTTTCTTTCCTTTAAAAAAAAAAAAAAAAAAAAAAAAGTAACAATCTGATCGGGCTTTAGTTTCCAGGCAACCATGTTCCACTGAGTCCCATGTTTTGGCAGGTCTTTGATGCATGAGTCATATTTATGGTGAACGGCATATTATGGTTCATGCCGAGGAACACAGCTTAGACCCACACTGATGAGACCTTAGCAGGCTTCTTAACCTGCTCTGTGCCACGGACCCCTTTGCCAGTCTGGTGAAGTTTATGAACCTCTTCTAAGAATAATGTTTCTAGATACATTAAAAGTAAAATGTATAGAATTATAAAGGAAACAAATCATATCAAATATTTTTATTATTTTGTTTTTATTTTTTGAGACAAGGTCTTGCTCTGTCACCCAGGCTGGCACAAGCCTAGCTTACCATAACCTCAAATTCTTGAGCTCAAAGAATCCTCCTCCATAGGCCAGGCGTGGTGGCTCATGCCTGTAATCCCAGCAGTTTGGGAGGCCAAGGCGGGC
This sequence comes from Trachypithecus francoisi, assembly GCF_009764315.1. Taxonomy (NCBI): domain Eukaryota; kingdom Metazoa; phylum Chordata; class Mammalia; order Primates; family Cercopithecidae; genus Trachypithecus; species Trachypithecus francoisi. The sequence goes on along the minus strand of NW_022681470.1, from coordinate 3,729,255 downwards.
AGATCACGAGGTCAGGAGATCGAGACCATCTGGCTAACACTGTGAAACCCCCGTCTCTACTAAAAACTACAAAAAATTAACTGGGCGTGGTGGTGGGCGCCTGTAGTCCCAGCTACTCGGGAGGCTGAGGCAGGAGAATGGCATCAACCCAGGAGGTGGAGCTTGCAGTGAGCCGAGATCTCACCACTGCACTCCAGCCTGGGCAACAGAGCAAGACTCTCTCTCAAAAAAAAAAAAAAAAATCCTCCTGCGTCAGCCTCTTAAGTAGGTAACACTGCAAGTGTCCAACACCATGGCTAGCTAATTTTTTATTTTCATTTTTAATTAAAAAAATTTTTTGTGTGGGCGCATAGTATGTGTATATATTTGTGGAATGCATGAGATATTTTGGGACAGGCATGCAATGCATAATAATCACATCAGGGTAAATGGGGTATCCTTTTGTGTTTAAAACAATCTAATTATACCCTCCCTCCCTCCCTTCCTTCCTCTATCTCTCTCTTTTCCTTCTTTCTTTTTTGAGACAGAGTCTCACTCTGCCACCCAGGCTGGAGTACAGTGGCATGATCTCAGCTCACTGCAACCTCCACCTCCTAGGTTCAAGTAATTCTCATGCCTCAGCCTCCCAAATAGCTGGGATTACAGGCGCATGCCACCACAACTGGCTAATTTTTATATTTTTAATAGAGATGAGGTTTCACCATGTTGGCCAGGCTGGTCTCAAACTCTTGGCCTCAAGTGATCCAACTGCCTCAGCCTCCCAGAGTGCTGGGATTAGATACCCTTTTAGTTATTTTTAAATGCAAAATACCCTCTTAGTATTTTTAAATTATTGTTGACTAATCAATAGTCACCCTGTTGTGCTATCAGATACTAGATCTTATTCATTCTTTCTATTATTTTTGTACCCATTAACCATCCCCACCTTTCCACCAGCCCCCCAGTACCTTTCCCAGCCTCTGGCAACCATTCTTCTACTCTCTATCTCCATGAATTCAATTGTTTTAATTTTTCTCTCTCACAAATGACTGAGAATATGTGAACTTTGTCTTTCTGTCCCTGTCTTATTTCACTGAACATAATTACCTCCAGCTCCATCCATGTTGTTGAAATGACAGGATCTCATTCTTTTTCATGGCTGAATAATACCCCACTGAGTATATGTACCACATTTTCTTTATCCATTCATCTGCTGATGGATGGTTGCTTCTGAATCTTGGTTTGCTTCTGAATCTTGGCAATTGTGAATAACTGCTGCAATAAACATGGGAGTGGATATTTCTTCGATATACTGAATTCCTTTCTTTTGTGTGTATACTGTGTATACCTAGCACTGGGTTTGCTGGATTGTATGGCAGCTTTTTTTTTTTTTTTTTTTTGAGACGGAGTCTCGCTCTGTCGCCCAGGCTGGAGTGCAGTGGCCGGATCTCAGCTCACTGCAAGCTCCGCCTCCTGGGTTTACGCCATTCTCCTGCCTCAGCCTCCCGAGTAGCTGGGACTACAGGCGCTGCCACCTCGCCCGGCTAGATTTTTGTATTTTTTTAGTAGAGACGGGGTTTCACCGTGTTAGCCAGGATGGTCTCGATCTCCTGACCTCGTGATCTGCCCGTCTCGGCCTCCCAAAGTGCTGGGATTACAGGCTTGCGCCACCGCGCCCGGCCTCTATTTTGTTTTTTTGAGGAGCCTCCACACAGTTCTCCATAGTGGTTGTACTAATTTACATTCCCACAAATAGTGTTTGAGGGTTCCCTTTTCTCCACATCCTTGCCAGCGTGTGTTATTGTCTATTTTTTGGATAAAAGCTTCTTTAACCGGGATGAGATACCTCATTGTAGTGCTAATTTGGATATCTCTGATGAACAATGATGTTGAGCGCCTTTTCATATGCCTGTTTGCCATTTGTATGTCTTCTTTTGAGAAATGTCTATTCAGATCTTTTACCCATTTTCAAAATTGGATTACTGGATATTTTCCTATGAGGTTTTTTGTTTGTTTGTTTTGGGGGGGTGTTTTATTTTGTTTGGTTTGGTTTCAAGGCAAGGTCTCTACCTGTCCCCCAGACTGGAGTGCAGTGGTGCAATCTCTGCTCACTGCAACCTCTGCCTCCCAGGCTCAAGCAATCCTCCCACATCAGCCTCCTGAGTAGCTGGGATTACAGGCACATGCCACCATGCCTTGCTAATTTTTGTATTTTTTGTCGAGATGGGATTTTGTCATGTTGCCCAGACTGGTCTCAACCTCCTGGACTCAAGCCATCCGCCCACCTCAGCCTCCCAAAGTGCTGAGATTACAGGTATGAGCCACCACACCGGGCCTTTCCTACAGGGTTGTTTGAGCTCCTTATATATTCTGGTTATTATTATTATTATTATTTTTAGATGGAGTCTTGCTCTGTTGCCCAGGCTGGAGTGCAGTGGCGTGATCTCGGCTCACTGCAACCTCTGCCTCTCAGGTTCAAGTGATTCTCCTGCCTCAGCCTCCCGAGTAGTTGGGACTACAGACGCCCACTACCACACCCAGCTAATTTTTGTGGTTATTAATCCCTTGTTAGATGGATAATCTGCAAACGTTTTCTCCCATTTGGTAGATTGTCTCTTCACTTTCTTGATTGTTTTCTTTGCCCAGTTCAATGTCCTAGAGAGTTTCCCCATCGTTTTCTTGTAGCAGTTTCATAGTTTGAGGTCTAAAATATAAATATTTAATCCATTTTGTTTCTTTTTCTTTTAGAAACAGAGTATCACTCTGTCACCCAGGCTCCAGTGCAGTGGCACAATCTTGGCTTACTGCAACCTCCATCTCCTGGGCCCAAGTGATCCTCCTGCCTCAGCCTCCTAAGTAGCTGGGGCTACAGGCATGCGCCACCACACCTGCCTAATTTTTAAAAATTTGTTATTGAATTCAGTTTGCTAGTATTTTTTTGGGGGGGGTGCGGGGGTCGGGGGAGCGGTGCAGAGTCTTGCTCTGTCACCCAGGCTGGAGTGCAGTGGTGCAATCTCGGATCTCGGCTCACTGCAGCCTCTGCCTCCCCGGTTCAAGCGATTCTCCTGCCTCAGCCTCCTGAATAGCTGGGATTACAGTCATGTGCTATCACACCCGGCTAATTTTTGTTTTTTTTTTTTTTTTTTTTTTGAGACGGAGTCTCGCTGTGTCGCCCAGGCTGGAGTGCAGTGGCCGGATCTCAGCTCACTGCAAGCTCCGCCTCCCGGGTTCCCGCCATTCTCCTGCCTCAGCCTCCGAGTAGCTGGGACTACAGGCGCCGCCACCTCGCCCGGCTAGTTTTTTTTTTTGTATTTTTAGTAGAGACGGGGTTTCACTGTGTTAGCCAGGAGGGTCTCGATCTCCTGACCTCGTGATCCACCTGCCTCGGCCTCCCAAAGTGCTGGGATTACAGGCTTGAGCCACCGTGCCCGGCTAATTTTTGTATTTTTAGTAGAGACAGGGTTTCACCATTTTGAGCAGGTTAGTCTTGAATTCTGACCTCGGGTGATCTGCCCACCTCAGCCTTTCAAAGTGCTGGGATTACAGGCGTGAGTCACTGCACCCAGTCTTGCTAGTGCTTTGATGAGGATTTTTGCATCAGTTTTCATTAGGGATACTGGCCTGTAGTTTCCTTTTTTCTGTTTCTTTTTTTTATGTGTTTTTGTTTTTGGCAGCAAGATAATACTAGCCTCATAGAATGAGTTTGGAAGTATTCTCTACTTTTCAGAATAGTTTGAGTAGGATTGGTAATATTTTTCCTTAAATGTTTGGTAGAATTCAGCAGTGAAGCATTCAGATCCCAGGATTTTGTTTGCTGGGAGACATTTTATTGCAGCTTTAGTCTCATTACTGGTTTTTGTTCTGTTCAGGTTTTGAATTTCTTCATGGTTCAATCTTGGTGTGTCTGGAATGTATCCATTTCTTCTAGATTTCCCAATTTATTGACACACAGTTGCTCATAGTAGCCTCTAATGATCGTTTGAATTTCTGTGGTATCAGTTGTAATATCTCCTTTTTAATTCCTGATTTCATTTATTTGTATCTTCTCTCTTTTTTCTTAGTCTGGCTAAAGGTTGGTTATTTTTGTTTATCTTGTCAAAAAAAAAAAAAAGCTTTTCATTTCATGGATCTTTTGTATTGTTTTCTTCATTTCAATTTTATTTATTTCTGTTTTTTGTTTTGTTTTTGTTTTGTTTTGTTTTTTGATACAGTCTCACTTTGTTGCCCAGGATGGAGTGGATTGACACACTCATGGCTCACTGCAGCCTCAACCTCCCAGGCTCAAGCGATACTCCCATCTCAGCCCCTCAATTATCTGGGACTACAGACATGTGCCATCATGCTCGGCTTAGTGTTTTTGACTTTTGTGTGTGTGTGTGTGTGTGTGTAAACAGGGTCTCAGTATGTTGCCCTGGCTGGTCTCGAGTTCCTGGGCTCAAGCCATCCTTCTGCCTCTGCCTCCCAAAGTGCAGGGATTATAGGCATGAGCCCCTGTACCTTGCCTACTGTGATCTTTATGACATTTTTTCTTCTACTAATTTTGAGTTTGGGTTGCTTTTGCTTTTTTAATTTTTTAAGCTGCATCGTTAGGTTGTTCAAGTTTTTCCGGTTTTTTAGATAGGCACTTCCCCGTTAGTACCGTTTTGCTGTATCCGTGGGTTTTGGTATGTTGTGTTTCCATTATCATTTGTTTCAATCAATTTTTTGATTCCTTTCTTAATTTCTTCCTTGGCCCACTGGTCATTCAGGATCATACTGTTTAATTTCCATGTATTTGTATAGCTTCTAAAATTTTCTTGTCATTGACTTCTAGTTTTACTTCATTGTGGACAGAGAAAATACGTGATATTCTTTCAATTCTTTCAATTTTTTTTTTTTTTTTTTTGGCACGGAGTCTCACTCTGTCACCAGGCTGGAGTGCAGTGGTGCGATCTCAGCTCACTGCCACCTCCACCCCCTGGTTCAAGTGATTCTCCTGCCTCAGCCTCCCGAGTAGCTGGGACTACGCATACCACCATGACCGGCTAATTTTTGTATTTTTTAGTAGAGACAGGGTTTCACCATGTTGTCCAGGATGGTCTCCATCTCTTGACCTCGTGATCTGCCCACCTCGGCTTCCCAAAGTACTGGGATTATAGGTGTGAGCCACCACGCCCGGCCTAATATTTCAACTTAAAAAATGTTTTTCAGACTTGTTTTGTGAGCTAACATACGGTCTACCCTTGAGAATAATCCATGTGCAGAGGAGAAGAATGTGTAGTCTTCAGCTGTTGGATACAATGTTCTTTAAATAACAATTAGGTCTGTTCAGTCTACAGTGCAGATAAGGGCCAATGTTTCTTTATTGATTTTATGTCTGGATGATTTGTCCAAGGCTGAATGTGTGGTATTGAAGTCTCCATCTATTATTAGGACGTATCTGTCTCCTTAGCTGTAACAATATTTGGTTTATATATATCTGGGTGCTCTAGTGTTAGATGCATATATAATTGTTCTATTTTCTTGCTGAATTGATCCCTTTATCATTATATAATGATTCTTTGCCTCTTTCTGTAGTTTTGTCTTGAAATCTACTTTGTGTCATATAAGTATAGCTACTCTTATTCTTTTTTAGTTTACGTTTGCATGGAATATCTTTTCTATACTTTTATTTTCAGTCTCTGATTATCTTTATTGGTGAAGTATGTTTCTTGTAGGCAACAGATCACTGGGTCTTACTTTTAATCTTATTTAGACACTCTGTCTTTTCATTGAAGAGTTGAGTCAGTTACAATCAATGTATTGATAAGTAAGATTTTCTCCTGCCATTTTGTTATTTGTTTTCTGGTTGTTTTGTGCTTTTATCTTCCTTCTTTCCTTCCTTTTAATGAAAGTGATTTTCTCTGGTAGTATGATTTAATTTTTGCTTTTTATTTTTTGTGTATCTTTTTTTTGTTTGTTTGAGTTTTTTGTTGTTTGTTTTGCTTTGTTTTTGAGACTGGGTCTCATTCTGTCACTCCGGCTGGAGTACAGTGGTGCAACCAGAGCTCACAGCAACCTCATCCTCCTAGGCTCAAGTAATCCACTCATCTCATTTTCCCAAGGAGCTGGGACTGCAGGTGCAGGCCACCATTCCCAGCTAATTTTTGTATTTTTTGTAGAGATGGGGTTTTGCCATGTTGCCCAAGCTGGCCTCAAACTCCTGGGCTCAAGCAATCTGCCCACGTTGGTCTCTCAAAGTGCTGAGATTACAGGCTTGAACCACCATGCCCAGCTGGCTTTTTGATTTGAGGTTACCATGAGGCTTACATATACTATCTTATAACCCATTATTTTAAACTGATAACAACATTGGTTGCATAAACAAACAAGCAAAAAGAAAACTAATAAAAAACGTTACCCTTTAACTCTGTCCCCTTGCTTTTCAACTTTTTATTGTTTCTATTTATATCTTATTGTGCAGTCTACATCTTGAAAAGTAGGTATTATTTTTGTTCATCTTTTAGTATTTCTATTTAAGATGTGAGTACTTTACACACCACAGTTTCAGTGTTGTACTGTTCCATTTTTCAGGGAGTTTTGTACCTTCAGATTATTGCTTATTGCTCATTAACATCCTTTTTGTTCAGATTAAAGGACTCCCTTTAGCGTTCCTTGTAGGATAGGTTTGATGTTGATAAAATCACTCAGCCTTTCCTTGTCTGGGAATATCTTTATTTCTCCTTCATGTTTGAAGGATATTTTCATCAGATATACTATTCTAGGATAAAAGTATTTTATCCTTCAGCACTTTATTTTTATTTTTATTTTTTGAGATGGAGTTTCACTTTTGTTGCCCAGGCTGGAATGCAATGGCTTGATCTCGACTCACTGCAACCTCCGCCTCCCAGGTTCAAGTGATTCTCCTGCCTCAGCTTTCCAAGTAGCTGGGATTACAGGCACGTGTCACCACGCCCAGCTAGTTTTGTATTTTTAGTAGAGATGGGGTTTCTCCATGTTGGTCAGGCTGGTCTCAAACTCCTGACCTCAGGTGATCTGCCCGCCTCGGCCTCTCAAGTGCTGGGATTACAGGTGTGAGCCACTGCGTCCAGCCTGTTCAGCACTTTAAATACGTCATGCCGCTCTCTCCTGGCCTGTAAGGTTTCCACTAAAAAGTCTGCTGCCAGATGTATTGGAGCTCCTCTGTATGTTGTTTCTTTTCTCTTACTGCCTTTAGGATCCTTTCTTTATTCTTGACCCTTTGGGAGTTTGGTGATTAAATGCCTTGAGGTCCTCTTCTTTGGTGTTCTATAACCTTCTTGTACTTGGACATCGATATCGTTCTCTAGGTTTAGGAAGTTCTCTGTTTTTATCCCTTCGAATTAACTTTCTGCCCCATCTCTCTCTCTGCCTCCTCTTTAAGGCCGATAAATCTTAGACTTGCCCTTTCAAAGCTATTTTCTAGGTCTTTTTAAGTGTGCTTCATTGTTTTCTAGTCTTTTTAAATTTTGTTTCCTCTGCCTGTATATTTTCAAATAGCCTGTGTTCGAGCTCACTAATCCTTTCTTCTGCTTGATTAATTCTGCTATTAAAGGACTCTAATGCATTCTTTAGTATGCCAATTGCATTTTTCCGGTCCAGAATCTCTGCTTGATTCTTTTTAATTATTTCAATTATTTGTTAAATGTATCTGATAGAGTCTGAATCCCTTCTCTGTGTTCTCTCGAATTTGAGTTTCCTAAAAATAGCCGTTTTGAATTCTGTGTCCAAAAATTCAAATATCTCTGCTTCTTCAGGATCAGTCTCTGGTTCCTTATTTAATTCATTTGTTGAGGGCATGTTTTCGTGCAGGGTCGTGATGCCTGTGGATGTTCATTGGTATCTGGGCATTGAAGAGTTAGTATTTATTATAATCTTCACAGTCTGGGCTTCTTTGTACCTGCCCTTCTTAGGAAGGCTTTGTGCATATTAGATGGGACTTGAGTGTTGTGATCTAAGCTTTTGGTCACTCCAGCCATATCTGCCTTAGGGTCTCCCCAAGCCCAGTAACACTGTGGTTACTCTTCGAGGTACTGCCTTGGTGGTGCTGGATAAGATCTGGAAGAATTATCTAGATGACCATGCAGAGACTGTTCTTCTCATTCCTTACTTTTATCTTAAACAGAGTTTCTCTCTGTCTGTGCTGAGCTGCCTGGAGCTGGGGAAGTGGTGACACAATGCCCTTGTGCCACCAGCACTGTGACTACACTGGGTCTCACCTGTGCCTGCTACAACCACTGCCTGGCTACTGACTGTGTTTGTTCAAGGCTCTAAGGCTCTACAATCAGTAGGCGGTGAAGCCAGGCTTGTGTCCTTCCCCTCAGAGTGGGAAGTTCCCCAGGCCCTAGCTGGGTCCAGAGATGCTCTCTGGGAGCCAGGACCTGGAGCCAGAAACCTTGGGAATCTTCCTGGTGTTCTATCCTACTGTAGCTGTGCTGGCACTCAAACTACAAGACAAAAAGTCCTTCCTACTCTTCTCTCCCCTCTCCACAGGCAGAGGATTGTCTCCCCATGGCCACCACCACCGTGGGCCCAGGGTGATACAGCCAGGCTGCCACCGATGTTCACTTACGGCCTAGGACTCATCCTTCGTGGAAGTGGGCTCCCCTCTGGCCTAGGGTAGGTCCAGCAATGCCATCCAAGTGCCAAGGCCTAGAATTAGGGGCCCCAAGAGCCCACTTGGTGCTGTACCCCACTGTGGCTGAGCTGGTACCTAGGCTGAGTTCTGCCTGGTTTTGACCCTTCCCTCTCCTTTTCTCAAGCAAAGATAGTCCCTCTTTGTAGCCACCACAGCTAGAAATGTGCTGGGTCATGCCTGAAGCCAGCACATCTCAGAGTCTCACCCAAGGCCCACGACGTACTCCCTGGGTATTGCTGCTGATTATACAGGGCCTAAGGGCCCTGTCGTCGGCAGGTGATGCCGTCTGCCGGGACAGGGTCCTTCCCATCAAGGCAGCAGGTTCCCTTCTGGCCCAGGGTATGTCTAGAAACGTAGTCCAGGAGCTAGGGCCTGGAATGGAGGCCTCATGACTGCCTGGTGCCCTGTGCCACTGTGGCTGAGCTGGTTTCTAAGTTCCCTCTCCTCAAGCAGGAGGAAGACGTCTCTTTCAGAGCTGTGAACTCTGCTGCCTGAGGTTGGGGGATAAGTGGCACAAGCTCTCCCTTAGCTGCCCAGGCTTGTGTCTCAGGAGGCCAGGTGCCCCCAAGTCCACTGGTTCCAAGCCCAGTGCAGCACTAGGACTTGCCTAGAGTTGTAGGCCTTGTGGCCTACACTGCCTTTCAACTTTATTTAGGATCCCAGAGCACTTTAGCCCATGGTGGCGAGGTTTGCCAAAAGTCGGCTTTCTACCACTGGGATGGGCAAGTTCCCTCGGCTAGGGCTGATCGAAATGCTCCCTCCATTGCTGGCTGAGTTCTGCCTGGTTTTACTTTCTGCTCTGAGGGGGCAGCACTGAGTTCCAGTGCAAAGTCCCCCAGTCACTGCCCTCTCCCTCCCCCAAGCACACAGGCTTTCCCTGCGCCACATGGCCACTGTTGGGAGACTGGAGAGGGGTGGAGTCAGCAATTCAAGCCTATCTTTCCTACCCTCTTCAGTATCTCCTTCAGCAATAGGAAGTTAAAACCAGGTACTGTGATTGCTCACCTTATTTTTGATTCTTATGAAGGTGTGTGTGTGTGGGGATATTTGATGTTCCTGCAGGGAGGACAATTGTTAGGCTTCTATTCAGCCATCTTGCTCTGCCTCCCTCCCATTTTCTTTCTTTCTTTATTTCTCTTTCTTTCTCTGTCTTTATTTCTCTTTCTTTCTCTCTCTCTCTTTTCTTTCTTTTCTTCTTTCTTTTCTTTTCTTTCTTTTTTTGAGACACGGTCTCACTCCGTTGTCCAGGCTGGAGTGCAGTGGTGCAATCATCACTTCAGCAATCTTTCCACCTCAGCCTCCCAAGTAGCTAGGATTATAGGCATGTGCCATCACACCCAGCTAATCTTTTCAGTTCTTGTAGAAATGGGATCTCACAGGCCGGGCGCGGTGGCTCAAGCCTGTAATCCCAGCACTTTGGGAGGCCGAGACGGGCGGATCACGAGGTCAGGAGTTCGAGTCCATCCTGGCTAACACGGTGAAACCCCGTCTCTACTAAAAAAATACAAAAAAAGCTAGCCGGGCGAGGTGGCTGGCGCCTGTAGTCCCAGCTACTCGGGAGGCTGAGGCAGGAGAATGGCGTAAACCCGGGAGGCGGAGCTTGCAGTGAGCTGAGATCCGGCCACTGCACTCCAGCCCGGGCGACAGAGCGAGACTCCGTCTCAAAAAAAAAAAAGAAATGGGATCTCACTGTGTTTTCAGTCTGGTCTCAAACTCCCAGCCTCAAGTGATCCTCCCACCTTGCCCTCCCAATGTGCTGGGATTACAGATGTGAGCCACCTCACTTGGCCAAAGTATTTTTAAAATTTCTGATCAATCATATATTTGTGAGAAATTAACACACTCAATAACAAGATAAAGCGGGAGGTCTAGTTTCACTATTAATATTGCAAAGTAGTAAGTGCAGAAGATAATTCATGCTCTCTGAAACAACTATAACATGATATAAAAATGTCTGTGATTTCCATTGATGGTGACCAAGTCACTGGGACTGATAATGCTACATGGTTTATTGCCTGGATTTATAATAATGCTCAATTTCAGTTCAAGGTTAGTGAATTTCCTATCTAACTCCATGGATCTCTTGCAATCTGTCCATAGTCCTCAGGTTAAGAAGCCCTTCCTTAGAGTAAACAATTCAAGGTTCTAAATAACTTAGGAAAGATTCCCCTGCAGGCATGATGGAAGACAAATCCACTTACCATTTATTGCTGGGTCATTGGTAACCCTTCATCCCTTGCCTAAACAGAGCCTCAGGAGGCTGTACCAGTGGTGGCATGTATAGATGTGCTGGTAGGAATTAACGCAGATGAGAGAATGACAATGGGAGAGGAAGGGGGGATGCAGAGGGACACACAAACATCCAAACTAAAAAGCACCTTTAGCCTTCACCTCCCGCCACTGCCCTCTGATTCCGAGCAGGGCTTGGAATCCAGAGAGGGGCTGCCTCCCTCAAGTCGTTCCCCCTTTCCTCCATTCCTGTGATCAATTAGAGATCAGTGATGCTTAAGTTTTTTGCAGATTCACCTTTTTTTTTTGAAATGAAGTTTCACTCTTGTTGCCCAGGCTGGAGGGCAATAAGCGCGATCTTGGCTCACTGCAACCTCCACCTCCCAGATTCAAGCGATTCTCTTGCCTCAGTATCCCAAGTAGCTGGGATTACAGGCGTGCACCACCACACCCGGCTAAATTTTGTATTTTTAGTAGAGACAGGGTTTCTCCATGTTGGTCAGGATGATCTTGAACTCCTGACCTCAGGTGATCCGCCCACCTCGGCCTCCCAAAGTGCTGGGATCATAGGCGTGAACCACCATGCCCAGCCAGCAGATTCACCTTTTAATCTCCCTTCCCATTGCCCCTCCTAATCCCAAACATCCACACGTCAGTCCGAGGGCTTGGTTGTAGCAGATGGTCTCCCTTTCCCCCTCCAGTGTATCCTGTACGCAGCTGTCAGGCAAGGCTTCTTGATGTGGTTTTGTGTGTCACTTTCTACTCAAGGAACCAGCTAGGGAATCTCCATTATCACTGGTCCCACAGTCCACGTCTCTGGCTTTCAGCATCCTAATTTCACTCCATTCTCCCAACCAGGTTTATTTCTCATCAGTACTCACACTCCCTCTTGCCATGCTCATGACTTTGTGGATGCCGTGCCCTTACCCTGAACGGTTCTCCTCCCACCAGGCAGCCAAACCAAATTCAACCCACTCCACACACCCACCTGGAGATCGTTTTCCCCTGGCTGAGCTGAGCTGACTTGGCACTATTCTTTTTTTTTTTTTTTTTTTGAGCCGGAGTCTCGCTCTGCCGCCCAGGCTGGAGTGCAGTGGCCGTATCTCAGCTCACTGCAAGCTCCGCCTCCTGGGTTCACGCCATTCTCCTGCCTCAGCCTCCCATGTAGCTGGGACTACAGGCGCCCGCCACCTCGCCCGGCTAGTTTTTTGTATTTTTTAGTAGAGACGGGGTTTCACTGTGTTAGCCAGGATGGACTCGATCTCCTGACCTCGTGATCCGCCCGTCTCGGCCTCCCAAAGTGCTGGGATTACAGGGACTTGGCACTATTCTTAACCCCCAGTGCATGGACATTACCACATAGCCTGGCACTGAAGTATTTTCCAACTATTTCATGCTTCGTAATTATCTCTCCATGGACTCTAAATGCCTTGAGGGTAGGAATCATCTTCTGTTCTCCTATATATCTCCCTAGGCCTAGACTAATGCTGAGCAATAGAAATCATGTTATCACTCAAGTTATAATGAGAAGAGGAAAGTTTTTATTTTGTTAGATATCTTTGGGAAAGTACTATATGTGCTTGGAAGAAACACACTGACAAGCTTACTGAGGATAAGGAGGAGGCCTCCCAGGGCATTCTCAAGCAACGAAAGATGTTTGCTGAATTATTTGCCAGAAGATCAGGAAAGTACTTTAAGGAGCTTCTGAGAAAAAGGAAAAGCAAAAAAAGAATGAGAAATGAGACAGGGATGCTGTACATTGTATTAAAATGAGATGCCCCTACCCCCAAACCCTCAGTTGTTTTTTTGTTGTTGTTGTTTTTGAGACGGAGTCTTGCTCTGTCGCCCAGGCTGGAGTGCAGTGGCATGATCTCGGCTCACTGCAAGCTCCGCCTCCCGGGTTCACATCATTTTCCTGCCTCAGTCTCCCAAGTAGCTGGGACTACAGGGGCCCACCACCATGCCCGGCTAATTTTTTTGTATTTTTAGTATAGACATGGTTTCACTGTGCTGGCCAGGATGGTCTCAATCTCCTGACCTCGTGATCTGCCCTCCTTAGCCTCCCAAAGTGCTGGGATTATAGGCGGGAGCCACCGCGCCTGGCAACCCTCAGTAAAATTCTATTAAAACTCAAAAACCAGCTGTCTAGGTAGATTTCTGGTGGGAACCAGTGAAGGGGCCAAGATTTCTATGGAGGGTAATGTGAGGTTTTGAGATAGATGCAAACAGGAGCCAGGTGGACACGGAGGCCTTGACTAGCATTTGGATTATATTCCAATATATGATTGATCAATTGGCCAGTGTGGAGAATTATCATTGATCAATTGGCCAGTGTGGAAATGCTTGTGGTGGCTCACTGACCCCAGCTGTATATTTCTCCTGCCACTCCCATCTCACTACTATCTATTTGAGGAAGTATTAAAGTGAAGGCCACATCGGACTCCATAGGATAACAGGTAGCCACAAAGTCTTTATTCATAAAATCCACTTCAGGCTGGGCGTGGCGGCTCATGCCTGTAATCCCAGCACTCTGGGAGGCTGAAGCAGGCAGATCATGAGGTCAGGGGTTCCAGACCAGTTTGGCCAACATAGTAAAACCTTGTCTCTACTGAAAATACAAAAATTAGCCAGGCATGGTGGCATGCACCTGTGGTCCCAGCTACTCAGGAGACTGAGGCAGGAGAATCACTTGAACTCAGGAGGCGGAGGTTGCAGTGAGCCAAGACCATGCCATTGAGCTCCAGCCTGGGTGACAAAGTGAGATTCCATCTCAAAAAAAAACAAAAATAAAAATAAAATAATAAAATAAAATCCACTTCAAAAACATTTTTTTAAAACTGTGTGTGTTTGATTCTTAACTCACCTCAAGGTTAGGTAAGTTATCCATTCAGTGAGCATACATCTGGCTATTAGCTTGGGTTTAGGTGGTTGCTTCAAGTATACTCAGGGTATAGGTGGAATTTGGCACCTGCTGGTTGAGTCATTTATAATTGTCCACATTTGAGGAGGTATGAATTATGCCATCTCAATTAGATTTAAAATGGAATGCATGGTCTTCTAGATGCTTTGATTCCACCAATATTATCATCCTGGAGAAAATAAACATTTCATTTATAAGACATGACAGATGCTTGGTAAGCACTCCAGATACTGTAGGTGCTCAGTTCAAGTCTGTTAATGAAGGCAGACTTTGTTCATTACATTAAGTAAAAATGCAAAAGCAGGCAGGGTCTGTATGAGTGTTCTCCAGAGAAACAGAACTAACAGGGAATGGATGTAGATATAGGTGTCTTAGTCCATTTTTTGTTGCTTATAACAAAATACCTAAAACTGGGTAATTTTTTTTTATTTGTATTTATTTATTTTTTAGATGAAGTTTTGCTCTTGTCACCCAGACTGGAGTGCAGTGGTGTGATCTTGGCTCACAGCAACCTCGGCCTCCTGGGTTCAAGCAATTCTCCTGCCTCAGCCTCCCAAGTAGCTGGGACTACAGGTGCCTGCCACCACATCTGGCTAATCCATTCATGAAGGCAGAGTTCTCATGACCCGATCACCTCTTAAAGTCCCCACTTCTCAATACTGCCACACTGGGGGGTTAAATTTCAATGTAAGTTTCAGAAGGGACAAATATTCAAGCCATAGCAATAGATATATGAAGAGATGTAGTATAAGGAATTGGCTCACACAGTTATGGAGGTCGAGGAGTCCCAAGATCTGCAGCTGGCCAACTGGAGACTCAGGAGAGTTGATAGTGACGTTTTTTGTTTTTGGTTTTTTGGGGTTTTTTTTGAGACGGAGCCTCACTCTGTTGCCCAGGCTGGAGTGCAATGGCATGATCTCAGCTCACTGCAACCTCTGCCTCCTGGGTTCAAGTGATTCTCCTGCCTCAGCCTCCCAAGTAGCTGGCATTACAGGCACATGCCACCACACCTGGCTAATTTTTGTATTTTTAGGAGAGACAGGGTTTCACCATGTTGGCCACACTGGTCTTGAACTCACGAACTCAAGTGATCCACCCGCCTCAGCCTCCCAAAGTGCTGGGATTACAGGTGTCAGCCACCACACCTGGCCGATGATGAAGATTTAATCCAATGTTTGGTAGGCTCAAGACCCAGGAAGAGCTGAGGTTTTAGTCTGAGTCCAAAGGCAGGAAAAACAGTCAATCAGGCAGGAGGAATTTTTTGACTCTTGGGAGGAGCAGCCTTTTGCTATATTTAGGCCTTCAGTTATCGGGTGAGGCCCACAATCTGCTTTACTCAGTCTACCAATTCAACTCTTAATCGCATCCACACACACTCTTACAGACACACAGAACACAGCTGAACCAAACGTCTGGGCACCCTGTGGCCCAGTCAAATTGGCAAATAAAATTAACCAGCACAAGGTACAACATTGAATTCCAATTATATAAAATATAAACTCAGGCAAAATTAATATATTCCATAACAACTAAAATCAGGAGAGTGTCTGCTCTAGAGAGAAAGAGAAGGGGCTTGAAGGGGCTTCTGGTTATTGGTAATGTCTTATTTCCTAATTTGATGTTGGTTATACAGGTATGTTCACCTTGTAAAAATTTATTGAATTTATTGAACTATCCACTAGGGATTTATGCCCTTTTCTGAATGTATACTAAGCTTCAATTCATCATTATTTGTTTGTTTATTTATTGAGACAGAGTCTTGCTCTGTCACCCAGGCTGGAGTTCAGTGGTGCAATCTCGGCTCACTGCAACCTCCACCTCCTGAGTTCAAGTGATTCTCCTGCCTCAACCTCCCAAGTAGCTGGGATTACAGGTGTGTACTACAATGCCCAGCTAATTTTTATAATTTTAGTAGAGATCGGTGTTGGGAACAGGCCCCCAAATCTGGCCATAAACTGGCCCCAAAACTGAGCATAAACAAAATCCCTGCAGCACTGTGACATGTTCGTGATGGCCATGATGCCCAGCTGAAGGGTGTGGGTTTACCGGAATGAGAGCAAGGAACACATGGCCCACCCAAACCCCTTAAAGGCATTCTTAAACCACAAATAATAGCATGAGCATCTGTGCCTTAAGGACATGCTCCTGCTGCAGATAACTAGCCAGACCCATCTCTGTTTCGGCCCATCCCTTTGTTTCCCGTAAGGAATACTTTTAGTAAATCTATAATCAATAGAAACAATGCTTATCACTGGCTTGCTGTCAATATGTGGGTACATCTCTGTTCGGGGCTTTCAGCTCTGGAGGCTGTGAGACCCCTGATTTCCCACTCCACACCCTATATTTCTGCATGTCTGTAATTCCTCTAGTGCTGCTGTGTTAGGTTAATCCCTCTAGTGCTGCTGTGTTAGGTTAATCCCTCTAGTGCTGCTGTGTTAGGTTAATCCCTCTAGTGCTGCTGTGTTAGGTTAATCCCTCTAGTGCTGCTGTGTTAGGTTAATTCCTCTAGTGCTGCTGTGTTAGGTTAATTCCTCTAGTGCTGTGTTAGGTTAATCCCTCTAGTGCTGTGCTAGGTTAATCCCTCTAGTGCTGTGCTAGGTTAATCCCTCTAGTGCTGCTGTGCTAGGTTAATTCCTCTAGTGCTGTGCTAGGTTAATCCCTCTAGTGCTGCTGTGTTAGGTTAATCCCTCTAGTGCTGCTGTGTTAGGTTAATTCCTCTAGTGCTGCTGTGTTAGGTTAATTCCTCTAGTGCTGCTGTGTTAGGTTAATTCCTCTAGTGCTGTGCTAGGTTAATCCCTCTAGTGCTGCTGTGCTAGGTTAATTCCTCTAGTGCTGTGCTAGGTTAATCCCTCTAGTGCTGCTGTGTTAGGTTAATCCCTCTAGTGCTGCTGTGTTAGGTTAATTCCTCTAGTGCTGCTGTGTTAGGTTAATTCCTCTAGTGCTGCTGTGTTAGGTTAATTCCTCTAGTGCTGCTGTGTTAGGTTAATTCTTCTAGTGCTGCTGTGTTAGGTTAATCCCTCTAGTGCTGTGCTAGGTTAATCCCTCTAGTGCTGCTGTGCTAGGTTAATTCCTCTAGTGCTGTGCTAGGTTAATCCCTCTAGTGCTGCTGTGCTAGGTTAATCCCTCTAGTGCTGCTGTGTTAGGTTAATCCCTCTAGTGCTGCTGTGTAGGTTAATTCCTCTAGTGCTGCTGTGTTAGGTTAATTCCTCTAGTGCTGCTGTGTTAGGTTAATTCTTCTAGTGCTGCTGTGTTAGGTTAATCCCTCTAGTGCTGTGCTAGGTTAATCCCTCTAGTGCTGCTGTGCTAGGTTAATTCCTCTAGTGCTGTGCTAGGTTAATCCCTCTAGTGCTGCTGTGCTAGGTTAATCCCTCTAGTGCTGCTGTGTTAGGTTAATCCCTCTAGTGCTGCTGTGTTAGGTTAATTCCTCTAGTGCTGCTGTGTTAGGTTAATTCCTCTAGTGCTGCTGTGTTAGGTTAATTCCTCTAGTACTGCTGTGTTAGGTTAATCCCTCTAGTGCTGTGCTAGGTTAATCCCTCTAGTGCTGCTGTGCTAGGTTAATTCCTCTAGTGCTGTGCTAGGTTAATTCCTCTAGTGCTGTGCTAGGGTCTCCACAACTGAGCTGGTCTTGGCAGATGGGTCTCACCGTGTTGCCCAGGCTGGTCTCAAACTCGTGGCCTCAACCAATCCGCCCACTTTAGTCTCCCAAAGTGCTGGGATTACATTTTACTGGGGATGACGGGAGTGGGCATGAGGAATGTCTTAGGAGATAACATTGCTTTAAATTCCTTCCAACAAGCTTATGTATTCTTGGCTAGAATTCTTCAGCCTCTCAGAATCTCTGGATAGGAAGCTGGATCATGGATCCTGTCCAGGTTCCATTATGTTACAGCCCAGTTAGTTCAAGGGGCATCTCTTTTGCCTCAAGAGAAGTTCCTGACAGAAAGGACAACAGTGAGCTCTGGCTCTGGGACCTGCCCTGCCAAAAGTACAGGAGCCCATTCCAATCACAGCAGGTGCCACAGCTATCAATCGAGGAAAAGATGACCAAGGGGAGGTCACATCACACAAGAAACTTGCAGCCAGTTGGTTCCTTCCATTTTTGTTGCTGTCGTGCTTTCTCAGTCTCCTTCTGAACATGGTTGCTTTGAAATTTCCGGGCAGCAAGAAACTGATGTAAGACCTGATTCCTATCTGTTTCTGTGGGAAAATCACAGCCCCAAAGGGAGTTTTGGTTGATTTTTTTTAAAGACATATTGTCCAAAGGATTTTTTTCTTCCTAATTTTTTCAAATGCATATTCTTTGAGACCCAAATCCACTGGCACCCAGTGAAGCAGACATCCACTGGTTAGGTTAACCAAGGCAGAGAACTGATCTAAATGATTTGGGCTCCAAATTAAAATTTTGGTCTGAATCCAGTGCCTTGTTAAAATTCTTCAGATTCAGCTTAGCCTTGCATTTGGTAGAACATTTATTTAAGCATTGTGTCATATGATGGGAAAAGGTTGACATGGTTTAGGATTCTGGCTCAGCCGCCTACTTGCTGAGTAACCATTGGTAGATGATTTAACCTCTTTGAGGCTGTTTTCTCAAACTCAGTATTGTGGGATGAATTAAAATGTGTATATGAGGCTGGTCATGGTGGCTCATGACTGTAATCTTGCACTTTGGAAGGCTAAGGTGAAAGGATTTCTTGAGCCCAAGATTTCAAAACCAGCCTAGGCAACATAGCGAGACACCATCTCTACAAAAAAGTGTTAATAAAAAATTAGCTGGGGCCAGGAGTGGTGGCTCACACCTGTAATCCCAGCACTGTGGGAGGCCAAGGTGGGTGGATCATGAAGTCAGGAGTTCAAGACCAGCCTGGCCAATATGGTGAAACCCCATCTCTACTAAAAAATACAAAAATTAGCAGGCATGGTGGCACACACCTGTAATCCCAGCTACTTGGGAGGCTGAGGCAGGAGAATTGCTGGAACCCAGGAAGTGAAGGTTGCAGTGAGCCAAGATTGTGCCACTGCACTCCAGCCTGAGCAACAGAGCAAGATTCCATCTCAAAAAAAAAAAAAAAAAAATTAGCCAGGCATGGTGGTGCATGCCTGTAGTCTCAGCTAATTGGGAGCATGAGGTGGGAAGATTGCTTTAGCCCAGGAGGGTGAGATGGCAGTCAGCCAGGTTTGCACCATGGCACTCTAGCCTGGGCAACAGAGCGAGACTCTGTCTCAAAAAATAAATAAATAAATAACATACATGCAAAGTGCATAAACCACTGTAGTTACTCAGGTAAATAATATACATTCGTCATTATCATCATTTCAATATCCTATGAAGTCAGTGTAGACCCGGCCTAATGCAGTCAAAGTGGTTGAACTCAAAAAGCACATAAATGCCTTTATTCCGTGGGAAGTGTGTAGCTTTACAGCCTGCAGGAAACATTTAAATAGAATCTAGACAACGTTCAAATCATCAACAGGTTTTGAATCTCCCAGATTAGAATATTTGTGATTATGTGAGCTTGACATCAATGAAATGGAATAAAGAAAATGTTTATTTCTTTTTTTTTGAGACATGGTCTCACCTGTTGCCCAAGCTGGAGTGCAATGGCACAATTACTGCAGCCTCGACCTCCAGGCTCAAGTGATCCTCCCACCTCAGCCTCCTGAGTATCTGGGACCACAGGCACACACCACTATGCCCAGCTAATTTTTGTGTATTTTGTAGAGATGGGGTCTTGCTCTGTTGCCCAGGCTGGTCTCAAACTCCTGGGCTCAAGTGATCCTCCCACCTCAGCCTCCCAAAGCACAGGCATAAGCCCCCACACCCAGCCATTCTAATAACTTTAGTGTATCTGGCTTGATGTTTACACTGTATTTGACTGATCTTTTTGATGACATGAGTGGGCGGTAGAAAAGACTACTTGCGTTTTGATGAACTGGTAGATTTTTTTAATTTTGAAAAATATAATTCACAATAACATAATTCAAAAATATCTAATAAATGTGTTTTAGAATGGCTATTGATAGTGAAGAAATCTTATGGGTTGGGGTGTTTCACACTGATTTATTTTTATGCTGACCTTAGAAAAATTTCTGGACCAGGAGTGGTGGCTCACGCCTGTAACCCCAGCACTTTGGGAGGCCCAGGCGGGTGGATCACTTGAGGCCAGGAGTTTGAGACTAGCCTGGCCAACATGGTGAAACCCCATCTCTACTAAAAATACAAAAATTAGCTGGCTATGGTGGCACATGCCCGTAATTTCAGCTACTCAGGAGGCTGAGGCAGGAGAATCGCTTGAACCTGGGAGGTAGAGCCCAAGATCCCGTGCCACTGCACTCTAGCCTGGGCAACAGAACAAAACTCCATCTCAAAAAAAAAATAATTTCTGGCCAGGTGCAGTGACTTAACCCTGTAATTAGAGGCTGAGGCATAGGGATTGCTTGAAGGCAAGACCAGCCTGGGCAACAAAGCAACACCTCTGTCTCCACAAAAATATAAATAAATAAATAAATCAGCCAGGTAGGGTGGTGTGTGCCTGTAGTCCTGGCTACTCAGGAGGCTAAGGCAGGAGGATTGCTTGACCCTGGGAGTTTGAGGTTACAGTGAGCTATGATCATACCACCTCACTCCAGCCTGGGTGCCAGAGTGAGACCCAGTTTCTTTTTTTTTTTTTTTTTTTTGTTTTGTTTTGTTTTGTTTTGTTTTGTTTTGTTTTTTTGAGGCAGAGCCTCGCTCTGTCGCCCAGACTGGAGTGTAGTGGCGCGATCTCGGCTCACTGCAAGCTCCGCCTCCCGGGTTCACGCCATTCTCCTGCCTCAGCCTCCCGAGTAGCTGGGACTACAGGCGCCCGCCACCTCGCCCGGCTAGTTTTTTGTATTTTTAGTAGAGACGGGGTTTCACCATGTTAGCCAGGATGGTCTCGATCTCCTGACCTCGTGATCCGCCCGTCTCGGCCTCCCAAAGTGCTGGGATTACAGGCTTGAGCCACCGCGCCCGGCCAAGAGACCCAGTTTCTTAAAAAAAAGTAATAACAGTTGGGCACGGTGGCTCATGCCTGTAATCCCAGCACTTTGGGAGGCCAAGGCAGGTGGGCCACGAGGTCAGGAGTTCAAGACCAGCCTGGCCTACATAGTGAAATCCCATCTCTCCTGAAAACACAAAAAATTAGCCAGGCGTGGTGGCGGGAACCCGTAATCCCAGCTACTCGGGAGGCTGAGGCAGGAGAATTGCTTGAACCTGGGAGGTGGAGGTTGCAGTGAGCAGAGATTGCGTCACTGCACTCCAGCCTGGGTAACAAGAGTGAAACTGAGTCTCAAATAAAGTAATAATAATAACGAAATAAATTAATTTCCTTCACAGTAGTTTACCAAGTGTGACAGCAAAAGTACTGAGGTTAACAAGCATTTTGGAAATGTGATTTCTGAAAAAAGTAATGAGAATTTTTTTCCTTTGCAGGTGGAGAGAAACTTTTTTGTGTGTGAAATTATCATGTCAGATAAACCCAAGGTATAAGCTGAAATAAAAATAATTATGTAATCTCTCTTCATCTTATCTCCTTTTTAAGGAATATAAACTATTGGTAATACACTAGTGAGAACTCTAATAAGTGAGTCATAGCCTGTGAATCATGGCAACGCATCAGAAGGCTCTGATTGGGAAAACTGAATTATAGTTCTCTTCCTGCACTGAAATAATAGCCTCTCCCACAGGCGCTCCAAGAAAAACATGGTTTTCCAGCAATGAACTTTCACTTCTCCTCTTTATTTTTTCCTGGTTTGATTTTTATGGGAATCTGGTCTAGGATGGCTGGCTCCTCTAAGACTTACATTATTTAGAGTCGTCTTCCATACAGGCTATAATTCTTGCTGTCCCTCTCTCTCTCTTTCTTGTACTTATTTGCTGTTATTTCTACAAAGATAAGACATAACAGGTAACCTGTTTTTACAGCATACAGTTTACAAAGCACTTTCATAAATATCTCATTTGAGCATCTTAGCAGCTTTATGGAAAAACATAAATTATTACTCATTTCTACAGATCGGGAAACCTAGGCCCAAGAGAGGTAAGCGACTTCCCAAAGTACAATGCCTCGATGTCAGGTCAAGTACATCAAATCCCTCTTCAGTTTGGTGGACACCACCCCGCATGGTTATCGCAGCAGGAAGAGGGAGGGTGGGTGGTAAATGCTAACACAGTGAGAGCACTAGACTTTTTCATGGCAAAGAGCACAGTAACTTCAGTAACTTCCAGAGATGTTTGTACCATGCAGGAGACAGCATGGCTGACCCCCAGACAGGGTTAGGAGCTGCCCAGGTCTTGCGGGTGCCCAGGGAGGGACAGCTTTGGAGGACACCCAAGCAAACTGAGGATTCCAGCAGACACAAGCAGCTCACCTCAGCTGCTCTAACGGGTGGTTACCGGTGGGGTTAACCCTATCTATCCTGCCCCCCAAAACACACCCTTCTCAGCCACCTATCCTGGGACAGGACACACCGCTCTTGGCTCCCCACCCACAAGTGTCTAGCATAACACAAACCCTGCCAAGTCCTGGGAATTCGAGGAAAGGGAAAGCTAGTTTTCTGGCATAGTGCCCTTCAGTGGGGCTGGGCTTCCAGCCTGGCCGTGCTTCAGGGCTGCACACTCACACACTCACACAAATGGTCTCCTTGAGTAATGACTTGTTCACTCGAGAACCAGCCATCAGTGGCCTGTGGTTACAGAGTGGAAGACACAGTGAAGCAGGAGGAATTAGAGATGGGGTGCTCAACGTAACCGGATTGTTTTGCCCCTCTCTCCTCTCTCTCATCTGTCCCTCTTGTCCTTTATGCCCCAATGGCACCTGTGAGGTCCCTTCCCCAAGCAAAGCTGCTGGCGCCTGCGCACAGAGAGCTCACCCTTCCCCAAGCAAAGCTGCTGGCGCCTGCGCACAGAGAGCTCACTACAGGTTCTCCAGGAGGACGGCAGTGCCCACAGGAGCACCCGTATAGCCTGAGCAACCCTGGCTGCCCAGGCCCAGAACCTCCTCTCTCCCCTCTCAGCCACCCCGACTCATACCCTTAACCTCATCATTATCCAGACCTACAGCCCCCACAGCCGCTCTCCAGTCACTCCTGACCATGTCCTCTATCTGTCCAGCTCACTCCCTCAGCACCCCAATTCCAGCAACCCCACGAGTCCACCAAGACCTACAGTCCTGCCCTGTAGAGAACTCACCACCTTCTCACTGTCCCCCAGCCCCCACGTCCTCCCCTCCCTCCTGATCCAATCATTATGGTCATTCATCTGCTTAGACCCCCTGACTTCCTCACCCCTCTCTCGCTTTGAGGCTCTCTCCTGATGAAACCACAACCCTGGTTAAATGGAGCTCTCCAGCCACTCTGGGCCTGCACTGCCCCATGGCTGGAGAACAAACTCAGTCAGCCTCTGTTCACCCTTTACATTGCCGATAAAAATCCAGTGGGCCCTGAAGGATGCGCCACAAACACATTCTACTTCTCTTTTCTCTCTCCCACTCTCCCAGGTGATGATTTCATACCTTCTCTTCTCTCCCTACACCTTCAACACCTCCTCCCTTTCAGCAACTTTGCTTCCTATGTCACCAAGAACACCACAGCCATCAGAAAAGAGCTCCTACGCGATCTCACCAGCGTGTCCACCCACCCCCCGTGTCTGTGTCCGAGTACTCAACCTTCTCCCCGCGGCGTGGGTGAGCTGCCCTGCCCCCGCCAGCCCCTCCGTGGGGTGGGATCCCAGCTCCTCCGGCCCACTCGCAGACATCGCTCCTGCAGCTGTCTTCTCTCTCCTGCACCTCCACGTTTTCCTTCTCGATTGAAAGGAAGGAATAAATACATTCCTTCAGGAATAAACCATCAGCTCATAAACACACTATTTCTCCCATCTTAAGAAGAAAAAAAACAAAGCTCTCTTCACTTCACTCCCCCTCCAGCTTCCACTCCGTTTCTCTACTTTCTTTTACGACAAAACTCCTTGAAAGAATGGAGGGTGCCCTTCCTCCACCGCCTCCGATTTCTCTCCTCCGGGCCTCGCTCGAATTCACCACCACTGGGCTTTTGCCCCGACCATGCCACTAAACAGGTGTGCAGATCACGGGTGAATTCCACGGTCACCTGTCAGCCCTCTTGTTGCTTGACCCGTTGGTGACATGACATGCAACTGACGCATCTCCTCCTTGAACCGCTTTCTTCTCTCGGCTTCCAGGATGCTGCCCACTCCCGGTTCTCCTGCTTTTCTAGACACCCTGTCTCAAGCACTTTTGTTGGTTTTGTTGGTGGTGGTGGTGGTTTTGAGACAAGGTCTTGCCTTGTCACCCAGGGTAGAGTGCAGTGGCCCAGTCAAAGCTCACTGCAGCCTTGACCTCCTGGGCTCCAGTGATCCTCCCACTTCAGCCTCCCAAGTAGCTGGGACCACAGGTGCCCACCACCACACCTGGCTGATTTCTTTTTTTTTTTTTTGAGGCGGAGTCTCGCTCTGTCGCCCGGGCTGGAGTGCAGTGGCCGGTTCTCAGCTCACTGCAAGCTCCGCCTCCTGGGTTTATGCCATTCTCCTGCCTCAGCCTCCCGAGTAGCTGGGACTACAGGCGCCGCCACCTCGCCCGGCTAGTTTTTTTTTTTTTGTATTTTTTAGTAGAGACGGGGTTTCACCGTGTTAGCCAGGATGGTCTCGATCTCCTGACCTCGTGATCTGCCCATCTTGGCCTCCCAAAGTGCTGGGATTACAGGCTTGAGCCACCGCGCCCGGCCCACCTGGCTGATTATTAAATATTTAATAGAGATGAGGTCTCGCTATGTTGCCCAAGCTGGCCTCAAGCTGTCCTCTCTCCTCAGCCTCATAAAGTGCTGGGATTACAGGCATGAGCCGCCGCACCTGGCCTTGTTGGTTTTTTCCTATCCTCGATCTCTAATTGTCAGTGTGCTCCAGGGCTCAGTCCTCGGCCGTTCTCTTGCATAACTATACTCAACGCTGAGAAAATCTCAGCTTGTCTTATGGCTTTAAATACTGTGTATCTGATAGGTGTAGACGGATATGATGGATATAATGATGATTCTCTAATTTTTTTTGGAGATGGAGTTTTGCTCTGTCGCCCAGGCTGGAGTGCAGTGGCGTGATCTTGGCTCATTGCAACCTCCGCCTCCCGGATTCAAGTGATTCTCCTGCCTCAGCCTCCCGAGTAGCCCAAGTAACTGGGATTACAGGCACCTGCCACCATGCCCGGCTAATTTTTGTATTTTTGTAGAGACAGGGTTTCACCATGTTGGCCAGGCTGGTCTCGAACTCCTGACCTCAAGTGATTTGCCTGCCTCGACCTCCCAAAGTGCTGGAATTACAGGCATGACCCACTGCTCCTGGCCTGATTCTCTAATTTTTATCTTCAGGGAGACCCTTTCCCCTGAGCTCCACACCCACCTACCCACTGCCATTAGACACTGGGTGTCTCCAGGCTCACGGAGCTCCCCGCTCTCCACTCAGCCGGCCTTTTGGCAGTCTCCCCATTTCAGTTAAAGGCAACTTTATTCTTCTAGTTGCTCAGACCAAAGACATTCCTCAACTTGCCTTCTCTCACCCCACGCAGCCAGCTCATTAGGAAGTCTTGTTGGCAATACCTTCAAAATACATCCAAACCTAATTCCTTTCCATCTTCCCCACTGCCACCGTCATTTCTCACCTGGGTTACTTCAGTAGTGTCCTAACAGGCCCCACGGCTCTGTCCTCGCCCCGCTGCAACCTACTCTCAGCAGTTTTCAGAACGATCTGATTCAATTCTGTCACTCCCCTCCTTAAAAGCCTTCTCTGAAGGCATTTTCAGTTAGAGAAAAGCCATAGACCTTCTAGACCTTAGCGTGGGCCTGCAGCTCCTACCTGACTCCGCCTCTTATCTCTCCGCGCTCTTCCCTGCTGGTCCCCACCCCCTCTGCTGCAGCCACACTGACCCCCGCTTGAGCACAGACTAGGCTTTAGGGCTGGTCCTTTCCACTCCCTCTGCCTGGGCTGCTCTGTTCCCAGACAGGCCACTCTAAAAAGGCTCACCCTTCTCCAGCATTTCTTATTCACCCCGCCTGCTATTTTTTTCTCCTTAGCACTACTGCCATCAAACATACTATATGCAGCTGGGCACAGTGGCTCACGCCTGTAATCCCAGCACTTTGGGAGGCCAAGACTCGCAGATCACTTCAGGTCAGGAGTTCAAGACCAGCCTGGCCAACATGGTGAAATCCCTACTAAAATGGCGAAAGTCTCTACTAAAAATACAACAATTAGCCAGGCGTGGTGGCAGGTGCCTGTAATTCCAACTATTTGGGTGGCTGAGGCAGGAGAATCGCTTGAACCTGGGAGGTGGAGGTTGCAGGGAGCCAAGATCATGCCATTGCACTCCAGCCCGGGCGACAGAGCAAGATTTTGCCTCAAAAAAATAAATAAATACCATATGCTGTACTTACCTTGTTAATTGTCTGTCTCCCCTCTAAAATGCCATTGGGAGTGGGGGTTTTTCTCAGTTTGGGTCACTGCCAGGTCCCGATGTCCACGGGCGTTCACGGCAGCCACATGGCGAGTGATCGCAAATGTGTACAGTTGCATGGACAGGAAGGTCTAGGCTGAAGCAAGGGGAATGATACCATAGCCTGACTATCTTAGTAGTCACCCATGACGATGGCTTTCAGAGCCCTCACCCTCATGTACCGCAGAGAAACGACTGCGGTCCGGCCCCTCTCCGACTTCCCTTCCTTCAAGCCACCACAGAAACAGCAAGGCAGTGAAGAGCGGGCCGAGGGAGCCAGCAGGGCCCGGGCTGACCTCAGCTTCTGACACTTCAGATTTTCATGCTAGGAAAAACATTTCATTTCGCTAAACCTCAGTTTCTTTTTTCTTTTCTTTTTTCTTTTTTTTTTTTTTTTGAGACCCAGTCTCACTCTTATCCAGGCTGGAGTGCAGTGGCGTGATCTTGGCTCACTGCAACCTCCACCTCCCAGGTTCAAGCTATTCTCCCGCCTCAGCCTTCTAAGTAGCTGGGATTACAGGCATGTGCCACCACACCCGGCGAATTTTTGCATTTGTAGTAGAGACGGGATTTCACCTTGTTGGCAGAGCTGGTCTCAAACTCCTGACCTCAAGTGATCCACCCGCCTCAGCCTCCCAAAGTGCTGGGATTACAGGTGTGAGCCACCATGCCTGGCCTAAACCTCAGTTTCTTAACCAGTAAAATGAGAATAATGCTATCTCCCTCACAGGACTACTGAAGGCTTAAATGAAACAGTATGTGTAAAGTACTTAGTCGAGTAGTGCCTAACACGGAGCAGGCACTTGGAGAATGGAGATTCTTTTTGTTAGTAAGAAAAATTATAGGAGGATGGGTGTGGTGGCTCACACCTGTAATCCCAGTCGCTCCTAAGGCCAAGGTTGGAGGATCGCTTCGGCCCAGGAGTTTGAGACCAGCCTGGACCACGTAACTATCCCCCCATCTCTAAAAACAGATTAAAAATTAGCTGGGTATGGTGACACATGCCTGCAGTCCCAGCTACCGGGGAAGCTGAGGCAGGAAAATGGCTTGAGTTCAGGAGTTTGAGGCTGCAGTGAGCTATAATCACCCCATATAATCATCCTGCACTCCAGGCTGGACGACGCAGCAAGACCTCATCTCTTTAGAAAAGAGAAAACAAAAAAAACTTACAGCAGATGTAGGTTCTCAGCTCTTGACTTGCGAAGAATTTCACTGACAATTTCAAAACAGCTTGTTGATGATTGCAAGGACCCAAACTGGTTGCTCGCTGTCTCCATAGAAGCCGACAGGGGAAGAAATGTGCTTGAGCTACAAGGGGCCAAGTCAACCTATGGAAGTCTTGTGTGATAAGGGGGCGGAGCCAGAGGAACAGGCTTATCCAAAGAAGCTGTGACAGCTCTTCAGGACAGATCCTTAAAGACTGGCATAGCCCAGGCTAGGCATGGCGGCTCAGGCCTGTAATCCCAGCACTTCGGAAGCCCGAGGCGGGCGGATCACCTGAGGTCAGAGTTTGAGACTAGCCAGGCCAACATGGCGAAACCCCACCTCTACTAAAAATACAAAAATTAGCCGGGCGTGGTGGCACATGCCTGTCATCCCAGCTACTTGGGAGGCTGAGGCAGGAGAATCGCTGGAACCTGGGAGGTGGAGGTGGCAGTGAGCCAAGATCACACCACTGCACTCCAGCCTGGGTGACAGAGCGAGACTGTCTCAAAAAAAAAAAAGGGGGGGGCATATCCTGGTGTGTTCAGTTATAGAGTCCCTGCAGCTTTCTGGGTGAGAAGTCTGATGGAAACAGCCACAAAAATGGCGCTTTCATATGGATGCCTGAAACTCCATGGGGAAATGGGGCAGCTGGCCAGACCGCTGGGAACTGACAGGTCTATGCTGCAGTGGCAACAGACTGCAAGCCCCACACTGCACTTGTTAATACTCCTCTCTGCCCTTTAAAAAAATGTAGATATAGTTAAAGTCTTCTGCTTCTCAGCTTGCTTCCATCCTCCTCCTCAGTGCTTGTTGATGGGATTCAAGCGCTCAGCCCTGAAAACTGCAGGCTGTGCTCTAATGCCTGGTGAAAGAATCTTAAAGATGAGAAGGAGGGACGTATGCTCTTTTCCTGAAGCTAGAAAAAGTAGATGCTCTTCTGCATCATAAACCAACTGTCTTAGTTTGCTTTCTGTTGCGGTGACACAATGCCACAGACTGGGTAATTTACAAAAGAAAAACAGAGGCCGGTGTGGTGGTTCATGCCTGTAATCCCAGCACTTTGGGAGGGCGAGGTGGGAGGATCGCTTGAGCTCATGCGTTTGAGACCAACCTGGGTAACATGACGAAACCCCCTCTCCACAAAAAATACAAAAATTAGCTGGGTGTGGAGGCTCTCAGCCCTGGCTGGATATTAAAATCACCTAGTGGTGAGGAGTTGAATCAGTAATTAGTGAGTGAAATCACTAGAAAGTTTGGTCTGGGCTCAGCATGGATAGAATTCAATGAGAATTTCTGAGGATGGGGCCCAGGCACCAGTGTTTTAGTAAAGATGCCCAGATGATTCCAATGTACCACTAAAGCCGAGAACCACCGGTCTAGCCCAGATGATTTCAATGTACCACTAAGGCCGAGAACCGCCGGTCTAGCCCAGATGATTTCAATGTACCACTAAGGCCGAGAACCACCGGTCTAGCCCAGCTAAGATATATCCAAGTTGTTGCCGCAGAGTTTTACCGCTTCATTTCTCAGGAAAATCCTGACAGATGAAAGAAGGCTTTACATAGCAAGAAAGACAGTATTCAGATCAATCCAAATTCTATGTCATTTGTAACTGTAATCCCTGTTCATATATTATTTCCACAATCCCCAAAACCTTTTTATTTTTGTTGTTAAATTTCTACTTATTAGGATACAGTTTTTAGAAAAACAAAACTCATTATTTTTAAAACACTTCAAATTTTTCTTTGCAAAAAGACCTTTGCCTGGTGGTTAAATTTGTTAAGGGAATTGATACTCTTTCATCTCCTTACCAAAAAGGAAAAAAAAGACTTAAATTTATTTAGATCTCTCAAACTTTTAAAGATGATACCTTTTTTAATGCAACACTGTCCCAAGAATAGACATGTCTTTGACATGCGAGGCCTCTGGTGTCTCTGTTTTCTGTATAGAGCTGTGCTACCCGATACCATAGCCACTGGCCATATGTGATTCTGGAGTCTCACTCTGTCACCCAGGATGAAGTAGAGTGGCGCGATCTCGGCTCACAGCAACCCTCACCTACCAGGCTCAAGCGATTCTTCCACCTCAGCCTCCCGAGTAGCTGGGACCACAGACTCAAGCCACCACAATGGGCTGTTTTTGTCTTTTTGGTAGAGACGGGGTTTCACCACATTGCCCAGGCTTGTCTTGAACTCCTGAACTCAGGTGATCCTCCTGCCTTGGCCTTCCAAAGTTCTGGGATTACAGGCGTGAGCCACTGTGCCCAGCCAATATGTGACTCCTTAAATTTAAAGGTCTGGGGGCCAGGCGTGGTGGCTCACACCTGTAATCCCAACACTCTGGGGGCCTGAGGCAGAAGGATCACTTGAGTTCAGGAGTTAAAGACAAGCCTGGGCAACATGGTGAAGGCCCACCTTTGGTAAAAAATACAAAAATTAGCTGGGCATGGTGGTGCACACCTGTAGTCCCAGCTACTTGGGAGGCTGAGGCAGGAGAATACTTGATCCCAGGAGACAGAGGTTGCAGTGAGCTGAGATCGATTGTGCCACTACACTCCAGCCTGGGCAACACAGCAAGACTCCGTCTCAAAAAAAAAAAGAAATTAAATGGCTGGGGTGGTGGCTCATACCTGTAATCCCAGCACTTTGGGAGGCCTAGGCAGGAGGATCACTTGAGCTCAGGAGTTCAAGACCAGCCTGGGCAACATAGTGAGACCCCCATCTCCACAAAAAAAAATTGTTTTAATTAGGTGAGTGTGGTGGTGCACACCTGTAGTCCCAGCTACTCCGGGAGCTGAGGTGAAAGGATCACTTGAGCCTGGGAGATTGAGGCTGCAGTGAGTTGTGATGACGCCACTGCCTCCAGGCTAGGTGACTCAGCAGGCCCTGTCTCTAAATAAATGAAGTTTAAATGAAATAAAATTAAAGGCTGGGTGTGGTGGCTCACACCTATAATCCCAGCACTTTGGGAGGCCGAGGTGGGCGAATTGCCTGAGGTCGGGAGTTTGAGACCAACCTGGCTAGGATGGTAAAACCCTGTCTCTACTAAAAATACTAAAATTAGCCAGGCGTGGTGGCAGGCAACTATAATCCCAGCTACTCGGGAAGCGGAGGCAGGAGAATCACTTGAACCCGGGAGGCGGAGCTTGCAGTGAGCCGAGATTGCACCATGGCACTCCAGCCTGGGCGGCAGAGCGAGGCTCCGTCTCAAACCACACCCCCCACCAAAAAAAAAAAAAAAAGAAATAAAATTAAAAATTCAGTTCTTCAGAATGACTGGCAGCATTTCAAGTGCTCAGTAGCCACATATGGCTGGTGACCACCATGTAGACGATGCAGCTATGGAATATTTCCATCATTGCAAGAAGTTTTATTAGCACTGAATTCAAGAGTGACTTTTAATTGATGCAACCATATATGGTTTTACTCCTGGACTTCAATGGCAAATGGAGGCCCGCCATCATCTGCAGCAGATCCTATGCCAAGGGCAGGAAGTACCATTCCACTTACGGTGGAAGGAGGTGGTTGGGGGTGGGGTGACGCCTCTGGCTACTCCCTGTGAGAAGAATCAGCCTCTCGGGCCTGAGGGGTAAACAGTTGAGGAGGGAAGTGAAAGTCCTTTCTTTCTGAACTGTTAAGCTCCCCCACCTAGTGCTCATAATATTATCATTTTATGTACAAATTGGATGCAAAGCTTACCACCCTGTCAGACTGCAGATTGCAGTGTGATCAGTTTAACTGCAAAGATTGGCCAGGAGAATAAACTCTCACCGTGGACAGCAAGGAACCAAGTGCTCAGCAGGCTCTCCACTCATTCCTCCCCGTCACTGAGGAAGAGCCCAGAGCGGTGTGGGCGACTGATGTGGAACGGAGCTGCTCTGCGCTGGGCATTGGCACTTCAGAGGCATCGACTGAATTCTATTCGGCAGGAGAGCTGAGTACAGAGCAGCCCACGGCTCACCCCAACAATCATCAGTGCCAGAAAAATCACCACTGTTGGTGTATTCCCGGCCACTCTGCTGGACGGGTGGCAAGATTCCCAAGCAGTGAAGGGGAAGGCGGCATCCTGCCTTGCTCTGCTTCCTACGTGGGCAGCGCACCTGTGGGCCTGCCTGCTCTGCTTGCAAGTGGCTCAGAAATGCTGGCTTCCAGGTCGTCGGGCTGTTCCCCGGGATGAGGCCTGCTGCCTACACATGTCACAGCAGTGGGTTCTGTGCAAAAAGTGACATGAGAGAAGATAAAATGTCTGCTCCCTCCCATGACAGTCGTGGAGAGTTTCTGCCCTCTGTCAGGAAATCCGACTCGTGTGTGTGTGTGTGTGTGTGTGTGTGTGTGTTCACGTGCACGAATGACACTTCGCTGCATCAGCATCTCACGGATCCTACATCTTTCCTGTGAGTTCAACATGAGAATACACCCACATTTCTCTGCTGTCAAAAGTTTTTGAACTGTTCCAGTGTGTTGTTAAGTATTCAGAGAAAAGGAGCTCGGTCCTGGGAGAACGGTTGAGTGGCAGGGATTAGCAGAGAGTACTGAAAAAGAAGACTGAGGTGGCTGAAGGCAATGGCCGCGGCAGAGAGGCCCTCACGCATGAGCTGCAGGGTGTATGCGCCTTTGGGGATTCAAAGGCATGAGACCTGCTTTGACTGTGGAGGAAACTGACCACAGATCACTCCTCAACTGAAACATTAATTAGCAGAGCTTGGGAGAAAAGCTGATATCTTCACTCAGGTACGGGCTGTCAGCTTGTCAAAAGGAAAGCTCTGCTTAGCCCAGAAGCCCAAACATCTGCCGATGGCTCCAAATGTGCAACATTTGGAATGTCAAGGACTCAGCCAATCTAGATGGTAACAACAGCCCTAAATATCTGATGGGAGAGCAATTAGGCAAGAAAATGATGAAAGGTATCTGGCTGGCAAGGAACAAGCAATACTATCTCTATTTGAAATGACATAATCTCACATACAGAAAATCCTAAGGAATCCACTAAATTATTACTGGAATTAATAAATAGGTTCAGTGGCAGGGCACAATGTTAATATACAAAAATCAATTGTATTTCTATATATTAGCAATGGACGGTGCAAATGTAAACTTAAGAAAACAGTTCTATTTATAATTACATTGAAAAGAATAAAATACTCAGGAATGAATGTAACAAAATAAATACAAAACGTGTGCTCTAAAACTTACAACACATTGTTGGAAGGAATCAAAGATGAACTAAATAAATAGACATCCCACATTATGGATAGGAAGAATCAATATTATTAACATGGCGATACTCCCCACATTAATCTACAGATTCAATACAATTCCTATCAAAATCTCAGCTGAGATTGTAAAGATAAAAAAATCCCAGCTGACTTTTTTGACGAGCTGATCTTAGAATTCATACGGAAATGCAAGGGACCCAGAATAGCCAGAAAAATCTTGAAAAAGAAGAACAGACATATGGAGTTGAATGGAGTTGAATGGAGTTGAATGGAGTTGAGTTGAATGGAGTTGAACGGAGTTGAACGGAGTTGAATGGAGTTGAGTTGAATGGAGTTGAACGGAGTTGAACGGAGTTGAACAGAGTTGAATGGAGTTGAACGGAGTTGAATGGAGTTGAACGGAGTTGAATGGAGTTGAATGGAGTTGAATGGAGTGAATTGAGTTGAATGGAGTTGAACGGAGTTGAATGGAGTTGAACGGAGTTGAACAGAGTTGAATGGAGTTGAATGGAGTTGAATGGAGTTGAGTTGAACGGAGTTGAATGGAGTTGAACGGAGTTGAACGGAGTTGAACGGAGTTGAATGGAGTTGAATGGAGTTGAGTTGAATGGAGTTGAATAGAGTTGAACGGAGTTGAACGGAGTTGAACGGAGTTGAATGGAGTTGAACGGAGTTGAATGGAGTTGAATGGAGTTGAACGGAGTTGAATGGAGTTGAATGGAGTTGAGTTGAATGGAGTTGAATGGAGTTGAATGGAGTTGAATGGAGTTGAATGGAGTTGAGTTGAATGGAGTTGAATGGAGTTGAATGGAGTTGAATGGAGTTGAATGGAGTTGAGTTGAATGGAGTTGAATGGAGTTGAATGGAGTGTTCAGAAATAAATCCTCACTTTTATGGTCCATTGGTTTTTGACAAGAGTGCCAAGACCATTCAATGGGGAAAGAATAATCTTTTCGGCCGGGCGCAGTGGCTCAAGCCTGTCATCCCAGCACTTTGGGAGGCCGAGATGGGCGGATCACGAGGTCAGGAGATCGAGACCATCCTAGCTAACACGGTGAAACCCCGTCTCTACTAAAAAAATACAAAAAACTAGCCGGGCGAGGTGGCGGGCGCCTGTAGTCCCAGCTACTCGGGAGGCTGAGGCAGGAGAATGGCGTGAACCTGGCAGGCGGAGTTTGCAGTGAGCTGAGATCCGGCCACTGCACTCCAGCCTGGGCGACAGAGCGAGACTCCGTCTCAAAAAAAAAAAAAAAAAAAAAAGAATAATCTTTTTGACAAGTTGTACAAGGACAACTGGACATCCTCCTCTTCCTTACACCATACACAAAAACTCCAAATGGATCATAGGCCTAAATATAAAAGCAAGACCCACAAAACTTATAGGAGAAAACATAGCAAGAAAGCTTCATGCCTTTAGGTTAGGCAATGCCTTCTTAGCTATGACACCAAAAGCACAAGTGACAAGGAAAACAGTAGACAAATTGGACTTCATCAAAGTTAGACATTTTTCTGCTTCAAAAGATGCCATGGAGAAAGTGAAAAGAGCTGGGCACAGTGTCTTCTTACAATGCTTGTTACACAGAGTAATCCCAGCTCTTCTGGAAGCCGAGGCAGGAGGATTGCTTGATACCAGGAGGTTGAGGCTACAGTGGGCCATGATGCCGCCACTGCACTCCAGCCTGGGCAACAGAGCAAGACCCCGACTCAAAAAAAATTAAAACTAAAAGACTGGGTGGGGTGGCTCACGCCTGTAATGCCAACAATTTGGGAAGCCAAAGTGGGTGGATTGCTGGAGCCCAGGTGTTCAAGACCAGCCTGAGCCACATGGTGAAATCCTATCTCTTCCAAAAAAAAAAAATACAAAAAGCAGCAGAGCATGATGTCATGCACCTACGGTCCCAGCTACTCTGGAGGCTGAGGCAGGGTAGGATGAGTTGAGCCCTGGAGGTCAAGGCTGCAGTGAGCTATGATCGTGCCACCGCACTCCAGTCTGGGCAACAGAGAGAGACCCTGTCTCAAAAAAATAAAAAATATATTAAAATAAAAAAGAAAGGCCGGGCGTGGTGGCTCAAGCCTGTAATCCCAGCACTTTGGGAGGCCGAGACGGGCGGATCACGAGGTCAGGAGATCAAGACCGTCCTGGCTAATACAGTGAAACCCTGTCTCTACTAAAAAACAAATACAAAAAACTAGCCGGGCGAGGTGGCGGGCGCCTATAGTCCCAGCTACTCTGGAGGCTGAGGCAGGAGAATGGCGGGAACCCGGGAGGCGGAGCTTGCAGTGAGCTGAGATCCGGCCACTGCACTCCCGCCTGGGCGACAGAGCCAGACTCCGTCTCAAAAAAAAAATAAAATAAAATAAAATAAAATAAAAAAGAAAATGAAAAAGCCAGTCCACAGGCTGGGAGAAAATATTGGCACATCACACAGCTGATACAGGACTTGTATCCAAAATGCAAAGAACGATCACAACTCAAAAAGAAAAATAGCACTACTTCCTGTTCACCAGACTTAAAAAAAAAAAAAATAACACTACTTCCTGTTCACCAGACTTAAAAAAAAAAAATAGCACTACTTCCTGTTCACCAGACTTAAAAAAAAAAAAAAAGTAAAAGAAAGACAAATAGCAGAATCTTAAAATAGTCAAAAATCTGAAGAGACGTTTCTCCAAAGAAATATACAAGCAGCCAAAGAGCACATGAAAAGATGTTCAGTGGCCACAGTGGTGCACCTGCAATCCCAGCTACTCAGGAAGCTGAGGTGGCAGGATCACTTGAGCCTGGGAATTTGAGATCAGCCTGGGCAACATAATGAGATTCCATCTTAAAAAAAAAAAAAAAAGATACTGAAAAATGCCCCATTAGGAAAATGCAAATTAAAACCACAACGAGCGACCGGGCGCGGTGGCTCAAGCCTGTCATCCCAGCACTTTGGGAGGCCGAGGCAGGCGGATCACGAGGTCAGGAGATCGAGACCATCCTGGCTAACACGGTGAAACCCCGTCTCTACTAAAAATACAAAAACTAGCCGGGTGAGGTAGCGGCGCCTGTAGTCCCAGCTACTCGGGAGGCTGAGGCAGGAGAATGGCGTAAAATCTGGGAGGCGGAGCTTGCAGTGAGCTGAGATCCGGCCACTGCACTCCAGTCCGGGCGACAGAGCGAGACTCCGCCTCAAAAAAAAAAAAAAAAAAAAAAAACACCACAATGAGCTATCAGTTCACATTCACTCAAAAAGTATAATCAAAAACACAAACAGGCCGGGTGTAGTGGCTCACACCTGTAATCCCAGCACTTTGGGAGGCCGAGGCAGGCGGATCACGAGGTCAGGAGATCGAGACCATCCTGGCTAACACGGTGAAACCCGTCTCTACTAAAAAAATACAAAAACTAGCCGGGCGACGAGGCGGGCGCCTGTAGTCCCAGCTACTCGGGAGGCGGAGGCAGGAGAATGGCGTGAACCCGGGAGGCGGAGCTTGCAGTGAGCTGAGATCCGGCCACTGCACTCCAGTCGGGCGACAGAGCGAGACTCCGCCTCAAAAAAAAAAAAAAAAAAAAAACACCACAATGAGCTATCAGTTCACATTCACTCAAAAAGTATAATCAAAAACACAAACAGGCGGGTGTAGTGGCTCACACCTGTAATCCCAGCACTTTGGGAGGCCGAAGTGGGTAGATCACCTGAGGTCAGGAGTTCAAGACCAGCCTGGCCAGCATGGCGAAACCCCTTCTCTACTAAAATACAAAAATCAGCCGGGCATGGTGGCGGGCACCTGTAATCCCAGTTACTCAGGAGGCTGACACAGGAGAATTGCTTGAACCCTGGAGGGGGAGGTTGCAGTGAACCAAGACGGTGCCACTGTACTTCAGCCTGGTAGACAGAGTGAGACACCATCTTGATAAAGAAAAATTTAAAAATTGTGATAACCTGAAAGGATTTGGCACTCAGATTGTTTAGCATCTGTCTAAATTCTTATTCCACTTACGTAACCAAGACTGGACACCGTCCATGATGAATTATCAGTGTGTTTACACAAGAAAGTACATAGAATTCCACTCAACTGATCCACACTCAAAGAGAAGACCTTGGCCTTGCATTCAGAGATCAGCAAAAACAATATTCACTTTATGTTTTAGGTTAGAATATTTGATATAGATCTTTTTTTTTTTTTTAATTCCCATGTTGACTTCATTCACTCACCAATCATTGATGCTGGTCACGTTGGAGAAGAGGGCTTCTACTGTAGTCATATTTACTTTAAAAGAGTTCCTGGCTGGGCACAGTGGCTCACGCCTGTAATCCCAACACTTTGGGAAGCCAAGGCAGGCGGATAACCTGAGGTCAGGAGTTCAAGACCAGCCTGGCCAACATAGTAAAACCCTGTCTCTACTAAAAATACAAAAATTAGCCAGGTGTGGTGGTGCACACCTGTAATCTCAGCACTTTGGGAGGCCAAGGCAGGCAGATCACGAGGTCAGGAGATCAAGACCATCCTGGCTAACACAGTGAAACTCCGTTAACCGGGCGTGGTGGCAGGCGCCTATAATCCCAGCTACTAGGGAAGCTGAGGCAGGAGAATCTCTTGAACCCAGGGGGCGGAGGCTGCAGTGAGCCGAGATCACACCATTACACTTCAGCCTGGACAACAGAGAAAGACTATCTCAAAAAAAAAAAAAAGGGTTTTTTTTTGAGATGGAGTCTCACTCTGTCACTCAGCCTCCCAAGTTGCTTGAATTACAGGGATGCACCACCACACCTGGCTAATTTTTGTATTTTTAGTAGAGACAGGGTTTCACTATGTTGGCCAGGCTGGCCTCAAACTCCTGACCTCAGGTGATTCACCCACCTCAGCCTCCCAAAGTGCTGGGATTACAGGCATGAGCCACCACACCTGACCAGGCCTGGGATTGAAACAGTGCTAAAGTTATGTTAATGGTATCATAATTCCCCAGAAATGAACATGAACACAAGCTGGCTAACAATAGAACAGGCCAAACATGATTCTATGATAGGTCTCACAAGGAGGTGACAGGATCCATACAAACCATAGCAACAGAATGATTTAACATGCAGTTTAGGTGATAGGAGATGTAGAACCAGGCAATATTTTAAAATCAATTTTATTTTTATTTATTTATTTGAGATGGGTCTCACCCTGTTGCCCAGGCTGGAGTGCAGAGGCACAATCTCAGCTCACTGCAGCCTGACCTCCCGCCGGGCTCAAGTGATCCTCCCACTTCAGCCTCCCCAGTAGCTGGGACTACAGGTGCACACCACCACACCTGGCTAATTTTTTGTATTTTTTGTAGAGACAGGGTTTTGCCATATTGCTCAGGCTAGTCTTGAACTCCTGAGCTCAAGTGATCCACCCACTTTGGCCCCACACAGTGCTAGGATTACAGGTATGAGCCACCACGTCCAGCCAAACCAGGCAATATTTATAATTGAAAATGACTCAAACATTTCATGGACAGATGTAAAATCAGAGGGCCGTATGGGAAAGATTTTAAAAGTTTCCAAGGTTTTAAAAAATCCCGAGTAAATGAAGAGGGATACCATGCTCATGAGCTAGAAAATTTCATACCATAAGGATGTCATTTCTCCTCAATTTATTGATGGTCTTTTTTTTTTTTAATTATTATTTTTTATAGAGACAGGGTCTCACCATGTTGCCCAGACTGGTCTTGAACTCCTGGGCTCCAGTGATCTCCTACCTCAGTTTCCCAAAGTGCTGGGATTATAAACATGAGCCACCATGCCTGGCCAGGGAAGGATTTCTCAAGGTGCAAATAATACAACTATTTAAAAAAAGATTAATAGATATGACAATATTAAAATTAATAATATCTATTCACCAAAGATATCTTAAAGAAGGTGAAAAGACATGTTGGGAGAAGGTATTTGCAACAAATAGTAATATGGATTAGTATTAAGAATATGTGGGCTGGCGCAGTGGCTCACACCTGTAATCCCAGCACTTTGGGAGGCCGAGGTGGGTGGATCACCTGAGGTCAGAAGTTCAAGACCAGCCTGACCCACATGGTGAAACCCCATCTCTACTAAATACAAAAAGTTAGCCGGGTGTGGTGGCGTGTGCCTATAATCCTAGCTACTTGGGAGGCTGAGGCAGGGGAATGACTTAAACCCGGGAGGCAGAGGTTGCAGTGAGCCGAGATTGCATCACTGTACTCCAGTCAGGGCAGCAAAAGCAAAAACTCCATCTCACAAACAAACAAACAAACAAAACTCCAAAAAAAATAAAAAACAACAAAACAATAAGAAGGACAAATAACTCAGTTTTTGGGTTTTTTTTGTTTTTTTTGTTTTTTTTTTTTTTTAGATGGAGTCTCGCTCTATCCCCAGGCTGGAATGCAGCAGCGTAATCTCGGCTCACTGCAAGCTCCGCCTCCCGGGTTCACACCATTCTCCCACCTCAGCCTCCCGAGTAGCTGGGACTACAGGCGCCGCCACCATGCCCGGCTAATTTTTTTGTATTTTTAGTAGAGACGGGGTTTCACTGTGTTAGCCAGGATGGTCTCGATCTCCTGACCTTGTGATCCGCCCGCCTCGGCCTCCCAAAGTGCTGGGATTACAGGCGTGAGCCACCGCGCCCGGCTTCAGTTTTTAAAAAAATAGGCAAAAGACATGAGTAGGCATTTCAGAGAAGAGACAACACATACGGCTGAGAAACATACAGAGAAATATTCAATCTCATTAGCAATCAGGGAAATGCAAATCAAGACCACAATGTGATCACACGGTAACTGCATCCAAAGGACAAAAATTATGCCTGACAATGCTAAGTGCTAGAGAGGATGTGGATCGGCAGGCTCATGAGCCACTGTGCCCGGCCTATATTATCTTTACAACGAATTTTAAAACAAACAAGTTTCTTTTCAAAACAGCAATAAATGTTTACAGTTCATTTTCACCTTCTCCAACGTGTACATTTTCTTTGAACCCCAAGAGGGGTATATATGACTATGTACAACCTAAAACAACACAGCAGAAACCATGGCTACTTCTGGGATCAGTACGAGCTCCAAGACACCACCGATTCAATACAATCAACTCAAGTGGGGAAGACGCAGCAAATCGCGGCAGCATTTACTCCTGGTGTTCAGCAGCAAGAGAAGGGACCTGGCGAAGCCAGGGAGAAGCCAGGGAGCCACCTGGAGGTCTGGTTTCTGGTGAAACAAAGTCAGATTTCATCGAGGGGTAGCAACAGCCGGAGCCATCGAGCACATGACGGCCTTGGAGACAAACTGTGTGACAATTTCCCCCTTCCCTCCTTCTTCCCAGCTCAGTTCACCCTCCGCCCTCCACACGAATGAGCAAGACAGGAGGGAGCCAGCATGAGAATATGAGTGTTCCTCTTCTGTAGCATCCTCTCGCACACCCTGGCCTCGCCTGCCTCCCATCCCTCCATACCCAGCCTCTTCCTGTGTGCTGTCCCTTCTTTTCCCCGGCCCTCTGGGCCCACCACCCTTAGTTGCTGTCACTCCAACCCACCCACATAGCTTCCTCCCCGCGAAGATGACAACTTCTTGTATCCAATGGGCGACACTGCGATGCCCCCACCCAACCACCCTTCAAAGGAGGATTTATCATCCCAGCTGCTTGAGAACCATGGAACTCTGGGTTCTGCCAGCCTAAGGTGAAAATTCCCCAAGGGAAGGATGGATGTTGGACATGGTCACATACGTCCACCAGTTAGAATCAGTTCCTAGAGGTGGGATTTCCGGTCAAATGGTTAGATATGCATGGAAATCGGACTTTGGTTTCAGCATTTGGCCCCAGTCTGCTAACTGGGTTTGGTTTAGTCTTGACCTTTGGAAAGCTAAAGAGCCTACTTCCATGTCATTTATGTTTATGGCCTCCATGAACTGTGGCTGATCAGTGGTTCTGTGATCGCTCTTCTCTCTTACTAGCATAAAAATGTTGGCCAGGCACGATGGCTCATGCCTGTAATCCCAGCACTTTGGGAGGCCGAGGCGGGTGGATCACCTGAGGTCAGGAGTTAAAGATCAGCCTGACCAACTTGGTGAAACCCCATCTCTACTAAAAACACAAATGTTAGCTGGGTGTGGTGGCACAACCCTGTAATCCCAGCTTCTCAGGAGGCTGAGACAGGAGAATTGCTTGAACCTGGGAGGCAGAGGTTGCAGTGAGCCGAGATCGCACCACTGCACTCTGTCTCAAAAAAAATAAAAAATAAAAATAAAAGTCAGTAATACTCAAAGCATGCCGTTTTGATTTAGTATTAATACTTCAATATTCACTTCCTTTTTTTCTTTTTTTGAGACAAGGTCTCACTCTGTTGCCCAGACTGGAGTGCAATGAGGCCATCATAGCTCACTGCAACCTCAGCTTCCTTAGCTTAAGGGATTCCTCTGCCTCAGCCTCCCAAGTGGCTGGGACTACAGGCACCAGCCGTCACACCTGGCTAATTTGTAATTTTTTTTGTAAAGGCAGTGTCTTGCTATGTTCCCCAGGCTGGTCTCGAACTCCTGGCCTCAAGCGATCCTCTCAACCTTGGCCTCTCAAAGCGCTGGGATTACAGATGTGTGCTACGTGATCCCCACGAGCCACTGCACCCGGCCCTCAATATTCACTTTCAAATATTCACACCTCGCCTAGGGTGGCCTACAGCCACTGCCCATAAATGCAGGAGTATAAAGGTCTAGCCATCCCAGCCCAACTCAAGAAGACTCTGAAGGGCCATATTTGTGGCAGAGCTCCTCGGGGGCTGGCCGAGGCTGTCATTGGCCAACATCACAGCTTAGCTTCTCCCTCTGCCCTCTCCTGTTTCTGCCTTCTCTCTTCTATAGGTGCTGATCACAAGGGCACTCCTCAATAAACATCCTGCCCATCAAACTCCATCTCAGAGCCTGCAGCACAGCCCTTACTATCTGAAAAGTCATTTGGCCTTGATGCTAAGATGCCTTCCACATGTGTCTAGCCTTTCGGCTTCCCTGGGCCACATTGGAAGAAGAAGAATTGTCTTGGGCCACACATAAAATACACTAACACTGCTGGGCACAGTGGCTCATGCATAATCCCAGCATTTTGGGAGGCCGAGGCAGGTGGATCACCTGAGGTCAGGAGTTTGAGAACAGCCTGGCCAACATGGTGAAACCCCATCTTTACTAAAAAATAAATAAGAAAATTAGCTGGGCACGGTGGTGCACACCTGTAGTTCCAGCTACTCAGGAGGCTGAGGTGGGAAGACTGCTGGAACCCGGGAGGTGGAGACTACAGTGAACCGAGATCACACCACTCCACTCCAGACTGGGCGACACAGTGAGACTCTGTCTCCAAAAAAAAGGAAAGGTTCAGGCAGAATTATAATTTTCCTGATATCCACCACCACAGAGAAGCAAAAAAGTCATCACATTCGAAGGGTTAGACACTGCTCTTTTTGTTTTGTTTTGTTTTGAGACGGAGTCTTGCTCTGTCACCAGGCTGGAGGGCAGTGGCACCATCTCAGCTCACTGCAACCTTCCCCTCCCGTATTCAAGTGATTCTCCTGCCTCAGCTCCCAAGTAGCTGGGACTACAGGCGTGTGCCATCACGCTCAGCTAATTTTTGTATTTTTAGTAGAGACGGGGTTTCACCATGTTGGCCAGCATAGTCTCGATCTCTTAACCTTGTGATCTGCCCACCATGGCCTCCCAAAGTTCTGGGATTACAGGCGTGAGCCACCGCACTTGGCCTAGACACTGCTCGTAGACTGTAGAGATGAGGTTTCACCATGTTGGACAGGCTGCTCTTGAACTCCTGGCCTCATGTGATCCACCTGCCTTGGCCTCCCAAAGTGCGGGGATTACAGGCATGAGTCACTGCACCTGGTCCTCTTCACCTTTTAATCTTCATTCTTTTCTTTGGACTGTTTCCAGCTGCAGGATACACTTACTTAAAATCAGCTGGTTGGCCACAGTGGTGCACACCTGTAGACCCAGCTACCAGGATGGCCGAGGCAGGAGGATCACTTGAGCCCAGGAGTTCAAGGCTGTAGTGCACTGTGGTCACACCTGTGAATACTCACTGCACGCCAGCATGGGCGTGTCTCCAAAAATAAATAAATTAGCTGATCACTCCTTGGAGCATTTAGTAAATTAGGAATTCTAAATGGAATGGAAGAAACACGTGTGAGTATACGATGGCGACACCTGGTGGTAGGATATGCAATAACATCGTGAATCTCCCTTAATGGTGGATTCCTGGCTTATTGTTGGAATAAAATGTAATTACATGGAAATTGTAAGAGCCATTCTAAAAAGTTAACAAGAAAAAGGTTGTCTGCATGAACATGCATGTGTGTGTGTCTATACTTGTGCATTAAGGACAAACAATGACCCAAGACACAGTTAATGAAGATGAGAACCTGGCGTTCACTCTGCTGCTTACTGTTATTCTGACCTCGTGCAAGACACTTAACTGCTTTGGGCTTTGGCTTTCTCATTTTTAGAATAGGAAGATTTAAGAATCCTCACTTAGTTCAATAAATAGTATAAGTGAAAAGTGTTTTGAGAATTGTGTAAACATGGTATACTATGTTAATTATTACACCATTAGCTATTATTATAATAAAGATCTTTGTTGGCAGGACACAGTGGCTCATGCCTGTAATACCAGCACTTTGGGAGACCAAGGCAGCTGGATCAGTTGAGGTCAAGAGATCGAGACCAGTCTGGCCAACATGATGAAACCCTGTCTCTACTAAAAATACAAAAATCAGCCAGGCGTGGTGGTGTGAGCCTGTAATCCCAGTTACTCGGAGGCTGAGGCAGGAGAATTATTCAAACCTGGGAGGCGGAGGTTACAGTGAGCCGAGATCATGCCACTGCACTCCAGCCTGGATGACAGAGCAAGACTCCGTCTCAAAAAAAAAAAGATAATTGTTACAAAGTTAGTTCTCTGCTACAAATTTCCTCTCAAGGAATGTTAATATTGCTTGCAGATGAGACAGCATTAGTCTGGACTTTGAACCTTGTAATAGTCCCTTTTACTCAAGGATAACTGCTTAAAAGTGCAATGTGTCCAATCTATGAGGATCAAAACAGCAACCGGGGGCAGGGTTCACAGCCAGGGGCAATTTTGTCTCCAGAGGATATTTAGAAATGTCTGGAGACATTTTTGGTCGTCACGACTAGGGGGAAGAGTGCTACTGGTATCTAGTGGGCAGAGTCCAGGGACGTGCTACACATGCTGCAAGGCACAGACAGCACCCCCAGCACAAAGAATGATCCGGTCCCACATGCCAAAAGCGCTGAGGTTGAGAAACTGGTCTAGCGTAACAGAAGGGAGAAAGTAGACCTTTTTCCCTACTGTCCTGACCACCAGTAACAGCAACCACAAAGAAGGGACGGTGGGTCATAAATGTGAAATTCTCCAACATACATGTGCAAAAGAGCTCAAGAAATGTATTAAGTAGGCATCGTAAAATGCCGTCGTTATCTACTATGTGTAAACCGTCTCA
The DNA here is from genome assembly GCF_009764315.1 of Trachypithecus francoisi. NCBI lineage: Eukaryota > Metazoa > Chordata > Mammalia > Primates > Cercopithecidae > Trachypithecus > Trachypithecus francoisi. Next base: position 3,685,084 of record NW_022681470.1, on the reverse strand, counting down.
ACATGGGCACAACTGGTCTTGTTTTTCCCTCCTCTTTTTACAAGAAAATGAACCTGACCTGAATAGAACTTTTGCTGTATTCAGACATCAAAATAAAAACTAGTGGTAACTATTAAGTGTGTAGTTACTTGTGGAATTAAGACTAGGAGTTAAAAGGGAGTGAGTGTACTTTGTAATGACCACATGCTTTGATAGTGTATAGTAGTGCCATTTTTTCACTTTTTATTTAATTTTTTTGAGACAAGGTCTCACTTTGTCACCAAGGCTGAAGTGCAGTGGCACAATCACAGTTCACTGTAGCCTCAACCTTCCAGTCTCAAACAATCCTCCCACCTGAGCCTCCCGAGTAGCTGGGACTACAAGTGCATGCCACCATGCCTGGCTTTTTTTTTTTTTTTAAGATGAGATCCCATTATGTTATCCAGCTGGTCTCGAGTTCCTGCACTCAAGCAGTCCACCTACCTCGGCCTCCCAAAGTCCTGGGATTACAGGTGTGAGCCACTGCACCCAGCTGAGTACTGCCATTTTAAAAAATGGGACAAGAACATTTACAAATACATTTAAAGGCTGGGTGCGGTGGCTCACACCTGTAATCCCAGCACTCTGGGAGGCCGAGGCGGGTGGATCACCTTGAAGTCAGGAGTTGGAGATCAGCCTGACCAACATGGTGAAACCACGTCTCTACTAAAAATACAAAAATTAACTGGTGTAGTGGTGTGTGCCTGTAATCCCAGCTACTTGGGAGGCTGAGGTGGGAGGATCGTTTGAACCCAGGAGGCGGAGGTTGCACTGAGCTGAGATGGCACCACTGCACTCAAGCCTGGGCGACACAGCGAGACTCTGTCTCAAAAGAAAACAAAAAACAAAAAAGCAAGCACACACATTTAAAAATGTTGTGTGGGCAAAGCACACAGAAAAAAGCTTTTGAAGAAACATTTTTAGTTATTATATTAGTGATGGTAATATTAGTACTGCAGCTCTGACACTGTTATGAGTAATGTAGACAAATCAAATGAGCAAGGATGAGGTATTCTGATTCCATTCTAGATTTTGGTTTTGAGAATCATATTTTCAATGTGGAAGAATGTGTATACAGGATTCTCAAGATAGTAGAGGTTAAGTACAGTTCCCTGTTGTTCTGAATCTGAATGTAAAGTATCAGTGTGAATGCATGAGGTATTTTCTGTTCTCTTCATGTGTGTATATATGCAAAATCTTCACTGAAAACGCCCAGAAACAAAGCAGCGACCAGCACAGTAGCAGTCAGCATCTTTATGCCCAGATTATTGTCTTCAAATACCATTTCCCACTAAAAGGAACAAATGCTTCATGAAGAAATGACTGATTCCCGGTTTGGGGCAGAAAATACACATTTTGACCTTTGTCATATCATCTAGTCCTGTCAGATAGGAACAAAACTACCGAAGACCACTAGGGCCATGTAAAAAGGATTCAGGAGCCAATTGGAAAAGGTATTGACCTACTAAAGATGAGACAATTTATGCTTCAATAATTCCAAGGGACTGAAAATGATCAAATATGTTTAAATCCATAAGTTCTTAATTATATCCAAAAATGTTTAATCATCACATTTAGAGGATGTTAGAGAACCAATTCTTTTTTGGGGAGAGGAGGGTGGGGGACCCATTCCTTATCTTAGAAAACTTACAAGAGAAAAGAATCCAGTACTTTTCCCAACTTTCCTACACGGATTGTACCACTGGATAACCTAATGGCAGATGAGAGGAGCCATCTCTTTATGAAAGTATTGCAACTAATAGACAGGCAAGCGCGGTGGCTCACGCCTGTAATCCCAGCACTTTGGGAGGCCGAGGTGGGTGGATCACGAGGTCAGGAGATCGAGACCATCCTACCCAACATGGTGAAACCCCGTTTCTACTACAAATACAAAAATTAGCCAGGTTTGGTGGCACGCGCCTATAGTCCCAGCTACTCGGGAGGCTGAGGCAGGAGAATTGATTGAACCTGGGAGTCAGAGGTTGCCGTGAGCCGAGATTATGCCACTGCACTCCGGCCTAGCAACAGAGCAAGACTCCATCTCAAAAAAAAAAAAAAGTATTGCAACTAACAAGTGAAAAAAAAAGTGGTAGAATTAGAGTATTACAATTTTGTAATTGCCAATGGATTAACGGCTTTAGGCATTGGGCATCAATGACTGTTAACATAGCAAGAGAGTTGACCAATGTTTTGTGCTTCCTGATTCAAGATCCAATCGTGACTTAGTCTTGCCATAGAGTCTGAACCTAAGTCTCATCATACCTTGGGATCCAGCTGCTACATCATAGGAAGTCCAGAACACGTTGAACTCCACCGAGAATACTTCATCAGCAACATCCAGATTGTGGGAAATTTCACAGGTCAAAGGATTCAGGTTTTTCAACAGATAAATTGTCAGGATAAGAAAGAGAGGGGAAACTTGTAGCTTCAGAGACTTAAAATCATAACTAATTTTCAAAAAATAGCGATGGGGTCTTGTTATGGTGCCTAGGCTGGTCGCCAGCCTCTGCCTCAGCCTCCCAAAGTGTTGAGATTACAGGCATGAGCCACCACGCCCAGCCACGATTTTTTAAGTGGACACCTATAGAGTGCCAGGTGTTCACTATAAATAAACACAACCAAGTGATGGTCTTTGTGGTTTCTTGGTGGTGGTGGTGGTTGGGACGTGACAGCAGTGAGGCCCATGGATGGTCCTCTCAGTGGCTTGCAAAATTCTATTCCTTGACCTGGATGGTAGTTACAAGGGTGTTTGCCTTCATTACGCTATACAATCATTTTTGTATGATTTTCTGTATTTATGTTTTATTTTCCCAAAAAAAGCCTTAAAAGAGTAAAAAGAAAGTAGATGGCAGAAATTTGTGGAATCTTCCCCCAGCAACATAAAAACGCTGTAGGTTTTTGTAACTTGGTTTTTACACTTTACAAATAATACTGTAATGAGAAATACTCGTGTGGGCCACTAGGGTGCACAATTTGTTGCCCGCAGCGTCTGCGGCGCTGGCACTGATGAAAGGGGGATGCTAAATGCTCCAGTAATGCCACCCGAGTCTCGGCATTAAGCAAGATTACTCATTGCCCTTTGAGCATGAGCTACATACCTCAGTGCCAATGCTGGTGAGTCGTATTTGGAAAGTCAGGTCCAACATGTAACATGCACATACAGGGTACATGCTGAAAATACTGTAGCTTTATCCTCTTTTAAGATAAGCTTCAATGTATTTGAGTTATTAGAACAAAACCTCATAAACCATGGTTAAAAAAAGAACCTCAAAACTTTTTTTAGAGGAAGTCTCGCTCTGTCGCCCAGGCTGGTATGCAAAGGCACAATCTTGGCTCACTGCAGCCTCCGCCTCCCGGTTTCAAGCGATTCTCCTGCCTCAACCTCCCAAGTAGCTGGGATTACAGGCGCCCGCCACCTCGCCTGGCTAATTTTTATATTTTTAGTAGAGAAGGGGTTTCACCATGTTGGTCAGGCTGGTCCCGAACCCCTGACTTCAAGTGATCCGCCTGCATTGGCCTCCTAAAGTGCCAGGATTACAGGCGTGAGCCACCGCACTCAGCCCAAAACCCTCAAGACTTAGTGTGTGGAGAATGGAAAGTGAAAAGTTTCGTGGTGGTCTTTTTTTTTTTTTTTTTTTTTTTGAGACGGAGTCTCACTCTGTCGCCCAGGCTGGAGTGCAGTGGCCCGATCTCGGCTCCCTGCAAGCTCCGCCTCCCGGGTTCCCGCCATTCTCCTGCCTCCGCCTCCGGAGGGGCCGGGACTACAGGCGCTGCCACCTCGCCCGGCTAGTTGTTTGGGGTTTTTTTTGTATTTTCAGTAGAGACGGGGTTTCACCGTGTTAGCCAGGATGGTCTCGATCTCCTGACCTCTTGATCCGCCCGCCTCGGCCTCCCAGAGTGCTGGGATGACAGGCGTGAGCCACCGCGCCCGGCCCGTGGTGGTCTTCTAACGAGACCACAGCCCACTGGTGGAGGAAGAGAAACGAGTGAGAGCTATTTGCAGCCTCCCTGAAAGGTGTCACTTTGCTGTGGATGCACCGAGAACCACACAGCGACGGGCCA